>NC_090649.1:247923936-248252686 GCF_040937935.1 Hyperolius riggenbachi
CAAAAATGTCAGTTAAGCAAAAGTCACGTTTGCATATTGACTGAATCAGCCGGCAACTTCCCACATCCCAAAGTGTCAAACTTCGGCATCTCTCCATAACATATATACAACTCACATGATATGTGTTGAAAACATGCAATAATCAAATAGTTTGTAGTATGATGATTATTTATAAAAGCACCAATATAACATATTTCGCCTTACTACGCTAAGCCAATTATCATACACAAAGGGGAAGTGCACACCAGTTAGAATGTCCCTTTTCTGTACATCCTAATCACTCCTACCCCTCACAACCAGGCTTCTTCAGTGCTTGGCAGATCAGGCAGCTTGATCAAATACTTCCAATGTATAAAGCTTATCCAGTGAGCATTGTTATTTCTTACTGGCGTTGCACTTTAATTTTGAAATAGATTTAATTTTATACAAACCCTATCATGATCATCAAATCCTACCATTGTCCCCATCCACTGGATTAACCAGTATAAATATTACCAATGCACCCAGTCCACTGATTTATCCAGTATAAATGCCACCAATGCACCCAATCTACTGGATTATCCAACATAAATGCTTCCACTGAACTCAACCCACTGGGTTATCCAGTCAAATGCTACAATTGCTCTGAACCCACTGGTGTATGTGGTTAAATGCCAGCATTGCATCCAATCCAATGTTTTATCCAGCAGTATGCTACCTTTACGCCTGATCCACTGGTTCATCCAGTATAAATGCCAACATTGCACCCATCCACTGGTTTATCCTGCATAGATGCCAACATTGCAACCACGGTACTGGATTATCCAGCATACATGCTAGCACTGAACCTGTACCCTGGTTTGTCTAGTATAAATGCTAACTCTGCACCTGTACACTGGTGTAGCCAGTATAAATGCAAACATTGCACCCAATCCACTGAATTATCTAATATACTTGCTAACACTGCACCCAATCCAATGGTTTATCCAGTAACACGCTACCTTTACACCCGATCCACCAGTTCATCCAGTACAGATGCCAACATTGCACCAGATACGCGGTTTTATGCAGTATAACTGCTAATATTGCACCCAGTCCACATGCTAACATTGCACCATATGCATTGGTTTATCCAGTATACATGCTAACATTGCACCCAATGCAACCCAACGTTATCCCAGATCTATCTATCTATCTGTTAAATATATCATATAGGACACACACACACAGTGATATTTGAGAAGTGAAATGAAGTTTATTGGATTTACAGAAAGAATGCAATAATTGTTTAAACAAAATTAGGTAGGTACATAAGTGTGGGCACTGTTGTCATTTTATGAATTCCAAAACCTTTAGAACTAATTGGAACTCAAATTGGCTTGGTAAGCTCAGTCACCCCTGACCTACATAGACAGGTGAATCCAATTATGAGAAAGTATTTAAGGGGGTCAATTGTACGTTTCCCTCCTCTTTTAGTGGTCTCTGAAAAGTAGCAACATGGGAGTCTCAAAACAACTCTTAAATGACCTAAAAACAAAGATTGTTCACCATCATGGTTTAGGGGAAGGATACAGAAAGCTGTTTCAGAGATTTCAGCTGCCTGTTTCCACAGTTAGGAACATATTGAGGAAATGGAAGAAGTTAAGGCTCGAAGTGGCAGACCAAGTAAAATCTTGGATAGATAGAAGCGAAGAATGGTGAGAACAGTCAGAGTCAACACACAGACCAGCATCAAAGACCTACAACATCATCTTGCTGCAGATGGAATCACTGTGCATCATTCAACCATTCGGCGCACTTTACACAAGGAGATGCTGTATGCGAGAGTGATGCAGAAGGTAGCCTATTTTCCGACCACAGCACAAACAGAGCCGCTTAAGGTATGCTAAAGCACATTTGGAATAAGGAGCTGTGGACTGATGAATCTAAAATTGAGTTATTTGGGCATAACAAGGGGTGTTATGCATGAAGAAAAAAAAAAAAGTACACAGAATTACAAGAAAAACACCTGCTACCTACAGTAAAATATGGTGGTGGTTCATCGTGCTGTGGGGCTGTGTGGCCAATGCAGGGACTGGGAATATTGTCAAAGTTCAGGGACGAATGGATTCCACTCAGTATCAGCAGATTCTGGAGATCAATGTCCATTAATCAGGGACACAGCTGAAGCTGCACCAGGGCTGGCTCTTTCAACAAGACAACGACCGTAAACACTGCTCAAAATCCAGGCATTCATGCAGAGGAACAAGTACAATGTTCTAGAATGGCCATCTCAGTCTCCAGACCTGAATAGAATTGAAAATCTGTGGTGGGAGTTAAAGAGAGCCATCAAACCTGATTGAACTAGAGAGGTTTTGTAAAAAGGAGTTGTCCAAAATAGTACCTTCAACCAGAATCCAGTAATTTCTGCAAAAGGAGGATCTACTAAATATTGATTTCATTAATTTTCTGTGGTGCCCAAATTTATGCACCTGCCTAATTTTGTTTAAACAATTACTGCACACTTTCTGTAAATCCAATAAATTTCATTTCACTTCTCAAATATCACTGTGTGTTTCCTATAGGATATATTTAACTGACATTTTTTGTTGTAACAACCAATGATACATACACGGAAATCATGACTATTAACAAGGTTGCCCAAAGTTTTGCATCCCACTGTAGGAGATGGCACCTCATTAAAGGGACAGAACAATATGGAGGCTGGCATCTTTATTCATTTATTTAAAATCCAGCTACCTAGCGGTTATGCTGATCTTTGAACTTTAAAAACGCCCCGATATTCATACTTGTTCTGATTCACTGACTCAGAAGATACTAAGTGTGGACAAGTCTATCTCCAAGTAGTATTTTTATATGAAAGTTAGAAATAGCAAGTCCAATACTTCATTTCTTCATGATCCCTCAAAGTGGACCCAAATTAAAAATACAAGATTTCAGAAATAAAATCAATTTTCTAAATTATAATAATAAATAGCAGCCTTTTTTCAGCTGCATGATGACGAATATAAAATATTTTACATTTATTGGAGGAACCCCTCCCTTCCTTTCATATTGCCGGGACAGAATCCGGCAAACTGATGGAGTAGGTGGTGTCCGGCAAAGGAGGAATTGCTAATGGCTGCCACCTGTATAACCCTTGTTATGAAAAGAGAAGGGTGAAAAGCATGCACTGAAATGCTCATAGGCTTGAAGTAGTGTTTATTTATCTTTGTATGTGTCCGAGTGGTGCAACTAAATATTTTGAATTAAAAAAAAAAAAAAAAAAAAAAAAAAAATTTGGTTTGGGTCCGCTTTAAAGTCCCTTATGACTATTTGCTACATGTATGAAAGCTACATTGGCTTCAATTCATCAAAGGGTGTTCGATAACAAAACCCCAGTCCTTAAAATACCGCATTCGGTATTTTACACTTCACTGTGCTAATTCATCAATATTTTCCCATGTGTGGTAGAGGTTCGTTAAAGAGGAGCTGTTAGGTATAGGGTCTCAGAGAAAATAAACACATATATCAGTAGCTAAAGATTGGCTGTACTTACATTACATATGCATTTCACTGTCCACGTTTGGATTTCACAGAATTTGTATATAGTATGTGCAGAGATAGATGCTCCTGACAGCTCATGGCAGGCTCCATGTTTGTGAAGCCAAATGTGTCGTCATGTCCTGCCTGCTTCTGATCACAGATAAGCTTGTACTAAATAACACAGTGTGCAGTGAATATTAATGAGCCATGTGGCTAGGAACAATAGCTGACTCCTGCAGTGAAACTCTGCCCCGAGATTTATCAGTGTTTCGCGATGGACTGATTAGAAGCTCCTGTACTGTCTCATTAGCAGCCGAGGGGAGGGCCCCAGAATGCTTTGCAGTTTAGCTGCGGCTTGCGTCTTTATGGGTCTATAACAGACTAAGATAAGCACACATCAAAGGTAACTGAAATGTTTATCTTCACTAATGGCTTTTGAGCTTCCTTCTAAACTGTTTAACACAGGAGAATAGAGGTTTAAATTAGCTTCTGCAGCCTGACAGTTACTCTTTAAGTTACCGAACTACTAGGCTTCAATTCATCAAAGGCTGTTCGATAACAGCAGAGTGGTGCAGAGCAGCTTGGAATGTCCATGTGTTGTTACAAGCTGATAACAATAGAAGGCATCCAGACATCCCTTTAGATGTAAAGGTGTTATAGTTACTGTTATTTATACTGCCTCTGCTGCTCTGAATCTGTCGATCAGTCTTTCTTAACATTTTATTTATTTGCCACAACGTAGATGAACTTCCTGGAGACATTACAAATGCCATGCTTGGTGATTTCACCACCAGCATCTTTGCATTATCAAACAGGGCCTGAAAGGGTTACACCACCGAAGGGAATCTGGGGATATATTTTGACCCGTTCTCTCTGCTCACTGCTTGGGGGGTCTGAAAGCTTGTGTGGAGAAGCCTGTGTGACCTATCAGCGGCACTTGCAGGAGAACAGGGGCTGTTTCTATTGGCTGCCTGCTCCTGCTAATCATGAAAACATTCACACAGAAGGCTTTCGAAGCCTGTAACGACAGGGGAGAGCTTGAGATAAACACCGAATGTGTTATCGAATGTGGGAACCTTGATGAATTAACATTTGTTGAGCACATGTCGGTAATTTATCTCATTGCTGTGTCATTTCAGCTTCTCATTCGGTAACAGCTTTGATGAATTAACATTTTCTAAAGTGCTTCGTTAAGTCAGCTGTTTTCAGCATTACCGAATGCGGTAATGCTTGATGAATTGAAGCCATTGTGAGCAGTATAGCAGATCTACAACATCAGGAACTCTTAAATGATATCCAGCATGTAGGTACAGCCATCTCCCATTCTCTTTACAACAGTCCGCACCGTTGTCGACACAACAAATACATGAAGGGCCCAAAGAAACACCCCATTAAGGCTAATACTAGACATGATGCAGTCATAAGGGAAAACGAGCCAGGCAAATGTACAGTACAGATGTCAATCAATGCAATGCATGCTTTACATTTCTCAAAACATGCGCTTCAAAGTTTAAAAACAAAAAGAAAAGTCTGCAATCACATGCCAAAACTTTGTAGCCATACCAAGAGTTAGATCAGACAGTTGTATGGGCTAAAATGACTGGCGATTCAGCATTTGTGCCATTTTGAAACTGTAGCAGCCTTTAAACCAGGGGTCTCAAACTCAATTTACCTGGGGGCCGCAGGAGGCAAAGTCAGGATGAGGCTGGGCCGCATAAGGAATTTCCCAATCGCGGCGTATCGCCGCCTCTGCCCGCCCCTCTCACTCTTCCTTCACAGAGAGGGGCAGGGAGAGGCGGCGATCTGTGCGGCGATTGACGTCAGGAGGGGCAGAGCTGAAGCTGAAAGCTCTGCCCCTTTCAGGAAATGCCGGCGGATTGTCCCCCGGGCGATTTGGGGGCTTTGCAGCCCTCGTTTAGCGGCGGAGACGGCGGATTACTTGGGAGTACTGAAGCGAACTATAAGGAAGCGCTTTTGCCGGCGAGGGCCACAAAAATATTGCATCGAGGGCCGCAAATGGCCTGCGAGTTTGAGACCCCTGCTTTAAACAATACCTTTAACCAGCTGAGCGGTCTGGACGAGCTCAGCTCGTCCAACACCGCCAGCGGCTGCCGCTCAGGCCCTGCTGGGCCGATTTTGATGAAATAAAAAGCAGCACACGCAGCCGGCACTTTGCCAGCCGCGTGTGCTGCCTGATCGCCGCCGCTCTGCGGCGATTCGCCGCGAGCAGCGGCGAAAGAGGGCCCCCCTAGCCGCCTGAGCCCTGCGCATCCGGAACAAAAAGTTCCGGCCAGCGCTAAGGGCTGGATCGGAGGCGGCTGACGTCACGACGTCGGCTGACGTCGATGACGTCACTCCGCTCGTCGCTATGGCGACGATATAAGCAAAACAAGGAAGGCCGCTCATTGCGGCCTTCCTTGTTTATTCTGGGCGCCGGAGGCGATCGGAAGATCGCCTCCGGAGCGCCCTCTAGTGGGCTTTCATGCAGCCAACTTTCAGTTGGCTGCATGAAATAGTTTTTTTTTTATTTAAAAAAAACCCTCCCGCAGCCACCCTGGCGATTTAATCAGAACGCCAGGGTGGTTAAAGGACAACTGTAATGAGGGATATGGAGGCTGCCATATTTATTTCCTTTTTAGCAATTCCGGTTGCCTGGCTGTCCTGCTGATCCTCTGCCTCTAATACTTTTAGCCATAAGGTTGCTTTCACAGTGGGACGTTACAGGCGCACGTTAGAGCAGCCTGTAACACAGCCAAACTTACAGCACTGAAAAATCAATGGGCTGTTCACAGTGCCCACGTTGCGTTGGAGTATAACGCTGCACGGTAAATGAAAGTGCAGTGTACTGTGCGTTATACTCGTATGTGGCTGCGTTCGGATGTTTGCACATGCTCAGTACTGTTTTTTTTTTTTTTTTTGCCGCATACGCCGGTTTCATCCGATAGTATGCGTCAAAAAGTACGCATCATGGACGCATCAATAGACGCATAACGCGGCTCTATATAACGTCCAACTTCTATGCTCACATACGTTGTGTTGTGTTAGGGGCACGTTATGCGACCTTACTGTCGCATCTAACGCAACGTCTTAGTGGGAAAGAGCCCTAAACCCAGAACAAGCATGCAGCAGATCAGGCGTTTCTGACATTGTCAGATCTGACAAGATTAGCCACATGCTTGTTTCTTGTATTATTCAGACACCAATGCAGCCAAACAGATCAGCAGGGCTGACAGACAACTGGTATTGTTTAATCACTTCACCCCAAAGGCGTTTTTACCCTAACGGACAAGAGCGATTGTCACCTTTCAGTGCTCATCCCTTTCATTTACCAGTAGCTTAATCACTACTAATCACAATTAAATGATCTATATCTTGTTTTTTTCACCACCAATTGGGCTTCTTGGGGTTGAGATTTGTTTTCAGTAATTACTTTATTTTCTATGCATATTAAAAGGGAAAAACAAGGGGGGGGGGGCGAGGGAAATACACCATTTCTCTCAATTTCATCCCCTATACTTTTAGGCCTTTCACAGCAGGACGTTGCGGTTTGATGCAACGTTAAAGTTCCAACGCAAATTACAAAGCAGCGCCCCAAAAAAAGTCGCAACACAACTTAATGCCCAGTTATCGTCGCATACAGTAGAGCATACAGGAAATGAAAAGTATGCTTCCAAGCCATTACTGAGCATGTGCAAACAGTCTAACGCAGCTAATAACGTCTATAACGCACAGCATGCAGCACTTTCTACTAAAGCTACACACAAACGCAACGTGTGCACTGTGAATGTCGCACAGACTTCATATTGCTTTGCGACTTTTTAGGGGCATTGCGTTTTGCGTTGCTATTTTAACGTTGTATCAAACCGCAATGTCCTACTGTGAAAGAGGCCTTAATATAAACACTGCTACTGCGCATAAAACACACATTTTATCTGCCTATTTGTTCTGGTTATCACAACATTTCAATTATGTTCCTAGTACAAAGTATGCTGACAATATAGTATTTGGAAATAAAGGTGTATTTTTTCCTTTGGTGGTTTATTTCCCCACTATTTTCATGTGTACGTGCGCGGGGATGCACGTGCAGTGGCAGCAGCACTCTGACTTATAAAAACGTCCTGGAGCCATTAAGAGACTCTAGCAGGAATTTTGTCAGCTTGTCATTAAGTGGTTAAAAGGAAACCAAAATGGCAGCCTCCATAGCCTTCTCACTTCAGTTGTCCTTTAACTAACCTTTTAGCAATCCTTGTTTTTTTTCTATTTTCTGCTGATCTTCAGCCCAGGAAAACCTCAACCCCCTTGGCGGTACGATTCTTTCCAGATTTTAGTGTCTAAAAGCGGTACAATTTTTTCTTTGCACCCTTTCAGACCCTACAACCTGGAAAAAAAGTCATGCTGCCAGGGAGATCTGCACAGCCCCAATAATAACTCACCTCCCTGGCTACAGCGCTGCAACTCTAAAGTGAGATTGCCGGCTGTCATGACAACAGCCGGCGATCTCACTAGGAGGAAGCAGAGCCCGAGGACAGAAGAAGAATGGCATCCGACATCGGGATCCCTGGGAGGTATGTAGAAATGCTCCCGCAGTGCGCTATACTCTGCATAGACCCTCTGGTGGCTACCCTGAGCAGAGGTCGGGAGTACCACTCTGAGCTACGGTTTTCCGCCCAGACCCTAGCTCGGGTTACTGCCAAGGAGCTGAAAGGAGTTATCAGGCGAAGGGAAAAAAAAAAAAAAAAAAAAAAAAAAAAAAACACAAACACACAGCTTTACTCACCTGGGGCTTTCTAGAGCCACTTGCAGCAGACTGTCCCGCGCCGACCGCTCCACTCTCCGCCGCTATCCCGGTCTCCATGCACAGTGCAGAAGCCGACCCCGAGGTTGTCCTTACTGCGCCTGTGTGAAGCGTCGCTGTCAATCATGGCCACGTTGTCCGCAGCGTGCTGCGCAGGCGCAGTATGCAATTAAACAGATAACTGAAAAAAGCAAACCCAATAATCATGTTTATTAGTGTAAATTCAAATACCCACTGTGTAGTTTTCCTCATTTTTGCTGTGCACCTATACATAATGGCATAAGGTGTACCTGAGGGGAGGGGGGGGGGGGGGGGAATTGTTAAAGCTATACTTACCTTGATAATATGTAAAAGGTCTCCAGCTATATCTGAGCCATTTATTATTCATGGACCCCATCTTGCTGCTACAGGCCCAGTTTGTAACTTCAACTGATCTCAGTTTGAGCACAGTATATGCCAGTGATGGCTAACCTTGGCACTCCAGCTGTGACAAACTACAAATCCCATCATGCCTCTGCCTCCCCGAGTTATGCTTAGAGCTGTCACAGTATTGCAATGCCTCATGGGACTTGTAGTTCCACCACTTCTGGAGTGCCAAGGTTAGCCATCACTGGTATATGCGATGTTCAGTCTGCACACACTCATGGATCATGTTCGCAAATGGCTGTGCTGAGCAGTCACAGGCGAGAGCAACCTGGGCAGGTGCATTTTGGAAAGAATCAGAACTGCACATACCCATAGCACAAAGATGGCGGGGAGGCCAAGAACAATAAGGAGCCTGGAGGTGGCTGCAGAGCTTATACAGGCAGCCGACTTATGAACACCTGCCAATACGAATGGCCCGAAATGTGAAGTTTGATTCTGTGGGAACAAGCCAAAAACATTTTTCAAAAAGACCTTGGAGTTTGAGAAAAATCGATTTAAAAAAAAAAAAAAATTCCTAGAAAAAATGTTTTTTAAACTGATAAAATTACATATTGCTGCGGTATAGTGAGGACACTGGAGGGCCGAGATGACGCAGTGTAGGGGCAGAGGTAGCACAGCGCAGGACACTGAAGGCATGGGGAGCAGAGGTGACAGAGGTAGGCAAAGAAGAGGTACAGGGGGACAGAGATTGTACAGTGTTTTGACTAATGGACAGATTCCGGTTAAGCGCAAACCTACAGTCCATAGATCATTCGTTAACTGGGGACTGCTTGTATATCGTCAGATATGTATAATGTAACATTCCTCCTCCTCCCCCCCACACTTTAAGATCCCTAATGCTTAACTATTTATTTCTTAAGTTGGGTACACGTTCAGGACTCCTATTGCCCGAAACCATCTTTACAGATGATAAATGTGGAAGTGTTGGAAAGAGAAGAATACAGACATGCTGAGGGACTGCAAATTGAGCCTCATGTTCTGCTATATGTGGGAGGTGGAGAGGGGGGCACCCTGCTATGAAAGACTCCTTTGGAGCTCTTGCAGAAATAATAGGTCACTGGGTGAGGTAGATCAGTCTGCAGTATCAGAAGAAAACTATATACTTGATACTCTATAGGAAACTGATTATCCTACAAGTATATTTTTCACATGTGGAAGGAAACTGTCCCTGGTGGAAACTCACACAACCATTGAGAACATACAAACCCCATACATGTCCTGGCCAAGATCTCAACCATGTAACTTCTTGTGAACTACCGTATACACCCCCTTACATAGACATATGATTTATAATGCAAAGAGGATGCTGGGAGATTCAGTCTGGTATCCATTTTTCTTCTTACTTTGTGGGTCACATGGTCGCACTGGATTGGCCTGCCCACTTACTGAATCAAGAAAAGAGAGGAACCAAGCAGTTTCGTAGTGGCAAGCACATTCAACCCATAAAAATTACATTCTGACCATTTTTCTATACTCTGTTCACAATAATTTACTAACCTGATCACTACTAAAATTTGCCTTGTTCCATACAGGATAGCTATCCATGGGTCAAGAACACCTGCGTCCAGCAACCGACTGATCAGGTCGTAGTGATTTATCACCTTGTCCCACTCATATTCCAGCAGAAACCGGTTTTAGAACTGCCTGAGCTGTTGGCCCCACTGGTGTTTTGTGTAAAGCTGTTGACCTCCCACCACCAGGGCTGGCACTTACATAGGAGCAAACTGAGCAATTATCCTAGGCCCCAGAGCCAGCTGATGGACCCCCAGGTCACCCCCCCTCCCCCCCCCCGCTTGGTTAGAAGTGGTTGTCCAGGGTCTCACTTCACTGCAAAGTACTCACAGCGTTCTCACCTGTTCGACCAGTGCACTCCTCCTTTCAGCATTTCCTGCACCCCCTTCCCAGTTATATGCTATGCAAGTACATACATGCCTTCAAGGACTGGAGCAGAGGTGCCGGAGGGGATGGAGATGCAAGCATACTGATAACAGAAGGGAATGCACTGGCCAGACAGGTGAATTTGCTCTGCTGCGAGTATTCTTCAGTACAACAGGGCCTCAGGGGGCAACCTAATACAACTGGGGGCCCCATGTTAGTTTTTGCCCGAACTTTCATATATCTAAGGCCAGCACTGCCCACCACTTGAGGAAAATTTTCTGGCGCATTTAAAGAGAACGTGAGCTAAGGAGAGGGAATCCTCCGGAATGGATCCTAATGAGGCTTCCCACAGTGTCCTCCAGTTCCCCAGCTGATCTGGGCTGCGCTCCTCTTCTGGCACAAGCACGGCTCTGCATGCACAGTACCACTTGCGCATGAGCAGCTCTGGCTCACTGCGCAGGTGTGGCCTTACTTGTGCAGGTACAGTACAGCTACACTTGTGCTTGAAGAGGAGTGCAGCCCCAATCAGATTACCGACAAGCTCGTGGGTAGTCTTTTGAGGGTCCACAAGCAGCAGGGACCAGAGGACACCACGGAAATCTCCTTAGGTAAAGTAAGCCCTCAGCTCGGCTGAGGTATACTTTAAATTACTCTTACAATTGATAAGCTGTCCAAAATGTATCAGCAGTTTATCGACTGTATTTATTAAGGTTAATAAATAATCCCCAGAACGCTTCTTCACAGCGACTGACAGAATTTCTAACAGAAATACCAGCCTGTGTTTGGTCACCTTTAGTAAATCAGGATCAATGAACCTAACAGAATTATTAACAAAAATGAACAATAGACCAATAATAATACAACTTGGATAAATCAGTTACACCAAACGCTGCAGGTTTTTTTTTTGTTTTTTTTATAAACAATGTTATAATTTTATACAAATGATGTAACTTCATTCTACTGTGTCTGAGGCCTAAACACAAAGGCCAAAAGCAGTTACACCACCCTTTCCTAACACAGTACATTTACAAGGCTATATTTCTATACCTCATACACCGTAAAAAGAAAATCATATAGTACTGTACATTAAAGTACAAGAATCCAGCCAACATTATATTCATACCACCAGCTTACACCCTTATCAGCATGTTTCCATGAAAGGAAGGTTGAACGAAGGTCAGAGAAATAAAGCCATTAAAAAAAATTATATACCCGGGACATCAAAATGTATGCTGCTTTATTTACTTTCACAATGCAAAAATAAATTAGGGAAAATGTATGCCACATCTTAATAAGAAATGGTTATCACCAATTATAGCATCATTAATGATGAAACCAGCATACAGTTAATTGAATTACATAATGCAGAATGAATGCCCTTTTCTCCCATAGCAAATGCCATGTCAAAACCATTTACAATAAAAACCATGCAGTTAAACAGCCACAGAGAACCATCATCCTACAGCTCACACACAGGTGGTAACAGTTACACCATACAGGCCTATGGCTGACTAACTGTATACCTACAGTGAGAATCCAAAACTACCACAAAACAAACTGCTGTCAGTGTCATCATGCATCATCAGAGCAGCAGCACAGCAATGGCTGAGCATATAAATAGCACAGCAAACTGCAGGATTCTGCCTGAACCCCCAGGATATACCTGACCCTGAAAAGGCCATGCCTGAGAAAGACAAGACATTGGTGCTTACAGTCGAGGTGTTTCTTCTTTGGCCCCATCACTTCATGAGTGGTCGCCTTGCATACTGCCCTGGCCACTGCTGAGCCTGTCACACTGTACTGTGCGGCCGCGATGCGATCTGTCAGCGTCTGGCCCGACATCTTCTTCTCTCCTGTCACAAGAGACATACAATACAAGCAGCGTCAGTGCAATGCCATCCCTCATCACAGCCAGCTATAGACAGCAGATGGAACATGGATGATGCTGCAGGAAGAGACAAGATCATCCTAGTTACTGCAAACCATAGAGCCCTATCCCCCCCTCCTCCCCGCAGAGCCCCCCTACATGTGACAGGTGACTGTGCTGATCTGATCACCAGTGTCATGTACCTGGTCAGCCTTCAGATGAAGCGAGCCCCCCTTCAATCAGTTACAGCAGCAGCACCGAGGTCTTGTCCCTCACAATACAACACATCCGCCTCCACCACCTCCTCCTCCTCCCTGTTATCCTCCCTAGCAGCCTGGGATTACAATATCACCGCCCCACCCCCCACCTGCACTCACACATCTCTCCTTTCTCAATTATTAAAGGGCCGACATGCCAGTGGCTGCGCACCGGGGATGCCCTGAGCTCACGTTATGGCCACATGTACTACCACATGCAGCTCCAGCCATGATGGGGCGGCCTGTCAGCTGATAGCAGAGCACGCATATCATGCTGCAGCCTCATAGTATATCCATGCGGAGGATGCCACTGCGCGACTAGGCGTGCTGCCCCTTCCAGCAGCACAGCATTGGGCTGCATGGCAGAGGCACAGCTCAGGAAGGATGCTCACACCTGAGTATGCGGGGGATTTTCTTCTGTCACTGCTTGCCCGTCGTCCTCCTCCTAGTGATGCTGGAGAAAGGAGAGACTGAGCTGGTTCCCACCCCCCATGCAGGGAGGTGTGATCACCTCCTCCTATCATCATGTCAGAGACCCCAGACCAGCACTCGGCACGCAGGAAGGATGGCACAGGTCTAGCATTCTGGACCACTTTTATATGCTTGCATTATATTATATATGTATAGAGGCTATAGTCCCATATATTGTATGTGCAGCATCTTCTATCACATGACACTGGGCAACTGTGGGTGGAACTAGAGTCCTCCAGTTTACAGCTACTGTATATGGGGCTGTTAGTATGAATGAAAAGCAGGATGCGTGATGGAGGAAAGCAGCACATTGTACATTCCTGAAATGGCTGCTGCATTCATAAAATCAAGCTGCACAGACAGGAGAGGTGCCTGAAGCCTATTCCGCAGCCCTGTGCACCTGTCTCTCATCCACACGTCTGATTATTTATTCCTCTGCATCCCCAGGATAATCCCCCATTGGATGCTCCCGAGTTACTCACAGTCACCCTAGGGGTGTACAGTGCTTGCAGTTTCCCCTTTATGTTCCTTATGTTTCCCTTTGCAGGATGGAAGATCCCCGGAGAAGGAATCTAAACTGCAGACTGTGTACCAGAATTATTAGCTGTGTGAGTAGTTGATCCTGAGCGCAGTCTCCCCGCTACACTCAATGGTTTCTTCTAATCAGGTGATGCAGCATTAGATTAACCCTAAAGGAACTGTTAACTCCTTCACTACACGCTGGTCGCTGCTATAGTTGTAATACCTCTGTAAGTTAATTGAGAATCATTTTCTGCACTTCATTAACATTATAGAATTTTGCTAACTACATACAATCTTTTTTATTACAGAGCAGAATGCTGTCGTGTATTTTTAATAATACAGTACTGACCAACAAAATATACAAACTTTTTTGGTGCAGTATGTTTTTTTGTTTGTGGAAGTCCTGTAAACATACCTCAACACCAAGTTACACAATTTTTTTAATATTTCAGTGTGGAACGTTTTTGTTTTTGTTTTGTTTTTTTCCCTCACTAGCGGTGTCCTCGCAGTAGATATTTCCCCTCACCTCTCTCCTTGTCCCTTGCACAGATTTTGTGCGTTAACGCCGTTTGCGTTAACCGAGGTAAAATGAAAGTCCATAGACTTTCACTTTACCTTTCACACCCGACGCTGTGTTTCGATGCATTGCGGTTCCGACGCACCCGGGCGCAGTTTTTCGTCCAACACACCCGCGAGCTGGCGTTTTCCGTCGGGTTTAATTACCAGCTACCGCCGCTGATTGCGTCGCACCGCACATACCCGACGACACGCCGCAGGCAGACAACGCGTGCAGGAGAATGGCTCCTGCACGCGTTGTCTGATGTGAAAGAGCCCTTAAGACTCCTTTCACACAGGCAGCTGGCAAGCGGGGAAGTCAACGCCTGTCAGCTGCTCTCCTGCACCGGCCAGGCGCTTGTTAATACCCGGTACAGCACTGTACAGGCGGCCCCCCACGGAGGGAGATCTGAGCGCGGCCACAGCCACGCTCACACTCAACATGTCACGGTTCTCTGCCACGCACGCATGGTGTTATAACCACTGCAATTCGGCTGCATTTAAATTGCACACAAAGGCTAGCATTCATAAAAGTGTAGTCGGTAATGAAAATCAGTGCGGGAAAACGCCGCTTTCGGTATCTTACACTTGTGTGGTCATTCATAAAAAAAGTGTACAGGTGCGATAGCAGTGCAAAGATTTCTCGAACTAGGCAGGCGGTAGGCTTGCGGAAACACAGGAAGCTGCCGAGTTGATACATTTCTCCGTGTTCCGCTCTACTGCAGCTGCCTGGGAGGTCTGTGTGTCCATTAACTTAACATGGTTATCGCCACATCCAAGGGAGCGGTATTTCCCGCCCTCATACCGCTTGCGTTAATCTTTATGAATTAACATTTTGTTACATTTGTTACGATAGTCACCGCACAAGGCGGTGATTTATCGCTCTGCTCGGGAATGTCAGCTTTTCATGCGGAAACAGCCTTTATGAATGCAGAATTTGCTATGTGCTCGGTAAAGTCAGCTGTTTTCAATGTGATTTTGCTAAGTGTGACCCATGCCTAAGGATACTTTTACACTATGGGCTTGATTCACAAAAGCGTGATAACTGATAGCACGGCAGTTATCACGCAATCTGCCACACACAAGGGTTTGCACACGTAAAGGTTTACGCTTGCATGATAAACGACAGTTTGCACGCGATCAGGCGCACGTGATGGCATGTAAACCTTTGTTTACGCGTGAAAGTATTCTTTTACGTGCGCAAACCTTTGCGTGTGGCAGATCGCGTGATAACTGCAGTGCTATCAGTTATCATGCTTTTGTGAATCAAGCCCTATATGCAGTGCAGATCCACAAAAAAAAAAAGGATTGCAACAATGATGGATAGTCACACCGCACATTTTCAATGTGATGCGACACAAACAGTGCAGCATACTGTCCAGAGACTGAAGTCTGGTACACACTTTCAAATATGATTGGCCAATCATTGACCAATTTTACCACCTCCATGGAGAGAAGTTTTACCTACACAATCTGCTCATAGTATTATTCAATATCTGCTAGCCCTCATACTACATGGTGGTAAAATTGGTCAGTGATTGGCCAATCGTAACTGAAAGTGTGTACCTGGCTTTAGGCTGCTTGCACACCAAGACGTTACAGGCGCACGTTAGTGCGCCTGTAACGCTCCCCCAACGCACAGCAATGTAACACAAGTGGGCTGTTCACACAGCCCACGTTGCGTTACATGTAACGCTGCACGTTCTGTGCAAAGTGCAGCATGCTACGGCGTTGGAGCGGCTATAGCCGCGTTAGACTGTTTGCACATGCGCAGTGGGGGGCGGAGGAGGCGGGGAGAGCCAGCTACAGTAGCCGCGCACATGGCTACTTAATATTCACTGCACTGGCGGGCGCTGATTGGCCGGCGGGACCACGTGATGCGGAGTGTCTCGCTCCGCATCACGTGGTCCCGCTGGCCAATCAGCGCCACTCTGGGAGATATTATGGGCATCGAGCAGCCTAACGCGGCTCACTCTACCGTCGGCTTTTGCAGCACCATACGTTGTGTTAGGTGCACGTTATGCGACCTTAACGTGCCACCTAACACAACGTCTTGGTGTGCAAGAAGCCTTAAGGTGTATACACTCATCCCATTTTGATTGGCTAATTTAATACCCTCCAAGGAGTATGAGGGCCAACAGACTTTTAATACTATGAAGATTGTGTAGGTAAGGTCTCATACCACATGGAAGTGGTAAAATTATCCAATCATTGAATCTCTCTCGATCCAATAATAATATCGAATATGTTTGTTGATCGGGATGCCAAAATGCTAGCTGTACGGCCACATTAAAAAGACCTAACAGCCAGAAGCAACAGCATGAACAAACTCCTGTTAAATCACTGACATCATCGTGTGGACGGACCCGCTTGAGCTTCGGTGGAAAAAGCCGAGCCTGATTGTGTCCATGCTACTGCGCAGGTGAAGATTGCTTGGGCATGCGCCGTCGCATGGAACTGATTGGTCTCCGGCAGAAAAAAAACAATCAGGTCCATGCTACTGCACATGAGCAAACTGTCAACAAGCCCTTGTTGATAGTGTGAACAGCCCAGTGGAGGACAACAGGGAAATTGCGGCCGTTAGATGAACACACATGTATAGAGGAGCCTGTCTCCCACTTCTCTCACATGAGACTGCAAAAGCAACTGATAGATTGTTGCCTGCGAGCAAATTCTGCCTTGATAAAGTGGCCCTGCGTGGCTCCGAAACGTTGGCCATTTGCTTTTTTATGGAACCAATAAAGTATTACTTCGGATGTGCCAGCTCCTGACTGTATTGCATAGTACATTTTCTGAGCGTTTAGGGAGTGATTTAAACTGCTAGCAATCTCCCTAAACGCTCAGCTAATGTTAATGGATGGGCCAAATTCCACTGGAGCGATTGCGATTACCAAATCGCAAAACTCAGGACATGCAGCATTTGTTAGCGTTAGCAAGATATTTCCTCAATCCTGCTGCAAATTGCACTGACAAGTCCTACGCACCCTAGGATACCCACGCAAAGTTGCGTCTTCAATGAAATACTCAAATAGCCTTTCCATCCTCCAATGTGGCCGTTAGCTGAACACACATCGCACTGCATGAGTGTATAGAGGAGCCTGTCTCCCACTTCTCTCACATGAAACTCTGCAAAAGTGACTGACAGATTTTTCCCTGTGAGCAAATTCTGCCTTGATAAAGTGGCCCTACGTGGCACCAAAACATTGGCAATTTGCTTTTTTTATGGAACCGATAAAGTATTACTTCGGGTGTGCCATCTCCTGACTGTATTGCATAGAATGGGAGAAACTCTGGAGAACTCAGTCTTCCCTCTCCCAAGATGATTATCTTCCTTCAGGCCTCGTTCCCATTGAGTTCCAGTTACCTTCGCGTTTTTCGTTTTTGGAGGAGTTTTTTTTCTCCTCCCAGCGCTCAGGCGGGCGCTGCGTTTTTTGTAAAGCGCTTCCATAAGTGCTTTTTCAGAGTGATTGCGTTTTTTCACTCTTGACACAAGTCGGGAAGTGAACTCTTTGACCTGGAAAATAATAAATATAATGTATTTATTCTTAAAGGGAACCTGAAGCGAGTAACATTATTTAAAATAAACATATGATGTAGCTGCAAATGAATATTACATACTAACCCCACCGTCAGTTCCTCTCAGAAGCTCACCATTTCTCCTTACAGTGATCCCTTCCAGTTCTGACAATATTTTGTCAGTACTAAAATATACCAGCTGCTGTTAGTTATATATCAGCAGCTGTCAGTTACAACTGAATGTGCAAGGTAATGTCCATGTTTCCCTATGGCTCAAGTGGGTGATATTACAGTTTAACAGTGTGCCGACCAGGAAGCTGTTAGGGGGTAATGGCCATTTTTAAAATGGAGGACGGAGAATTCCATTGATTACAGTGGACAAATGGAACGCAGGAGAGGAGAAAGATTGAGGAGTAGACTACACAGTAGGTAAGTATGACCTGTGTATGGTTATTTTGACTTTTTATTTTCAGTTCTGGTTCTCTTTAAAAATGCGAACGCAATTGCTGCACAAACTAATTTTGTGTTTTTCCTATACCTTCCATTGAGGTGGAATCGCCTCAAAAGTGGTTCACGCACCGCTTTGCTGCTCGCACAATGCACGACCCGTGCTGATATGAACAGTTTCATAGATATTCATTGCACAAGCGTTTGGCAGGCGATTTTTAAAATCGCCTGCATGTGAAAAAAGGCCAAAAACGCCTCCAGTGTGAACGAGCCCTAAGGGCCCTTTTCCACTAGCAATCGCTAGCGATCACGCTGAACGCTAGCGATTGCTGAATCGCAATTACCGGCGATTCCCCGACGTTCGCGGCCGTGATTTTGCTATGCTATGCACTGCATAGCAAAATTGCGGCAATTATCGCTCCGCTGCGCGTTCGCGTTCCCGGCAAAAACGAATCGCGGTAGTGGAAATGACCTACCGCGATTCCTATGTTAAAAAGCAAACCGTAGCGATTGTAAAATCGCTAGCGGTTTGCGTTTTTGCGATTCAGCCAGCGCAAACGCGCTGGTGGAAAAGGGCCCTAAGGGTTTAAATTTTGAGATTTTTTTTTTTTTATTTTTTAAATGATGACAAATAGAAAGATCCATGTGTAATCTGGAAAAAAAAAGAAGCTCTTAGTCCCCAAAAAAAGGCAGTGTTTCCCCATAAAAGAAACATAATTAGGCAGGACATTCCATAAACATAACGTTGTTTGGTCTGCAGCCTAGCAGGTGCTAGAATCCCTGTGCTGTGCTCCTCACCTCTGATAGTTTTCCCTAGTGGTTGTAATGGATTGCGGAGATGCCGCCGCGCGGTCTGGCAGCGGGGCGGCTGTCTCCGCGTTCAGACCGGCGGTTTCCGCACAGCAGCATGCGTCTGGTTTGTCTGAGCCTTCTAGTGCACACAGATGGAGAGCTACGCGCGCGCTGGAAGGCAGACCCTTTATGCCAGTAGGAGAGGGATCAGCTGATCAGGTCGATCAGCTGATCCCAGCGCAGTTACTGATTGGCTGAGTGGCGCTGAGGAGCGCTGCAGTATATATAGATCTTGCTGGTCAGTGTTGGGTTGTCTGCCGTTGCGAATACTTACGTGTGACCACTCAGACCTCAGTCAGATCCCACAGTGTGTTAGAACCAGGTGGACCTGGGAATTCACACTTAGCCAGATTACGCTTGTGTTATACTTTAGACCAGTTCCGGGGTGTTGAGACCAAGGACCTCACACCCAAGCTTAGGATTACTGTGTTATTGCTGTGTTATACTTTAGACCAGTTCCGGGGTGTTGAGACCAAGGACCTCACACCCAAGCTTAGGATTACTGTGTCATTGTTGTGTTATACTTTAGACCAGTTCTGGGGTGTTGAGACCAAGGACCTCACACCCAAGCTTAGGATTACTGTGTCATTGCTGTGTTATACTTTAGACCAGTTCCGGGGTGTTGAGACCAAGGACCTCACACCCAAGCTTAGGATTACTGTGTCATTGCTGAGTTATTCTCTAGACTAGTTCCTGGGTGTCGAGACCAAGGACCTCACACCTCAGACTAGGACTCTGCTTTATATCTGTTATGACTATTTGCTCTGTCGAGCTCTCTCTTGCTTTCTGATTCGGTACCTCTGCATATCTGCCTACCTGTTGCCAAACCCTGCCTGTACGCGGTTACCGAATCAGCCTGTCTCTGTACCTTATCTGCTCGTGTGTTGCCGACCTGGCCTGTCCGACCCTTCAAGCTGTCACTCACCCCTTGAGTGCTCAGTCTATCTGTACTAGCTGTGACACTATTCCACCAAGTGTCTGTTAGCAATTAGGACTCCTGCTCCTCAGAGAGTCCGGCCTGCTAAGCAGCCAGTGGCCTCTACTCCTCTGGAGTCCCCTGGCTTCAGTACAGTCTATTATCTGATCACCAGGTATCACTGGTTGCCAGGTTCTCTCCTCTCGAGGAGATAGTCCCTGCACAGCCGAGGACCACCTGCCCCTCAGGTGGTTCCTGGCTGAGCTGCCTGTGTCTCCCACCTCACGGGAGATAGCCTACAGTTACACCAAACACTTATACTTCATTAGGTGTCCAGAGGTTAGTCATACTTGTATTATTGATGATTCTGCAGATCATCCATAATCAAGTATACATCTGTATTGTTGATGATTCTGCAGATCATCAATAATCAGATTCTCTCTGTGTGCTGACACCGATCGTTACAGTGGTCTGTAATATAGATTTGCCTGTTAGTCTAATGGTTCACCCCCTGTCGACATCCCCAAATAGCTTTCTTCAATTGTCTCATATCATTCTTTTCTTGATCTCTCTTCTATTTTTTTAACTTCTTGTTTCCTGGCTTCATGATTGTCCAGATGGATTGTACTGTATATATTAGCTTTTCGCTGTTCAGATGTACACTATGTATATAAAGGCCTGAAGAAGGGTCACTAGGATCTGAAACAAGTCATAGTTACATAGTGTGAGGATCCGCGTGGCTGCCTGTGCAGGCAGGCAGCCTTTTGACCACTGTTCAGGTCTGCATTCTGCAGGTCTCTGGAAGAGAGACCTTTTGTCAGTTGTGCAGCTTGCTGCTGAGGAATTTGCATACGTTTGTCATGCAGATTGCCTAGCCACATCCCTTGTTGGCTTGCTCTATAAAGAGCTATGTTTCCCACAGTAAGTGGCTGGTCATAAGAGTTAGTCCTGTGGAACACTCGCCTGGAGTGTCAGCCTTGCTCTTTGTTTGAAGATTAGCCTAGAGTAATTCCTGGAACTGCACTAGGCAGTTTCCCTAGTGCAGTTAGGATTGCATTATTTGTATTGCCTGTTCTGTCTGTCTGTGGGGTACTAACCAGAGCAGCGGTTGTTACTGGTAGGCCCTTCTGTTCATCTGTCGGTCGTGCTTGGATCGCACTCGCTCTGACGGTAAGAGCAGTGGATCGTATCTCTTGCGTATTCCTGTTTTCGTGTGTCTGTCTTGTCTGCTAGGACCGCTTGCTGGACGCTCGGTGAGGTAACCGTTAAGCAAGCGCTCGCGTCCTCTGTTTTATGTTTGTCTGTCGGTGGTTAGTTAGGCATGCTTGTCCCTGTTGTGCTTAGCACGCGGGGTCCGCGCATAAAACGCGTGCACTGTTGCGAATGTGCGGTGTTCGCGTTTAGTTAGCGTTTGTTATTTTCCTTATCTTCTTATTGTATGATTTGCTGTGCCTTTGCTACTCTCGTGCTCTGCCTTGCTGTAGCCTTGTGTCACCTCTGGCAATCGCCTCTCCCGCGATTGCGTTCCTACTTCATATCTGCTGTTGTGTATGCACCGTCGCGGGTTGGCGACTAGTTTGGTGCACACACATACAATCTGTCCCTTTGCTCACTCTCTTTCAGGGCTATCTTGCCCTGCGTTTCCTACCTTCGTGCAATTCCTGTCTGGCATGTGTGGCAGGGCAGAGGAGCTGTTCCTCTGCACTCCACAGCTCCACTTGTCGACAGGAATTTCCCTCTACAGGTGCATTGCACCTTTTGCTGGGTTCCCGCAAATTATACGCTTGTGGAGGATTTCTGCAGTGTCAGCGCACGTCTTGTGCGCTGACCACGGAGAGAATTCCACAATCGTTACACATAGATATTTGGGTTTAAAAAATGTCCATCGAGTTCATTGAGAAAATAAATTACAACACCAGCCTGCTCCCTTACATATCCCTGTTGTTCCAGAGGAAGGCAAAAATCCCTTACAAGGCATGGTCCAATTAGCCCCAAAAGGGAAAAAATTCCTTCCCGACTCCAGATGGCAATCAGATAAAATCCCTGAATCAACACCTAGTAATTTTAGCCATGGATGTCTTTCAATGCATGGAAAGCATTTAAGCCCCCTTTAAATGCAGATATAGAATTTGCCATAACTACTTCCTGTGGCAATGCATTCCACATCTTAATCACTTACTGTAAAGATCCCTTTTCTAAATAAATGGAAAGCTTGGTGTATTTTCCTTCTTAAAACAGAAGGAAATCTGCAATAATTCAGCTATAAGTGAACATGTGTGGTTACCCACAATGCACTACTACTGAATATGCAAATTGCTAAGACATTTTTCCTCCATGCGCAGATCATGTCCCCTAGTCCTTTGTAAAAGCCTAGGGCCAAAAAGCTCATCCGTCAAGCTTTTATATTGCCCTCTGACATATTTATACATGTTAATTAGATCCCCTCTAATGGGTCTTTTCTCCAGACTTAAGGCTCATACACACATCAGACTATAGTCTTTGGAAAATGAAAGATCACAGACCAATCTTACCACCCTTCATGTAGTATGAGAGCCATACCTTCACAGTCCCATCAGATAGAAATCTTTGCAAGATGCTGCACACATATATGCTGTACAGACACAAAAGATCAGTATCTGCAAAAGATCTGTTCCTGCCAAAAATCCATTCCTGCAAATTGCAATGATAGTCTATGAGATCTGCAGATCATCATACACACATGATTTAACTGACATTCATCTGCAGATCAGATCTACCAGAATGGATTTTCAGATCTGCAGATGATTGCTTGATCTGCAGATGAAGGTCCTTCGTGCAGCCCACATTGTGTCCAAAGTCCAATCGCACAACTGGGATATGACAGTTTTCAGCCCAGACACCTCCAAAAGAAATGACACTGCAATTGTGTTTTGGGTTGAATATAGGTGGCGGTATCAGCAGCAGTGGCCTGTGGCACCATGGCGGCCAGATTGGGGAGGTGACGATTCTCCTGCGGCCTGAATGGGATGCTGCAGCTTTTCTCCCTGTGGCGGTTGGGGGTTGAGTGGTGCGGCTGGTGGTAGCGGCAGAAGGATGTGGTGGGTCTCTCCGTGCCAAACCCACCGAAGCATCCTCCTCCTCAGAGTTAGAGCTGACATCCCCATCCTGTGGATGGTAGTAAAGGTTCTTCATCCCATCATCAACATCATACCCCCCCCCCCCCTCCTCAAAACCCAGAACATCCTCCTCAAACTCCTTGCGGCTAACAGCCCTGAGTTCAATCGCGGTGCCTGGAGTGAAAAGCTCGATGACTGAGGGTAGGCTGCCCGCTGGGGTCGACACTGACACGGCAGACCTTCTGAGGGTGGCTGTAATGTTGCTCCCTGTCCTCTTGCCCTTGCTGCACCTCCCCCAGCTGCCGGTGCCAGCAGACATAGTACAACTTATACGTGATGATGTCACCAGATAATGTGGGGTACTCTTACTTTAATAAAATCGGGGTTGGACTTTACATCAAATCAGCACGGAGTGACAGACTGCAGAGTAGAGGACAGACAGTGCACACTGTGTTATAGTGGCGGCCTGGCGGGTACACGCGGTGCGTTCCAGCACTCGATTTCCCGCTCGATTCCCGTCGACTCGATTATTTCCGACATGTCCGATTTGCTTTCATTCACTCAGTAAGGTCCTGTCTGTGTCTGTGTCTGTGTAGGCCAGCAGGACAGTATAGGGAATAGGAGGATTACTGGGTTATTGTATTGTAGTTAGTACTGCAGTTAGTTGTTATGGCGGCGGCCTGGCGTGTACACACGGTACGTTTCCGCACTCGATTTCCTGCTCGATTCCCGTCGACTCGATTATTTCCGACATGTCCGATTTGCGTTTCGATGGATCGTTAGGTCGATTTGGCATACTTTACATGCGAATCGACCTGATCGGACATGTCGGAAATAATCGAGTCGACGGGAATTCCCTATACTGTCCTGCTGGCCTACACAGACACAGACACAGACAGGACCTTACTGAGTGAATGAAAGCAAACAATTACAAGCTAGCTAGCTAAAAACACAATAGAATAATAGTGTAGTGAAGGTGTTTAGCACTCAAAGCTTTAGGTTTATCACTGTATACAGCACTTGCAAAGCCAGCACTGGAGCAAGTCTGTCAGTGACCAGCCAGCCACACAAGCAAGGACGATCTGTCTCATCATGCCAGCCCTCCTTGCTATACAGGGGGGCTGGCCAGGGTTCCCTTCTGTGATTGGGTGCCAGGACTTAGGCTGGGAGGCCTCTGATTGACTCAATGAGGTCAGGTGGGGCTGGCCAGGGTTCCCCTCTGTGATCGGTTGCTAGGGCTTCTGCTGGGAGCCCTCTGATTGGCTGAATGAAATAATCTCCTTACTAGTTACACTATCCGGATCCGGATATCTGGACGGATACCCGCGGGTATCCGGATTATGCAGCTAGCTATCCGGATAGAATCCGGATAGTGCTATCCGGATAGTGGCCCAGGTATCCGGATCCGACCCGGATAGCGGAAAAATGGTCGGATACCCGGGTTTACCCGGGTACCCGGATCCGGATGAGCATCCCTGTATATCACATCTACAGCATTCCCAATATCCACATTTGCTTTCACTACCTCATAAAAGCTGAGCATGTTAGTCAAACAGGACCTGCTGTTCTTAGTAAACCCATGCTGATGCTGAGAAATGAGATTATTTTCTACTATGAAGTCTTGTATAGTATCTCTTAGTAACCCCTCAAATAGTTTGCGCACAACTGACATTAAGCCTACAGGTCTATAATTTCCTGGATCTGACTTTTTGCCCTTCTAGTGTGTTTACTATAGTATCTGGTATCTTCCAGGTCCAGGAGAGTGCTTAGCACCGCCTAGTGACCAAAAAGTAAAATTACAGTCTAAAAAAGAAAACCACAGTACACATTTTATAAAGATTGATTAATCCCTTCCACCCACCCTGCCCCGTAGCTAAAAAACAAAACAAAAAAACAAACTTTTTTTTTTTTAAACAAATTAGAGTTTAAAAAAAAATACATAAATAGTTACCTTAGGGACTAAACTTTTTAATATGTATGTTGTGAGGGTATATACTATACTACTCTTTTGCCTATATGGGCTTGCAATTAGTGATGGACGCAAAAATTAAAAACTGCACCTTCATTTCCAAATAAAATATTGGAGCCATACATTGTACTACGGAAATATTTTAAGCATTGCAAAACCAGGACAAATGGGCAAATAAAGTGTTGGTTTTATGCACAGTAGAACATTTTATTTATTTTAAAACTATAATGCACGAAAACGGAGAAATAATGATTTTTTTTTTCATTTTTTTTTCTTTTTATTTCTGTTAAAATGCATTTAGAATAAAATAACTTAGTAAATGTACCACCTAAAGAAAGCCTAATTGGTGGTGAAAAAAACAAGATATAAATTGTTTTGTTGTGATAAGTAGTAATAAAGTTATTGGTGAATTAATGGAAAGAGCGCCGACGGGGGAAATTGCTTCTGTCCTGGGCCGAAGTGGTTAATAAAGCTTGCATTTGCACATTTGGGGAAGCAACACACGAGGCAGAATGGCATATGCGTTTTCCACTATGTGCTATGGAAATCGCATATGCGACTCTACCTAGTGTGTTCCTACCCTCACAAAATAAAAACTGCCCACGCACATGTATTGGCAAATGGCCAACAAAGGCAGTGCAGAAGTTCACTTAGGTGGTCCAAACTATATACAGTGGCACAGTGTTGCATTGCTCAGTTGCAGATAAATTTACAGTAAGCATGTATGCAGAAAGCGACGGCGTTGCAGGGCCAAGACGACGGGTCCATAGTGTCTGGCAAAGGAGCGGCAGGTAGGGGAAGTAGTCTAGCGGGAAGTGGGAGCTGTAACGATTGGGGAATATTTCCATGGCCAGCGCTCAGGATGTGCGCTGACACTACGGAAATCCTCCACAAACGTCTGAATAACAGAACCCAGCTGTGGTGCAATGCACCTGTAGAGGGGAATTCTTGCCAGCAGATGGAGCTGTGGAGTGCAGAGGAACACAGCCTCCGCACTGCCCCAGATGCCATGTGGGAATTGTACGAGTTGAAGCAATGCAGGGCAAGATAGCCCTTAGAGAGAGAGAGAGCATAGGGACAGAATGTATATGTGTGTCCACCAATCTAGTCGCCACCCGGCGACGGTGAACACACAACAGCGGAAACCAAGTGGGAACGCAATCGCAAGAGTGGCGATTGCCAACAGTGACACAAGACCGAGTAAGATAGAGCACAAGTGTAGCAAGAAAGACACAGCAAATAACAATGATCAGAACGCCAAGGAAAATAACAAACGCACTCGCTAAGCGCGGTCGCCGCACGAAAAGCGCAACAGCGACAAAGCACGCTAATGGCGCGGCATCCGCACGAAAAGCGCAACAGAGACAAAACACGCCAACCCTAACTAACCAATGTAACCCGAAAATGAAAAGCGAACGCTTGCTAAACGGTTACCTCACCGAGCCTACAGCAAGCGTTCGTTCCAGACAAGACAGACAGAAGGAGTAACCAGTAGCAACCGCAGCTCTGGCTTACACTCCCAGACAGAGTACAGAAGGAACCACCACCACTACCACTAGGGCGAATGCGATCCAGACAGACAAACAGATGGGGCTACCAGTAGCAACCGCTGCTCTGGCTTGCACCCCTAAGGCAGAATACAGAAGGAACCACCACCACTACCACTACCGCCAGGGGGAATGCAATCCAAACAGACAGAACGATTTCCTGTCGACCGCCGCTGGCGACAAGACAATCGCAACAGATAGACAGTACAAGGCAAAACAGATAATACAACCTGACTACGCTAGAAGGAATGCAAGGAGCACTCCCAAAGGGTAACTACTCTAAAGGTGCGTACACACGTCAGATAAAAGTCTTTGGAAAATGAAAGATCACAGACCAATTTTACCCCCTTTCATGTAGTATGAGAGCCATACTTTACACAGTCTATTCTATGGAGCTGAACTCCCCATCAGATAAAAATCTTTGCAAGATGCTGCACACAAAGATGCTGTACACATTCAACAGATCAGTATCTGCAAAAGATCTGTTCCTGCAAAAGATCCATTCCTGCAAAATGCATTCATAGTCTGATATCTGCAGATCCCATACACACCTTGTTTAATGGACATTCATCTGCAGATCAGCCAATTATCTGCCGATCTGAAGATCCAACCTGGTGGATCTGATCTACAGATAATTGTCCGTTAAACAAGGTGTGTATGAGGTCTGCAGATATCATAGACTATGAATGCAGTTTGCAGGAACGGATCTTTTGCAGGAAGAGATCTTTTGCAGATACTGATCTGTTGCATGTGTACAGCGGTCTTTGTGTGCAGCATCTTGCAAAGATTTTTATCTGATGGGGAGTTCAGCTCCATAGAATAGACTGTGTAGAGTATGGCTCTCATACTACATGAAAGGAGGTAAAATTGGTCTGTGATCTTTCATTTTTAAAAGACTTTTATCTGACGTGTGTACCCACCTTAAGCTAGCAATAATAGCATACAATGAGCAGAGGGCTGAGACTCCAGGCAAGTTAGCAGGAACAAACCATCATGACCAGCAAGGAATCCTGGGAGGAAATGGCATTTATATTGCAAGCCATCAAAGGAAGCAGCTAAGCAATTTGCATGACAAGTGGATGCAAATTCCTCACCAGAACAGCAGCTCTGAAACTCACAGGGTGAAGACAGGGCTCTTTTCCAGAGACCTCCAACTCTCAGAACGACAAAATGGTCAAAAAGCTGTCTGCCTGTGCAGACAGCAAAGCAGATCATTACAGTAGCCATGAGGTGATTCTGCAAGCGTGAAAAAGAGGGAAGACTAAAAGAAAGAAGTGACAGGTGAATAACATAAAGAATACAGAAAGGGGTTTTTCTTTTTTTGCACTTTATGACACTCTTTACCTATTTAGAGGATGGCATCTGGGGTCTGCGTAGTAAAGTCGGTGTGAGATGAGCTATAGTGAGAATATATACCAAGAAAGAAAAGAGCATCTTTATGGATGATGCTATAAGTAATCAATGTACAGCCAGGATAAGCTTCAAAATCAAATCTTTATTGAAAACACCAAAAACTAAAAACTTAAAATTCAAATGTAGGCACTCAGGGGGGTTCTGACAACAATATTCAAATAACATAGATCTGAGACATCTATAAATAAATCTGTTTAAGAACAGGCAGTATCAGGGCTGGATTTACCATAAGGAACATACAGGCGCCTGATGATGGAAAAGCGGCTCACTTCCCTCCCCAAGTGTCTCCCTCCTTCCCTATGCAGAGTCCTGATGAGAGTCTAAGGGCTCGTTTCCACTGTAGCGGTGCGAAATCGCCTGGATTCCACCGCAGAAGAAATCGCATGCGGCTGCGTTTCCGCATGCGGATTTAGCCGCGATTTTGCATGCGATTTCGCATGGCAAGGAGCCAGGCGAATTTAACCATGTCACTGCCTGAGTAAAGCTCCATAGCAAACCATGCGAAATTGCACGCGAAATCGCGGGGAAATCCGCATGACAAAGCCGCATGCGATTTCCCTATTAAATGCATTCGCGGCGATTCGCCCGCATTCCTCCCGCACGTGAAATCTGACGGCTCTGCCGTGCAGATTTCTGCCGCACCGAAAAACGCTCCCGCTGCCGCACAAGTGGAAACAGCCCCATCCACTTACATTGACTATGCGAATCCGCATGCAGTGCCCGCATGCGGATTCGCTATAGTGGAAACGAGCCCTAAATGAGAGGTACCGTATATACTCGGATACAAGTCGTCCTCGTTTATAAGTCGACCCCAATATTTGACCCTCATAAGCTGCAATTTTTTCATTTTCCCTACCCATGCTGCCTGCCTGTAATTCACAGATCCCTCCCTCCCACCATCACCCAAACACTTGATGCATTTAATTACCACCTCCCACCCACCGTCACCCACATGTTTGCTGCCTCTAAATCACCCCTCCCACCCACCATCACCCATAGGGGGTCCCTGACCCTGTCTCCATTGCACCCCTCTTTCCCACCATCACCCAAGCATTTGAGGCTTATAATTACCATCTCCCACCCACCATCACCCAATGGGAGCCTCTATGTAAATTTCCTACTTGCGCTTTGTAATCCTGGGAGCAGTCTGCATCAATGTCCTACTTGCGCTTTGTAATCCTGTGGCATAGTGATTCCCACAGCAGAAGGCTTCACCCCTCATCAGCGTGCGCTGCTTCCTCTCTCCCTTCACTCGCGCTGACCTCCGTGCTTTAGCGTAGCTCCGTCTTCTGACATCAGGAGGCGGGGCTACGCTAAAGCATGGAGGTCAGCGCGAGTGAAAGGAGAAGAGAGAAACCAGCTGATGGGGGGTGACTGCTTCTGCCGTGGGAATCACTTTGCCACAGGATTACAAAGCGCAAGTAGGGCATTAATGCAGGTGGCTCCCATTGGGTGATGATGGTGGGTGGGACGGAGGGGGCACACTGGCATATTGGCTATAAGTTGGGAAATTTAGGACTACTCACGTCACGTATAAGTCCACTCCCCCACTTTTAAACTTTGAGTCAGTCCTAAATTTCTCGACTTATAGCCGTGTATATACGGTACTCACCCTGCTCTTGGCATTCCACTGATAAGATCTTCCTTCAGTCAGGGGCACCTCTAGCTACTTAATACTGCGGTTCCTCTAGCTATCTAATACTTGGGAGCACCTATAGCTACCAATGATGGGCAAACGAAGGAAAGGAGAAGTAACTACTGGGACAGCCAGCACACTGACAGTGCGGTTCGGCGGGTGTTTGTAGGTTCACGGAGGGCAAAGTATAGTGTGCTAGAGCATCTCTGCCTATAGGCTTCTGTGCGATAGATCCCGGCCTGGGCATTATAAATGCCCTCTCCACGAGGAGCACTGGGAGGGATCCTCATATGACACGTCCTTCAGACAGGTAATTTCCTCATTTTCTTTACTCCTTTTTCTACCTTTTCCATTTCTGCAGCGCTGACTGGAACTGGCACTTGGTACATGTTTCAATATTTTTCGGAGGTCATTATTGAGTTATACTCATGCTTTGTCATTCAGTGGCTTTATATATACATATTTTTGATGTGCACAACAGTATTTTATGATCCAGTTGTTAGACTTTGCACAATGAGAGTTTGCTGTGTATTTTCATACCAACCATTTATACTGCCTGTTCTTAAACAGATTTGTTTATAGATGTCTGAGATCTATGTTATTTGAATATTGTTGTCAGAATCCCCTGAGTGCCTACATTTGAATTTTAAGTGTTTTGTTTTTGGTGCTTTCAATAAAGATATTGTTATTTTGAAGCTTATCCTGGATGTACAGTCTAGCATCCTCCATGCAGATGCTCTTTTCTTTCTTGGTATATATTCTCATATATCATTTGCGGAGGCACTTATTATGGTGTTTTTTTTATAGACTCAATTTGTTTTGGTTTTTTATAGTGCTATAGTAAGATTTCGAAAGAGGAAAGGGGGGTGAATGTGTGGAGATGAGGCCGCCTATTCGTTAGTTTGAGCAAGGGGGAATCTTGGAGGTGGGCTTGAAGCAGTGGTATTGTCTAGAAATGGAAATAATAATAAGACAATTCAATCAGTCAGCAAAGTTGCACAAACCTTTTGGCCTCTTTCACAGTGGGACGTTGCGTTTGATGCGACGTTAAGGTCGCATAACGTGCACCTAATGCAACGCATTGAAAGATTATAACTTGGACGTTCATTCTTTAGCCCTGCCTTTGGTGCGCCGTTTTCGTCGCACAGTGATGGAACGAAAACGGTGCATGCGTTACATTAAAAAAAAACAAAAAAACATTACTGAGCATGTGCAACACACACAACGCAGCAGATTTATTGTTAAACGCACAGCATGCACCACTTTCTAAATATTGCTACACGTTACACACAACGCAACGTGTGCACTGTGAATGTTGCACAGACTTAATATTACTGTGCGTTAGTCCACTTTAACGTTGCACCGTGAAAGAGGCCTTTAAAGAGTGGTGGACAGTCCCAACTACCCCAGACTCAGTGTTCCAGGCTATGCCTAGGGTGACCTATGTGTAATCCGTCCCAGCCTCTAGATAATAGTTGCTTTCATGTTATATACAACATTATATATACAATCTTGGTGAGAAAATTTTCTCCACCAACTGACTTCTGTCTGTAAAAGATTGTCTGCAAGATAATTGACAATATGCCATTACTACCGTAGTAAAGTCACAAGATGAATATTATTTTGGTAATCAATAACAGTCGAACCTCTGGTCATTTTGACATGCCATTTTTAATAGCAAGTAACCTTTCATTATGTATTTTTCATCATATGCCCAGTTTGGATTGGCCTTGTTTGTGATAAGTGTGCTGTTATAAACCTCATGGGGCCATATGCAATTCTCTTTTTCACCTGAGATTTCTCTTAGGAGATCATTTTTCATCTTCAATTTTAAATAACTTTCCGGCAATTTTCAACTTAAAAGGTACCGAAAGTAGGCGAATAAGTACTATCAAAATTATTTTGAGCATTCTCTTGCTTTCTGGTGCGTTAAAAGGCATTTTACTAACAAGTTTAAAAATATCACTTAGGAGAAAACTATGGAGAAAAAGTGAATTACATATGGGCCATGATCTCCATATGTATACTCCAAAGTCTACATCAGTTGCTCTCACATTTATCTGTTATTTGGTTTATGAATGTGTCCTATTTATTCAGTATTATGGTCTATCTTCAGAGAGTTATCCAGTTTAACTCCAAACCTTACTGTAAACGCCCTAGTTATCCCTCCCATTTTTAAATGCATATGGCCAGCACTGCAGCTGCAGTTTAGTCTCATCATTCTAAGAATGTACTGTGTTCTGTCAGCAGCATATGGAGTAGCTCTGGGTCACATGTCTGACTTCTCTGATTTCAGTGGGATGGCTGCATCAAATATGAAAACTGTGTGGGTAAAGGTACAGTCACCTTACTCATCTAAAGGGCCGGATTTCTGGCAAGGCCACATAGGCCATGGCCTAGGGCACCAGAATTTTAGGGGTGGCTCAGTGAGGGGCAGTAAAGCTGTTTTATGCAGCCATCCCTATGTACAAAGACAGCTTTAACCTTTGAACTCTCTGTCCTGTACTTGTGTCGTCCCTGCAAGACCTGTAAGCTCTATCCTGCAGGTACACATCAGCCTAACTCTCATGGTGACACATTGGGTCCATCATTAACGAGATGGCAAACATAACGGTTCTTAAGGAAAACATAATTTATAATCTGTACGCGTATTAATAAAATAGTTATTGTCTGTGACATCCAATGATGGAAAGTAAGGAGAATTCTCATTGGGGCACAGAGAGATAACAACCATACAGATGGTATAGTTGGCCTTGGGCGGTAAAAAGTACAAATCCGGCCCTGCTCATCTTTACTAACAATTAAAAATATCTGTCAGGGCCCTTTTCCACTAGCAAACACAAACGCCAGTAATTGCGATTTTTCATGGGCCCTTTTCCACTAGCAATCGCAATCACAAGTGCTAAATGCTAGCAATTGCTTTTTGTCACTTATTTTTTGCTGCGATTGTGACTAATCGCAGCAATAATCAATCCAGAACGCGGTTGTGATTTGGACAAAATTGAATCGTGGTAGTGGAAAATACCTACCGAGATTCCTATGTTAATTGCATAACCCATTTAAAAATCACTAGCATTTTGCTGTGATTGCTATTTTTCATTTGCATTGCATTATCCCTCTAAATTGCTCCAGAAAGGGATTGCGATTTGCAAATCGAATCAGTATAGTGGAAAATACATCTCACGATTTCTATGATAAAGTAGCAACCCTAGCGATTTTAAAAATCACTATCGATTTGCGATTTTGCTATTCAGTTGTTTAGTGGAAAAAGGCCCTCGGGGTGTATTGGGATTCAAAAAAAAAGCACAGTTGTGTAAATATTGCAAATGACCACTAGGTGGCAGCAGTCTCCATTTATATGTTCAGTTTTACAGCATTTGTGACAAAGGAAACCCGAAACTAATAAAATTAAAGCATTTATACATACCTGGGGCTTCCTCCAGTCCCCTTTAGGCCGTGGGCTCCCTAGCTATCTCCCTGGGCGGCTCCAATCCTACGCTGGCAGTCTCTGTATATTTGCTTTGTCGCCGGGAGCGTTCTGTGCCTGCCAGGCTGCGCATGTGCGATAGAGCGTAACTATGCAAATATACCGGGATGGCCAGCCGAGGATCAGAGATGGGAGATGACGAGGGAGTCCATAGCATGGGGCTGGAGGAAGACCCAGGTAAGTATAAAGCATTTAATAGTATTTATCTCAGGAACAGTTTAAGATGGCAACATTATATTTAGCATTGCTTTTTAGTAAGAGAGTGCCCACTTGCATTCACAAATCGCTGAGAGCAGTTTTGCAACTTAATAGTAGGAGTGATTTCATGAGTGATTTATAGGAAAGTCATTTTGGACCCTGTTTTCCACTATTAAATTGCTCAGAAAATGCAAGGTGACTGCGATTTTGGTAAATCACAACTGCTTCCGTGGGCTCACCTCTATTAACTTTCGTTAGCCCTGCATTTCAGCTTTTGCCAGCTAAAGCCGCTTAGGTGGGCCATAGTCCTTATACTTTCCTAGTGCTTCTGGGTTCCAATGAGCTACCTGGGTACTCTGTAGTACTTGTCCAAGCCCTATTCCATACACCACATCAAGCCATGCCATACACTGATGAGAATCAGAAAGTAAGAAACAGCTGTGCGCAAGAAGGATTTTCATTCTCTTTTAGCCCCCTATTACTCTCCTAGTAGTTCTGGGTCTCCATGAGCTATCTGGGTACTTTATAATATTAGACTATGACCATGGTAAGAACTTGTGACCTGGATTATTCTGCGTTTTTTGTGCTGTTCAAATATGAGTGCAACGGGATGCATACAGTGAAGCACACAGTGCACAGAAGCATGCTTCACTGCAACTGTAATTGAGTACATCATCCAGTAAATGCTCAGCATGCTGCACGTTATTCTGATGAAATCATCCTCACCGTGCCGGTTATGTGCCAATGTGGACTTACCATTGCAATATAATTGCATTACGTTGCACTACACCACATCTGATAAAGTGTAAAAGTTTCCTTAGTCACTGTTCAAAACCAAGAAAAAAAATCCATCTCAGATAAAAAACCTACACCTTGATAATGCCACTTTAACCCGCTCTAAGAAGTTGTTCAAAATCACAATATACTGTACAATATACTAGAATCCATAAAAACTAGTGTCCTGAAGTTTCCACTTGTATGCAGGAATTACATTTGCTAATCCATGTCCTCCGACACAGAATCTACTTCTTGCAGCTCAGTGCTGGTATGTGGAGTTTTTTTCTAATTGTGCTGGGTCATTTGACAAACTTACAAATTTTCTCTTCATTTTGCCCAATATGGTACAACGCATCATTGGAATTTTGATTGAGTTTATTGATTTATTATTTCCTTGTATTCCATCAACATGTTTCCTCATAACATCCAGCCTTTGGTGTTGGTAGATTACTGAACTGTGACTCTTTATCAGTCAACTGTGACTCTTAATTTCCTGTATGGTGGTTGAAAAACAAACTTCAGGAAAAAAATGTTTGTTTGTTTTTTAAGTCTGTGGTATTTAGTTTTGTTTAAGAACTAATTCTAGGATTTCTAACATTTACAATGTTTTGCAGTCATCAGCCTCCCTGAGCTGTTTGTGCTTGCCCAGTGCGCGCAACCTTAGTCGAAAAAGGCCTAGTCGATGGGTTTGCAGAGGTCTCAGTGCTGGAACAGTGGGCGGCAGGCGACAGGAGCAGCCTCAGAAAGACCCATAAGGACATTTTTTCCTGTTCAGATGTCAACCAGCTTTATCACATCAATGTAAAGGGGCGCCTCTAGCCTTTTTGTCACTCCAGCAAGAAATCCCGTGGCAACCCCCCCCAATAATTTTTTTTTTAAATCACATAGAACACTTCACACATGATATAGGCCACCAGAAGAGGAATACTATGAAATGGGGCCCTAGGCAAGATGACACTTTTTGACCTCTGCTGATGGTCACCTGGCTTATTTAGTTAGATTTGGTGGAAGCTAGCATCCTCCAGGCTTCTAGACTCTCTCTAGACCCTAGGCAGCTGCCTAGGCTTGCCTTGTGGATGATCAGCATTGTATGCCATACAGCACATGCTGCCAGTATGCACCTCAAATAAATACAACACCCACACTACAAGTTCCAATGTCAGTCACATTGCAAGATCGGATTATCAAGCAAGACATTCTTCATTTCAGAATCATTTTTCACAAACATTATGAGATATGCAAATATGTTACCACATGTTAGGACTTAGGATAGGACTGGAGTGGGTATATCATGATCTTGAAGGGCTGATATGGTAAGGTGGTTTAATAGTTTGATTCATAATCCATTCTGGAGATAAGCACAGTGTGTTTAGGTAGTAGAGGGTCAGAATTGATGACATGGATGAGCAGATATCTATGAGTAGAATAGAGGCATACTGGATAGCACTATTGCATTTTAGTGCTGAGTCCTAGGTTTGAACATTGGCCAGGGCAAAATCTGCATGGAGTTTCTGTCTTCAGACACTTAAGACATTATTATTATTATTTAGTATTTATATAGCGCTGACATCTTCCGCAGCGCTGTACATAGTATATATTGTCTTGTCACTAACTGTCCCTCAGAGGAGCTCACAATCTAGTCCCTACCATAGTTATGTCCTATGTGTATGTATCATGTAGTGTATGTGTTGTAGTCTAGGGCCAATTTTTAGGGTGAAGTCAATTAACTTATCTGTATGTTTTTGGGGTGTGGGAGGAAACCGGAGTTTCCGGAGGAAACCCACGCAGACACGGGGATAACATACAAACTCCTTGCAGATGTTGACCTGGCTGGGATAGATATCTCCTACATCCTAAAAAACATACTAATAAGTCAACTGGTTTACCCCAAAACAATCCTATATTGAAAATATTAGACTATAACTGTGGTAGGGATTAGATTGTGAGCTCCTCTGAGGACCTTCAGTGACATGACTATTTACTCTGTAAAGTGCTGCAGGGGATGTCAGTGCTATAGACATACATAATAATAATAATAATAATAATATGGTAGGACATTAGACTATGACTATGGTAGGATTAGATTGTGAGCTCCTCTGAGGACAGTCAGTGACATGACTATGTACTCTGTAAAGTGCTGCAGGAGATGTCAGTGCTGTATAAATAATAATAATATGGTAGGACATTACACTTTGACTATGGTAGGATTAAATTGTAAGCACCAGTGAGCAGTCAGTGACATGACTATGTACTCTGTAAAGTGCTGAAGATGTCAGTGCTACACAATAATAGTTCCAAATGCTACTGGCTCCCCTGAAGAGTGCTCAGAGTAGAGTACATAGTTGTGCACATTGTTCCCCAAGTAGCAGCATTGGTCAGAGAGACAGTGGGAGAGGGAGCATGAGCAGAGGGTGAGGGTGAGCAAAGATAAGCTACATCCTCACCACAGTGACGGCAACAACACAGGAAGATGGATCCAGCGAGGTGTCCCCTCACGACAAGCGTCCAGCGATTCATCTTCTTGCCAGCGGGTATGCGTGACGTCACGTGATATTACACGACGAATGCGAACGAGAAGTCAAGCGACTGCAGTATCCGATCCTCAGTGACGGTCATTTATCAACACGAAATACTGAACAATGTTTACATGATTGTGTAAATGACTACTCGTCGCTCAAAAAAAAAAAAAATTGATGGACATCAGGAAAATCGTTGGAAAAATCGTGAGGTGGGTACATAGCATTAGAGAGAGAGCACACAGACAGCATTAATGGAAATACATTATTATGCCAGCCCAGCCTCAATTATAAGTAGTGATATTGCTTACATGTCCACTAGCATTGTTTGAGCTTTAGATGCTGCCCTCCTATTTATGACACTCACAATGAAAGACAAAACCTGCATCCCCCACTGTGTCCATTTCACACTTCAAACACTGTCCTTCTGTATTCAGGGAGAAGTGCAGCCTTTCTGTCCCAGAGAGAGAAGAGGATCAGATGATCCTACCGCTTGATAGCTTGTCATGGCTATTGTCCTGACATCTAGACATGCCGGTGTAATGTCTGATTGCGCTGCCCGGAAGCTCCCTTCCACACTGAGTAGTACGCATGCTCAGTGTGAAGTGAATTATGCTGCTGATGGTAAAATAATAAATATCTCCGCTTCCACACATCATACACTCACTAAATTTTCAGGGTAGGGAGAGGATCTCCCGAATTACCTCTATGCCAAATTGCAGCCCCCGAGACCCGCTGGTTCAGGAGATAGATTAGAGAAACCTATCTCTGGAACCAGTGGGTCTCGGGGGCTGCAATTTGGCATAGAGGTAGTTCGGGGGGTCCCCTCCCTACCCTGAAAATTTGGGGAGTGTAGGATGTGAAGAAGCAGAGATATTTAGTATTTTACCATCAGCACCATAATTAAATAGGAACTGTGGCCGCACAGTCTCCTACTGCGCATGCGGGGCAGCACAAATCCACAGGCAGCGTAATCAGACACAACACCGGACATTCTAGCAGAGCACAGAGCTGTCTGCAAAGTTTACTGTTTGTTTGTCTCAACATTTGGGGGTAGGGCGCTGTTGCCTCTGTACACTGAATAGTGAGGGACTCTCTCAAATCTTTCTATGAATCCTAACAATGGTTAATTTGCATATATTCAGCAGTGATGCACTGGGAGACATCTCAAGCTCACTCCAACCTGAATTATCGCAAATTCTTTTTGTTTTAAGAAAGCAAACAATGAATCCTTATCACATGCATTCTTTTAGAACACTTGTGAGAGTAGAAAGCTTTTTCTACATACCCTTAAATGTCAGTCACTCAGGCTCAGGGTGGAGGGGCAGAGAACTGCTATAAACCAGACACCTTCTTCTTAGGGAGTGTCTATAAATCTGAACTGAATGATTCTTTATTAGGGACATAGCAGAAGGCTATTTCTCTCCAGTCCCTTAACGGCCTTTCAGGACAGGATTTTTTCCCCCTTTGGCTGACAGTAATTTATTGCGCCTTTCCCCATCAAAGCGCTCCAAGCCGCTGCCTGGGTGGTCTGTTGGTTAAGGCGCCCCTGTCAATGTAGAATGCTTTTACATTATCCCTGACTGCCAAATATGTTCAAGCAACTCTGGTAGCTCAGGATACACTCTTTCCCATCAGGAACTGCAGGACCCTTGTCTCCATCAGGAGCTGCAGGACCCTTGTGTCCATCAGGAGCTGCAGGACCCTTGTCTCCATCATCAGGAGCTGCAGGACCCTTGTCTCCATCAGGATCTGCAAGACCCTTGTTTCCATCAGTAACTGAAGGACAGACTGCAGTTTTACATTTAGCACTATTGTATGCAGGGGCGGCGCCAGGGGGGTGCTTGGGGGTGCTCGAGCACCCCCTAGAATTGTCCAAGCACCCCCTGGAGTGAACGGACTTCAGGCGTCTAAAAGACGCCAAGTCAGTTCACACAGCGGCAGCACGGAGCAGCAGCAGGGCTACGGTAAGATGGCCGCCCGGAGCCCTGTTCTGCAGACTTCGAGTCTGCAGTGCATGGCTTCGGGCGGCCATTTTCCCGTAGCCCTGCTCTCTGCAGGCAGGAAGTCTCGTCGTGACGTCGGGAAGGAAGAGGATCGCGGGCGCTGCGCGCCACAAGGAGGTCGGGACTCGGGCTGGAGGTCGGGAAAGAAGGTCTTCTGGCTGTAGGTGAGTAAATGGGTTTTTCTTTTCTTTTTCAGTTGATGCTGATTGTGCATATTGGGGTCATATCTGCTACGGATTGTGCATATTGGGGTCATTTCTGCTACCGATTGTGCATATTGGGGTCATATCTGCTACCGATTGTGCATATTGGGGTCATATCTGCTACCGATTGTGTATATTGGAGTCATATCTGCTACCGATAGTGCATATTGGGGTCATATCTGCTACCGATTGTGCATATTGGGGTCATATCTGCTACCGATTGTGCATATTGGGGTCATATCTGCTACCGATTGTGCATATTGGGGTCATATCTGCTACCGATTGTGCATATTGGGGTCATATCTGCTACCGATTGTGCATATTGGGGTCATATCTGCTACCGATTGTGCATATTGGGGTCATATCTGCTACCGATTGTGCATATTGGGGCCATATCTGCTACCGATTGTGCATATTGGGGCCATATCTGCCACCGATTGTGCATATTGGGGCCATATCTGCCACCGATTGTGCATATTGGGGCCATATCTGCCACCGATTGTGCATATTGGGGCCATATCTGCCACCGATTGTGCATATTGGGGCCATATCTGCCACCGATTGTGCATATTGGGGCCATATCTGCCACCGATTGTGCATATTGGGGCCATATCTGCCACCGATTGTGCATATTGGGGCCATATCTGCCACCGATTGTGCATATTGGGGCCATATCTGCCACCGATTGTGCATATTGGGGCCATATCTGCCACCGATTGTGCATATTGGGGCCATATCTGCCACCGATTGTGCATATTGGGGCCATATCTGCCACCGATTGTGCATATTGGGGCCATATCTGCCACCGATTGTGCATATTGGGGCCATATCTGCCACCGATTGTGCATATTGGGGCCATATCTGCCACCGATTGTGCATATTGGGGCCATATCTGCCACCGATTGTGCATATTGGGGCCATATCTGCCACCGATTGTGCATATTGGGGCCATATCTGCCACCGATTGTGCATATTGGGGCCATATCTGCCACCGATTGTGCATATTGGGGCCATATCTGCCACCGATTGTGCATATTGGGGCCATATCTGCCACCGATTGTGCATATTGGGGTCATTGGACGTGTTTTTTGTTAAAATCTGCTCACATTACGTGTATTTTCTTGAGAAAACCTGCACAATTATGTGAATTTTCTGGGAAAAGGGTCACCAAAACTTGGGCCCTCTGTCTTTGCGTTGCACTTTTAAAGGGAACCCGAGGTGAGAATAATATTGAGGCTGCCATATTTATCTCCCTTTAAGCAATACCAGTTGCCTGGCTGCCGTGCTGGTCCTCTGCCTCTTATTCTTTCAACCATAGACCCTGAACAAGCATGCAGCAGGTCAGGGGTTTCTGACAATATTGTCAGAACTGACAAGATTAGCTGCATGGCTTGTTTCTGGTGTAATTCAGTTCACTACTACAGCCAAATAGATCAGCAGGGCTGCCAGGCAACTAGTATTGTTTAAAAGGAAATAAATATGGCAGCCACCATATCACTCTCACCCTGGGTTCACTTTAAATTACAGTTAGCCCCGCCCTCATCCGGTCATGACCACGCCCATTTTTTCGCCGCGGCGCGCTTCGCGCGCCGCAGGTTGTAGCCACACCCATTTTTTGCCGCGGCGCGCTTCGCGCGCCGCAGGTCGTCAGCTCCCCCGGAAATTGGTCCAGCACCTGCATAGCACCCCCTAAAAAAATTTCCTGGAGCCGCCACTGATTGTATGTATTTAGACGTTTTGGTTGAATACTGTAATCTTTAGAAAGTAAAGATACTGTAAATTATTCTATTATTTCAGTGACCAAAATACAGGAGTCTGCCCAATGACTGCTGTATGTCTGTTTACAGTAATGGCCCATTTCAGGGTTTGTATGTTCTTCGTGGATAATTGAAAAACTCCTATATGGGACCATGGAGTTGATTCATAAAGCTTTTCTCATTAATTATCTAACCTTACTTATTTTTTTTACCTTAAATGTATGCTAATGCATGAGCTAAACAGATGAGGGCCCTAATGAATGCGCTGAACAGATAAGGGCCCTAATGCATGAGCTAAACAGATGAGGGCCCTAAAGCATGAGCTAAACAGATAAGGGCCCTAATGCATGAGCTAAACAGATAAGGGCCCTAATGCATGCGCTGAACAGATAAGGGCCCTAATGCATGAGCTAAACAGATAAGGGCCCTAATGCATGAGCTGAACAGATGAGGGCCCTAATGCATGAGCTACACAGATAAGGGCCCTAATTCAATTCACTTGTTTCCCAAGTTTTCTCTTAGGATATATATTTTCCAACTAATCAATAATATGCCTTTTAAGCCACCAGCACACAAGAAAATACTCAGAATAATATTGACAGTACCTTGTCACCTATTTTTTGGTACTTTTTCAATTGCAGAGTGCTGAAAATGTATTATAAGCAGACGATTAAATATTGTCTCCTAAGAGAAAACTTGAAATATTGATTTGAATAAGGGCCAAGGGGCCTGATCCACTAATCTCCGGTAAATTTACAATGAGCAGGGAGAGCACAGAAATTTTACCATTACTAACACAGGGGGATTACTGGCTATTAAGCCATTAGCACTACAATCATAAACTCTGTTTTATTATGTGCCATACACAATAAAGGTTTCTGTTCTCTCAATGGTACAAAAAACCTTAACAGATAACATTTCAAGTCAACTGCTGCTACGGTTACAATTAGTGATGCTCATCCGGATATCCGGGTTAACTCGGATATCCGACCATTTTTACGCTATCCGGATCAGATTCCGGATCTCGGATAGCTATAGAAATCCGCATAACTATCTGCGGATAGTTTGAAGCATGACCCGGATATCCGCGGATATCCGAATCTGAAATACTGTAACTAAGGTGATGACGTCCTGGAGCCAATCAGAGGGCTCCCAGCAGAAGCCCTAGCAACCAATCACAGAAAGGAACACTGGCCAGCCCCACTGTATAATAAGGAGGGCTGCCATGATGAGACAGATCGTTCTGGCTGGATGCTTGCTAGCGCTCAGCACAGGCAGTGGACAGATGCCTCCCCCATTGAGTTGCATCTGAGCACAGTGACCAAGTGCTGCCATTCGGCTGCATGTAACTGCAGTCTAAAGGCACTTGCGGCCAGCAGCCGAGAGACTGAACTGCTCAACAAACAGTTCAGTCATCCAAGGAAAAGAGGCCTAACTACTGTATGTAACTATGTATTCAGAGCAAACTTTGTGCCTGAATCAGTGATTGTTATCATTGTGCCTAGTAATAATTGAAATTTGCCAAATGTTTCAGTCTAATGGTATCAGGTGGAATTTTGACATTTACTTCATATGTGAAGTGACACATTCCCTGTGTCACTTTATTGTAACTCTCTTGCTTAGGCAATTAACAAATAAACCATATTTGACTTGGAAGAACTACCGGTATTTGTTGATTTATTTTCATGACATGAGAAACAGTAAAAGCTGCTGTACAGCTAACCAATGAAGTATCATTTTTGCACATTCTATATCAGGTGCGTAATGACTGTGCAGAAAAGCAAACCACACCATATATGTAACAAATAATATACACTAAAATATTGGCACTGAGGCAATCAATGCATATAATGCAACTAGTTGCAGTGGTGCAACTTAAACACGCCGGGCCCCACAGCAAAATCCTGCAGGCCTGGCACTCCTACCCCCCCCCCCCCACGCCTGTGTGCGCTGACTCAGCCTCTGCAAGAAAGCACAGATAGCCTGTGTGCACTGAACCTCCAAAAGCACAGGTATGTGCTGCCCCTGAAAAACAACCCCCCAAGCTTGCACCTCAGCTCTGTGGGATGCTTCACCTGACAGACTGTGCAATGGGCAGCTACAAAATGAGTGAAGAGAACCTTCCCCCACTGCTGGAGGGGGGTAAACTATGATGTGCCACAACTGCGACTCTGCACCTCACCGCAGGAACATTTCAACCCCCCCCCCCCCCCACACACACACACACACCCACACACATACACACAACAGTAAAGGTTGCAGGGGCTATTGTTAGACCCGTGACTAGATTTTTTATTCACCTCACAACATAGCCAATCAGTTCAAGAGGATTAAAAAAAGAACTTTGCATGAAGTTGATTGGTTTTATGAAGTGAAAACAGATGAATTAAACATTCTCTCTTTTTAGTATCCCAATGTAAGCTGGTTACCCAGTCCTTGCATGCAGCTTTCATTGAATAAGCAGCCCATACACTCAGCCGATTTTCTGGCCGACCAATCGATCCCGATCGATCGATCAATCGATTGCAAATCGGTTGGCCAATCGACCGATCGACGGCCGATTTCGATCGATTTCGATGGATTTCCATCGAACTTGCAGGGTGGAAAATTTAGGTCGATCTGATGAGATTGCTTATCAGTTTGCATTGGCCTTAATGGAAATCTGATGGCAAAAAAATGCCATCAGATCAAATTTCAATAGATTTCAAACTGAAATCTATTGGAATTCTATCCTGGTAAAAAATGTTCTAAAAACGCATCAGATAGATCATCAGATGCATTTCTTATCTATCTGCTGCCAATCTGACGAGTGTATGGGCACCTATAGACTAGTACAGATGAATGGTCACCTATCCCATCCTTTACTATGGCTTGTCACCACCTACTTTGCTGTAGTTTTAATTTATTTCAGATCATGAGCTAATATATTTGTTGTGGGTTTAGCACTCTATTAGGACCAATTCTCACCTCCACCAGGGATGCACATTCCTTCAAGTTTGGAAACAGCAGGTTCAATTCTTTGAGCAAACACAGATTAGCCCTAATCAGAGTTTAGTGCTGTGTGTTCACACATCTTAATTAAGAGTCAAACCCAAGATAAATAGAAACAAGTAAAATGAGCAAACATAATCAAGTACATTAGTGTCATTAGTGGCTTGGTGTCTGCAATGGTCAAAGGACTATGTAGGAGCCAGTGGTAGAAATCTGTTATGCTGGGCATACACGGCATCGAGGGGAGGATGGCTCGATTGATAATATCCGATGTGTCCGATCACCGCGGGGATCGATTACGCACTCGATCCCCGCAGGCAAACAATAGCGGTGAATCGAGCGGTGATATGAAGCGCCGGCGGGGACGAGCGGGAATCGATCTGCACGGACGAGCGGGGATGCGGCGGGGACGCGGCAGGGGTCGATCCGACGGCTAATCGGCCGTCGGATCGACCCGTGTATGCCCAGCATTATAAGGATCCATCAGCATTCACACTCAAGGCCCTCATTATCACTGAACCGCATTACCTCCAATAAAAGCTCCACACAGGCCCAGTGCACACCGAGCGGTTTTAGTAGCGATACGCCAGTGAAAACGCTTGGCTAATGTATTTCAATGAGATGGTGCACACCAGCGGTTTGAGGTTTTTAGCAAACCGCAAACGTGCCTCCTGCTGCACGTTTCCGGTTTGCAGAAGCGTTTCTGCCTCAATGTAAAGTATAGGAAAAATGCAAACCGCTCTGGAAAACGCTACATCAGAGCGGTTTTCCAGGCGTTTTTGTTACAGAAGCTGTTCAGTAACAGCTTTTACTGTAACAATATTTGTAATCTGCTACACAAAAACACTCCCAAAAATGCTAGGCATGTTTAGAAAACGTCTCTAAACATGCCTAGAATCGCTCTGAAATCTGCTCCAAAAACCACTAGCGTTTTGAGGATCTGCTAGCAGTTTTAGTGTGCACTGAGCCTAAAGTTCAGTTCCCACTTGCGCCAGAACACATGCAGCCAGCTGGAGTGGACAGTGTAGCGTCTGCTCCAATGGCCTGCTGTGGTCTGGCTGTAGCCCGGGGCAGATGTGTTACTCCCATAGGCTATATGGTGAACACATCTGCCTGCCTTGGATTATCACGGACTGCACAAAAGTGTGGCCCACTTACCGCAACGGACGCCATGGACCAGTTGCAGAGTGACAAGTGTGAATTTTTTAAAATAGAAGCCGTTCACTGTCAGTTTTGCCATTAGCAAAGAATTTACAAAAAAATATCCGTTCTCAGCTCAAGTGGGAACACAGCCTTATACTAAAAATTTTCAGCACTACCAGTGAACCTACAGTAATGTATTACACAACTGGTAGTAATATTTTATGGTTTCTAAAATAATTCATTCATATTACTTTGTTCTCTGGTTGAACTCGATGGACGTATTATGTCTTTTTTCAACCCAAATAACTATGTAACTATGTAACTATATTATTTACTGACTGATTCTGCCCCTTTCCTCCCCAACACACGCATAGGCACACACGCACAGAAAGAATAAAGTAAGTGGCGTTGGAGGTTTTCCCGCTTTGTGGGTTGCCAGCTGCTTGCTACACAATTCACTTTGCTATAAGGCTCAGCTCACACTACAATGGACCAGCCAGTGCAGGTTTCAAACCTGATACCATATACTTGCTCTGGTGGTCTGTTGAAGGTCCCAGCATGTTAAAATGCGAATGGGCCCATAGAAAAGCATGGGTCTGTTCTGGATGTCTGTTGATCTGTTGTTATCCAATCTGGAAATTGATGCAGCAGTGGAGCTGAAGCCTGATGGTTAAGTGTTAGGCCACTTCCACTCTGGTGTGTTGTTCTACGTTCCCTGTAAAAACAGGTTCGCAATGCAACAGAGGGGGAACGCCACATTGCACATTTTACATGTGGTGTGATGCAAACTGGGATGCATACAGTACATCGAAAGTATGCTTCACTGCCACTGTTAATACGCACTGCATGCCTTGCGCTATGCCAATACAGAAGATCCGTTGCAACTCCCTGCTGATGTGAATGCATTGTCCAATGCAATGCAAAGCACCAGTCTGAAAGAAGCCTAAGGCCTCGTTCACATCAGGGCCGTTTCTGTGCGCTTTCCACAGCGCACTGCCCTGTGCGTTCAGCAAGGTATTGATTTTTCCATGTAACTAAATGTAGCTGGTTCACATCTATGCGCTGCGCTGAGCAGCGTTACAGAAACGTAGTGTTGCAGGCATTTCTGTGCGTTGAGCTGGAAAGCGCACAGCAATGCAAGTGAATGGGTCCGCTTTTTTAGCGCATAGAAGCGCGTACAAGCGCATAGAAGCGCATGCGTTTTTTACCCCTAATTGGAGAAAAAAATACATTTACATACAAAAACAAAGTTTTATTGACAACTGCTGCTGCTACAGTAAGCAAAACGTGCTTTAAAGAAGCGCAGCGCAACGCACAGAAACGCGGACTAAAGCGCGCACAAGCGCATGCGTTTTTTACCATGCGCTTTAACACGTTTTTCAGCGCAGCAGATGTGAACGAGGCCTTAGGCTGTGTTCCCACTTGAGCGAGGAATGGACATTTTTTGTTTGATAAAAATTAACAAGCATGCAGCAAAACAAAACAAAACGAGAAAGCATTAAAATCCCTATAGTCGTGCATGGCACAAGACCCATGCCGTGCACAGTGGAAAGTTTCAGGTTGGCATGGCACTTAGGAAAAAAACAGTAAAGATCTGCTTTTAATTACTTAAAGTGTACCTAGGAGAAAAAAAAGTGAATTGAATAAGGGTTCTCATCTGTTTAGCTCATGCATTAGCTCTTCTTACAATTAAGGTGAAAAGAAGTAAGGTTTGCCCAAAAATGTAGAGTCAATAAAAGTAAAGCTTGTGGTGTTTTTTATTTTATCTGTAACTTACTAGAAGTCGTCAGGTGGCCAAAAATGACACAATATTTATTGTACAATCTAACCAAATCTGTGTAATAGAAGGGTAAACCAAGTGAATATGTACTTTGTATGAATAGGTAGTTGCTCATATAACATAGAAGTGGTAAGATAGGACTATTCAGATAGTATAATTGCTGGGCAGCTTTTGGGAGTTCTCTGGGTCCCCGTTTTCATTAGCCACATTGATTGAAGCCTGGCTTTTTTTCTTGTTGCTAAAAGGCTACTTTCCGTGTTACCTGCACTCAGAGGAGCTCAGAATCCCCTCCATAGTCATAGTCAAATGTCCTACTATATTATTATTACAGCAGTCCCCAGTATCCGGCAATGAGCGGGGATCGCCTAAAGCCGGATACATGTGCTTACTGGTGGCTTCAGCAACCAGCCATAAAAGTATAAACCGCCAACCCACCTCCATCCAGCATTACTCACCGTACCTCCAGCAATGTATTCTAACCTTTCCATCACTCCTAGCGGCTTTCTGGCATTTTCCGTATGCGGCTCCTGGCCTGTCATCTGACTCGTGTAAGGAGGAAGGTTAGAAGATGGCACTTAGGGCTTGGTAAGCATTTAATGTCCTGTAAATCTCCCTGCACACAGTCCCCATTATCCCCTCAGGCATGCCAGTTAGTTGAGACTTCCAGTTACCTGAGTTCTGGATAACAGGGACATCTTCTGCAGCACTTTACAGAGTACATAGTCATGTAACTTACTGTACTTAAAGAAGTTCACAATCTAATCCTTACCATAACCTTAGTTTCATGCCCATGTTTGGTGAAACTAAGTTACCATTATGATTTTGGGATGTAGGGAGAATATAGCATTACCACAGCCCGCCACATCACCACCTCATATCCTATGATGCAGTCAGCTGTATCCTATGCACTAATCGCTTTCACTTGCCTTGTCCTACAGAGGAGCTACCCCAAGGCATTACATGGTCAGATCCAGAGAACAAATGGGTACGTTGGGATAACACAGTTCCATATAATACTTTGGAGCAGTTCATTTTGGCACCCAACGCCGAGCGCCAAAGCTGGGGCGCCGTCATAACATCAGTGCTATGCTGTGCGCCCCACATAACAGTAATTTGGGGCTCTGGTGGTTGCCAGACCCTGAATTACATCTCCCTCCGAGTTGCTACAACTCAGAGGCGGAATAGTATTTAACGCCGCCGGGGAGTTTAGTGGTAGCAGGGTGAGCCATCATTCGGCCTGCCCGGCGCCATAATAACATGCACCCATAACTGATCTAGTGCGGAAGATGTTTTAATAGTCAAAGTGAATATACATTCAATCTTCGACCGCAATGTAAAATGATAATCCTGCGGTTTGATATTCACCAATGCAAGCAAATAAAGCATTATAATTACAGAGAATAGCATTTAGCATGTTGATTCCATTCCAAGGATGTTCAGAAAACACAGCCACACACAGGCAGAGCTGCACTCTTGTATGCAAAGCACAAGCTGATGTACAGACAAAAAAGAATAGCAGCCTGTGCACAGCCCAGGAAGCAGCCGCAGAAAAAGACCAATAACTGATTAAAAAAGGGGAAAAGTTTAAAAGCTTGATTCCATCCCAAAAAATGTTTAGGGAACGGGATAGAACATCTGCCAAATTATCATTGTTTTCTACACTGTGGAGAATATATCAGACACACACGAAAAAATTCTGAAAATGTCTTTCACTTGCTTGTTGCGTTTGATTGACCCAATTTCAAGAAACATATGAATTGCAACAAAATTTGCACCAACTCCAGGTAATTTGCTATTCATTGATTATCTCCACTGTTAAACACTTGGAGTAAATTCCCGTACACATGCTAGGTGAAACTCAGACGAGGCAGCCAAATAACAACCACCTCTGTTGAGAATCCAGCATGTGTACAGCAGCCCCCCACCCCCTTGGCCTCTCGGCCAGCGATCCGCCAGGAGGATCGATTCGGCCGGGTGATGTCCAAGAACATTGTTTGCCCCACTTCCCCGCGTGACGTCACTCCTGCAACGCTCCATTGCAACAAAACACACAATTACCCTCATCCTGTAGGTTAGCGACGCGTCTGTACATTGTCGGCCCTGCAATGTTGTTCAGGGATCGGGTTCCAATCTCCGCCAAGTGACATGCCTCATACATGTGTACCGAGCTTATGTCTGAGGATCCGTAGCTTTGTTAGTGAGTAAACTGCGTACTGATGCCAACTGTGTAATATTTTGGAACTGTGCAATACAAAACAATACTGAAAAAAAGTAATCACCAAAGTTGATTTTTGCTTCACTAATACTCAGGCAGTTGAAAAAAAAATGTTGGTCTCTTCCCTCCAGACAGTTTTCATAATGCACACATTGTGAAGTGACAAAGTGTGCTTTGCACTAGGCATCTCAGAGAGCATTAGAGCTGGTGCTTATTCTCATGCTTAGGGTGACATTAACACTCCTATGTTTGTCACTGGGGAGTGCTAGCAAGAACAGATTAAGCTGTGCTATTTACATTAACACCCGGAGGCTTGGTCCTGAGTCTGACCCACATTCCCAGCATATTATTTGCTTAGAGACCTGACCAGAGTGTGAATGTTTACCAAATCTGGCCAATGGACTCTAATATACTTAATTTTCTTCATTGTGGTTCTCAGGACTTTTCACACTACTACCTGACAAGTAGCCAAATGTAAGCACAGAAACCGCAAATGCAACACTTGCAAAATGGTTTCCCATGAAATTTGTCAGTTATAAAGATGGAGTATACACATGGCACAGTAACAACAGTCACAAGATATGTACTTGGAATTTTAAAAAGGTTGTGAACTCATACCAACTCTAAAAAGAGATAGACTTACTATGCCCCAAAAAGGCTAAGGTAATTTGATATTGTTAGGTGATTGCAGCCACTACAATCAGAGACTGTGCAGAGGTTCTCTTAACGTCTGGTAGTGGGCGAAATAAAGTATTACTTCTTTTTCCTCATTTCTGCATCTCAATTTTAACTAAAAATATTTACTTTGGTGTAAATTTATGTGAAAATGTGTCATTCTCTTCAGTAAAACATTTGATTCCATAAGTCTTATCTTATACTTTAACACCATTAAAATCATTATTTAGCATACCTCTTTACTTCAAAAACAAACAAACAAGTTTTTACTTGAAAATATCACAAAAATTAAAGAAATAATTGCAAATGTTCCAATAAATAAATATTTTTTTTTTATTTAGTGATTAAATGCAGCTGTAAAACATTATACATTCTCAGTAAGTGACATAACACAATTATTATTATCTATTATTAATAATTTATATAAAGCCATCCTCTGTCAAGGCACTGTACAGGGTAAGAAAAAAGCGTAGGTAAATAAAAACACAGACATAAATACCTTATACAGAGTTGGCAGACAATATTAGTGTTACAGTGAAAAATATAGTGTAATTAACAAAACGTACAGCAACTTTTAAGACACAAAAGGGTTCTCTACTCAGCCCTTGTGAGCTTCCAATCTGAAGAAATAGGGAGGTAACAAGGGGCATGGGACAATATATAAGTATGGATGAGTATGGTTCCAATTTGTACCGCTGTTCTGAATGCATTGAAACAGAACTCCAAGTTAAAGTGATGCACACCATGGCAGGGGGAGTTAACTCACCCTTGTCACCACCTCTGTGCGCTGCCCTCCACATTGCGTTTCAGCTGTCATATACATCCTTTTTCACAGCCGGGAGGAAGTACCTGGAGAGCTGAATCGCAACGTGGAGAGTAGCGCACAGAGGCGGTGACAAGGGTGAGGTAACTCCTCCCTGTCATGGTGTGCATCAGTTTAAATTTGAGTTCTATTCCAAAGCATTAATAATAAAAATAAATCTTTCTTGCTCACTAGGGATGGCACTAGGGATGGAATTCCACTGGTGATCTTCCATTTCACAATGCCCAGCATTACCTGACCTGAGTTTAGCTGGCCAGTAGGGGTAGGGATGGAGCTCACTGTTGTGAATGGATTCTTGAACGGTTGCTTGTCGGGACATGTCAGGACATGCTGGTGCGAGATGGCCGGTTGACCTCAATGGCCGGTTGACCTCAATGGCCGGTTGACCTCAGCATTATGGGATGGAAGTTCATCACTGATGAACCCATGCTTTGGCAAATTCCACCCCTATTGTTCACATAAAACAGAATAATTGCAAGTGCTTTAAGGCAGATTTATATTTAGCATATACAGTGGGTTGCAAAAATTCTTCTTTGCAAAACAGCTCCAGCTCAGTCAGATTAGATGGACAGCGTTTGTGAACAGCAGTTTTCAGATCTTGCCACAGATTCTCGATTGGATTTAGATCTGGACTTTGACTGGGCCATTCTAAGACATAGATATGTTTTGTTTTAAACCATTCCATTGTTGCCCTGGCTTTATGTTTAGGGTCATTGTCCTGCTGGAAGGTGAACCTCCGACTCAGTCTCAAGTCTTTTACAGTCTCCAAGAGGTTTTCTTCCAAGTTTGCCCTGTATTTAGCTCCATCCATCTTCCCATCAACTCTGACCAGCTTTCCTGTCGAAGAGATGCACCCCAGAGTATGATGCTGCCACTACTATATTTGACAGTGGGGATAGTGTGTTCAGAGTGATGTGCAGTTTTAGTTTTCTGCCACACATAGCGTTTTGCATTTTGGCCAAAAAGTTCCATTTTGGTCTCATCTGACCAGAGCACCTTCTTCCACATGGTTGCTGTGTCCCCCACATGGCTTGTGGAAAACTGCAAATGGGACTTCTTATGCTTTCTGTTAACAATGCCTTTCTTCTTGCCACTCTTCCATAATGGCCAACTTTGTACAGTGCATGACTAATAGTTGTCCTATAGACAGAGTCTCCAACCTGAGCTGTAGCTCTCTGCAGCTCGTCCAGAGTCACCATGGGCCTCTTGACTGCATTTCTGATCAGCGCTCTCCTTGTTCGGCCTGTGAGTTTAGGTGGATGGCCTTGTCTTGGTAGGTTTACAGTTGTGCCATACTCCTTCCATTTCTGAATGATCGCTTGAACAGTGCTCCTTGGGATGTTCAAGGCTTTGGAAATCTTTTTGTAGCCTAAGCCTGCTTTAAATTTCTCAATAACTTGATCCCTGACCTGTCTTGGACCTGTCTTGTTTGTTCTTTGGACTTCACGGTGTTGTTGCTCCCAATATTCTCTTAGACAACCTCTGAGGCCGTCACAGAGCAGCTGTATTTGTACTGACATTAGATTACACATAGGTGCACTCTATTTAGTCATTAGCACTCATCAGGCAATGTCTATAGGCAACTAACTGCACTCAGATCAAAGGGGGCCGAATAATTACGCACACACCACTTTGCAGTTATTTATTTGTAAAAAAAAATTGGAATCATGTATGATTTTCGTTCCACTTCTCATGTGTACACCACTTTGTGTTGGTCTTTCATGTGGAATTCCAATAAAATTGATTCATGTTTGTGGCAGTAAAATGACAAAATGTGGAAAACTTCAAGGGGGCCGAATACTTTTTGCAACCCATTGTATATATTTTTTAGTAAGATATTTTGGTATGTATAAGCCCCATGTATCATCCTAGTTTTCTGGGTCACCAGACCTGTACGTTTTGCCTAATAGCACATTGGCCGTGTAATAGCATGTACCTTTTTACCTTATTGCCATTCATTACTTAAGGTGCGTACACACATGCGACTATAGTCGTTTGAAACGATCGTTCCCCGATCATTTCAAACAACGGTCGTTTAAAAAAAAGCAGCCAATGACCATTAAGTCTAACGACGGACGAGCTAGATCGTTAAAAACGAACGATCTAGCTTGGCGGATTTTTTCCAACGACGATCGTTTGCAAAAGTAGTACATCGTTGGAAACGGTCGTTCGTACTAGGCTTGACATGCGCATTTCACTATTTCTCCATGGAACGTTTCATTTTTATGCGCAGGCGCAATAGTTGATTTTACGTGATGTAACGTTCGTTCTAACGATCTGATCGTTACACACGTTTTAGTTTCAAATAGTTTTATTAAGGATTATGATTGATGATAACAGCATTTGAATACACCCTTAGCAAAGGGCATTGTTTCAATAGAAATCACTTTTTGACATTAACAAACATAAAAAAGGTTTTAACAAACAAACAGGTCGATTGATTGCTTATAAAGACAAGTAAACAGGGTTTTTTATGCACATCCTATCAAGATAGTGTATTATTCCTAGAAGGAGAGAGCGCTGGATCGTAAGCCTAGAGCTGGTGAGGCTGAGAGCCATGGTTGCCAGGTACGCATAAAGGATAGGGTAGCATCATTGATTATAGCTAGTAGCCTTTCAGATATCAAAATATCCATTATGATGGAATCCGTCATTTCCAGTGATAGAGTTGATTTTAGCCATTGCCGAGCAATGTGAAGTCTAGCTGCTTTGGCTATGTGTTGTGCTAACCTGTGCTGTGGGTATTTCCACCCTTTTGGTTTATGTCCCAAGAGCAGCTGGAATGGGTCTGGTGAGAGGGGTATTTCGAGGGCAGTGCTTATGACGGATGTTACCTTGGCCCAGTATTTCTGGGCCACCGGGCAAAACCACCATGTATGTGCCATGTCACCCAGCTGTCCACATTGTCTGAAGCAGGAAGAAGGTTTATCACTGGACATAGCATGCAATTTTTGCGGAGTAATATATGTACGGTGAAGGATTTTAAAGTTGGTTTCTATATGTGAGAAGTAGCTACTTCCTTTAGCTAAGGTGAGACAGCAGTTGTTCCATTGTTTGAGTGTAAGAGTCGTACCTAGATCATCTTCCCATTTTATCATTGGTGGAATTTTATCATTTTCCAGGGGTTGTGATATGACTGAATAGAGGTAGGAGATAAGTCCGCCCTCCAGAGGTCTCTGGTCACACCAGTGTTCATAGGTAGTACGTGGCGGAGTGGGGAGTGTGGCTTGAGTCAATGTGCTCAGAAAGTGGTAGATTTGTAGGGCCCTAAAGTATTCTGTAGGGGGGAATGATGTGTGAGTGCAAAATTCTGTCCAATTTGGAAACCGGTTATCAACCAGTAGGTTAGAAATAGTTGTAAAGTTGTGTGAGATCCACCACTGGAAGGGTCGTAATTCCCAACCCGGTGGAAAGTTGGGGTTGCCAAAGATTGGAAGTTGTAATGGAACATCAGATTGTAGTTTTTTGATATATCTGAGCTTTTTCCAGATAGTGAGCGAGTGGGCTGATAGAGGAGACTGTGTTTTGTGCTTAGCTGGGGTAAGGTGGGGAGACCACTGGAGGGCAGCCAGACTAATTGGTGTCAGTAGGTCATCTTCAATGTCCGCCCAGAGAGGGCGATTCCAGATGGAGTGAATTTGTGCCAATTGAGCGATTTGGGCTGCTCTATAGTAGCTAAACAGATCAGGGACACCTAATCCTCCTCTCTCCCTATTTAGATGCATAATATTCTGTCTTATTCTGCTTTTCTTGTTGCTAGCTATAAATTTAAAAATGGAGGTCTGCAGATCTTTGAGTGAGGCTTTGGTTACAGGGATAGGCAGTGTCCTGAAAAGATAGAGGAGACGCGGGAGTAAATTCATTCGAACAGAATGTATACGCCCTGACCATGAAATTGAGGGAGAATTCCATTTGACTAGATCTCGTCTCAGCTCGGACAGCATCGGCCCATAATTTAGTGAGAAAAGGTCCCCTGGGTTTGTTGAAATTTTAATACCTAGATAGGTAATATATTTTGATTGGAAGGAGAGCCCCGTTGTATTAGCTAGGGACTCAGCATTTTGTTTGGGGATGTTTGTGAAAAGTATTTCTGACTTGATATTCAAGGTTAGTCCGGATAGCTGTCCAAACTGTTTTACTAGTTGTAGTAGGTTAGGTATAGAGGTGTGGAGTGAAGAGAGTGTTAATAGTAGGTCATCAGCGAATAAGTTGACCTTATATTCACGTTTTTTAACTTTAATACCTTGAATATCAGGGGACGCACGGATTTTATTAGCTAAGGGTTCTATTATCAGGGCGAAAATGGCTGGGGAAAGTGGGCATCCTTGTCTTGTTAAATTATATATGCTCAGCGCAGAGCATATATAATTTATCTGTTTGTGAACTCTGGACATCGTTCTTCTCTCAGCAGCGGCCACTTTGTTTCCTTGGCGCTGATACACATATGCATCCTTGTCTTGTTCCCCGTTGAATACTGATGGGGGTAGGGTAGTCGGTGGGGAGTTTAAGGTAGGCTATTGGGTTGGAGTAGAGGCATTTGACCGCTTGGAGGAAAGGACCACCAATACCTGCTTTGATAAGCGTATCAAGCATAAAAGACCAGTCTATCGTGTCAAATGCTTTCTCCATATCGAGGGAGAGCAATGCAAAAGGGGTTTTGGTGGATTTTACTATATGTAACAGATTAATGACCTTCCTGACATTATCTGAGGCCTGGCGAAGAGGCACAAACCCAACCTGGTCTCTATGAATTAGTGAACCTAGGACTTTATTTAATCTAGCTACTAGTATGGCTGTTAGAAGTTTGTAATCAAGATTTAATAGCGATATTGGCCTATAGTTTTTGATGTCTAGGGGGTCTCTTTTTGGTTTAGGGATAACTGCTATGATTGATTGCAAGAATTCTGAGGCTGGGATTTTGCCATCTAGGATAGAGTTAAATAATTTTTTTAGGTATGGTATGAGGAGCTTTTTAAATTTTTTATAATATATGGCTGAAAAGCCGTCTGGTCCAGGTGCTTTTCCATTTTTTAGTTTTTTGATGGCCAGGAAGATCTCTAGGTCAGAAATAGGAGAATTAAGGGCAGTTGCTTTGTCCGGTAAGAGAATCGGGTGGGGCGAATTTTGGCAAAATGGATTAGTGGCTGTTTGGGTTGGGGGGGATGTCTTGGCGGCATATAGTGACTTGTAGTAGTCAGCAAACTCTGAGTAGATTTTAAGTGGGTCGGAGGTAATCAAACCTGCTTTAGTCTTGATTTGCAGGACTTTGTTGATAGCATGGGTACGTTTAAGTTTACGGGCTAGCCACGTGTTAGGTTTGTTATATTGTACGTAGGCCTTAGATTTAGTCCACCTAATAGCCTTCTCTGTCCGATCCGAGAGGAGGAGGTCTATTTGTTGTTGGGTTTCTTGAATTTGTTTGTACAGATATCTAGAGGGGGAAGAGGCGTGGGCCGTCTGTAATTGGGATAGCTTGTGTTCTAGGTTGAGTTGCTTCTCAGTTTTAGCCCTTTTCTTTTGCGTGGCAATTTTTATAAGTTGGCCCCTGATGGTTGGTTTGTGGGCCAACCAGAGGATATCTGGTTTAATATGTCATGTATCATTTAGTTGGAAGTAGTTAGCTATATGTTCCTCCATCTCCAGGACTGTTTCCCCATCTGTTAAAAGGCTTTCGTTTAGTCTCCATGGGGGCCGAGCGATAGGGGTTGTTAGGGATGAGCATGCCATCCATACAATATCATGATCTGACCATGTGCTAATCATATGTCTTGCAAAGGTGAGATTGGGTATTAGGGCAGAGGATACGTGAATAGCATCAATTCTCGAATAAGTGTGGTGTGCAGAGGAGAAAAAGGTGTAGTTGCGGGAGGTTGGATTATGTTCCCTCCATGTGTCCACTAAATGATGTTCCGAGATAATTTTACGTAGGGATGTGGATAGTTGGCGTTGTCTGGAGGAGGATGGCTGTTGTGATCTATCTAAATTTGGGTTCGGGGCGATATTGAAGTCGCCCGCCCAAATGGTTTGATATGCTGAATAGTTCTCTAACTGTTTACAAATAGCGTTAATGGGGGTCATTGGAGATTCAGGAGGAGCATACAAATTGACTATGCAAATTTTGTGTGATTGAAGTGAGCCCACCAAAATCGTGTAACAACCCTCGTCGTCAGTGATGCAGTTCTCCAAGACAAAAGGTAAGGAGTTTCTGAGTAAAGTAAGGACACCTCTATGTTTGGTAGCGGCGGAGGAGACAAAGTGTCGCTGGTACTGAGTATGAAAGTATTTAGGAAATGAGGATTTGGAGAAATGCGTTTCCTGGATACATATAACATCCGGTGAGCATTTCTGATAGTCCATAAAGGCTTTTCTACGTTTAAATGGCGAATTTAAGCCTTTAGCGTTATGGGAAATAATATTGATTTGAGTCATATTGATTGTTGATTAATGGGCGCTTTTGTCACTAAAGTTAGTATGCTAGGCGACACAGCGTCTCTCTCCTCAGCTAGTACATTTGGAATATGGTAATAGTTGTGCATACTTCCATGGACCTGTAAATAAGAACATACATAAAACAATACAACTGGCCAACGTGGCCAAAAATGAGTGGTAACTTGGTTACTCATAAAGGTAGAGGATAAATTCCTCATATGCATGAGGAGGGCTGAGAGCAATATTAGTACGCCCTCAGCTCTGCTCATTGCGCGAGGGACAGCATTAAAGTCCTCGGCAAGTTCCCAGAGCTTAATAAAAAATCAGTATTAGCAATATTACAATTATTGATAGTATGACCCTACAACACCCTCTAATGGCTAGTGTTTGTAATCTAAAAGAACATAGAAAATAGATCAGGGAATCATATTTTAGCTGGTATGGGATCTTCTTGTAAAAGTTATATTGTCCCCACTTAGGATGGGTTGTAGCAAGGTAGATCCTGGGATCAGTACAAGCCTATTAGCCCTGTGTTGGGGTGTGAAAAGTGGGCATAAGGAGGCATAATGAGAAATAATATCCTGGCCGATGAGACATCAGCTTGATCAGGGGGGAGCACCAAATGTCAAAGATAGGACAGAGGTGAAACATAAGTGACTTATGATTGCAGATTTTACCTCGTCTTCGCCAGTGTGGTTCTCACTTATAGAGACTTAAATGTCCAGCAGTTCCAATCGAAGGGTATTATTCACAGCTTGCTTAGAAGTAGGTGAAAGGTCTGCTTTAGCTGGGGAGTTATAAATTTGGCTGGAACATGGGCTCAAGTTATAGCAGTATATATGGTACTCACATGTCCTCTTATGAAGAGGAGGGGTGGGTCGGTGGCAGGTAGTCCCAGGGTCGATGTAGGTGTGGGTAGGAAGATTGGCCAAACATGGCCTCAGGTTGAATCTCGTGCACCCAGTGGGAGCTCACGTTAGCTGGGAAAGGCGCTGGCGACTTCTCCTGGAGGACCAAACTTTAGCTGGGCGCGAAGATCTCTGTGGGAGAGATGTAGACGGCATGGATTCCATCCGTATCCCCGCTTGTTCTAATTGCCTGCGGCCTTCTTCAAGCGAGCGGCAGGAATAAACAGTGCCATTGTGTGTAAAGGATAGGGAAAAGGGGAAGCCCCATTTGTATCTCACCGCGGCCTTTTGGAGAGAGGCGGTCACGGGTCGGAGGTTTCGGCGGCGCTGAATGGTGGATGGCGCCAGATCTGCGTAGAGCTGCACCGAGCTGGGTACTCCAGGGAGGGCGGTGAGGTTTCTAGCAGCATTGAGGACTAGATCGCGAATTTCTTTGAACTGGAATTTCAGGACAACATCCCGAGGCAGATCTGGGTTGCGGGGTTTCGCTAGCGCTCGGTGGATGCGAACCATGCGGAAGGAGCCTTGGTCTACCTGAGGTAGGAGAGCGCTAAAAAGGTTTAAGGCTGTAGGCTTCAGATCTGTAAATGTCTCTGGTAGGCCTCTTATGCGCACGTTCGCTCTCCTGCTGCGATTTTCGGCATCTTCCAGTCTGAGTTCCAGCATATCGATTTTTTTCAGCTTGCTGATCTATTTGCTGTTTGTCCTCATCTTGTGCTTCTGCTATCTCATCAACCTGTTTCTCAATAGCGTCCACTCGGTAGCCAAGATCCTTGATTTGGTCTGTAATGCTTTTGACCGCCTCTTTCAATTCAAGCCTAAAGACACGTTGAATGTGTGTGAGGAGATCCTCATGGTTTGGTGGTAATTGTGGTGTCATGTCCAGATCCGGATTGAAAGCCGGAGGTGTTTCTGATCTGTCTGGGGTGGAGGGGCCGCTCCTCGCTGCCTGACTTGCTCCGTCGGCCATCTTGGATTGGGGAGAGCGGGAGGCAGCCTGAGAAGAAAGCTTGGTGGCGGGCGTGGAGGTGGAGATTTTCTGCCCGTTTTTCTCCTTTCCCTTTCCTGACATGTTCGGGCGCGAGGTCAGAAGATATGAGGGTTGTGGGTGCGCTAAAGATCGCTGTTATTGCGGGTGGAAACTCGCCGAGGAGCGGAACGACGGGAACTCACATGTAGTCTCGTCAGCGCCGCGCATGCGCCCCCCGTTACACACGTTTTAAAACTAACTTTACTTAGGTCGTTTTTTCTTCAATTAAAAGTTCGTTCGTCGTTCATAACGAACGATCGTTTTCGCATGTGTGTACGTAGCTTTAGTCTTTAGCTTTCTGCCTTGAGTTAACTAGAACTTCCATGGAGTCTCCTTTCTAGGTAGATCTGTGAAATATTTCGCTAACAATGCCAGGTTTGAGAAATCTTGACAGAAGTGAAATCTTCAAAGAAGTGTCAAAAACTTCAGTGTTCCTATATGAAGAGCCATTTAGTGGCCCATCAAAGGCCTTCAAAGGCCTTTTCATTGCAAATGTGCATAGCGTAGATCCTTTTTAGTAACTTGATACCAAGGCTGGCCCCATCCTGTAGACTGTCTGTCTGTTCAACATCACAGGGAATGCCAATAGGACAGTTATGGGACCTACAGAAGTGGCACCTTATGCTGGACATATGTAGTAGTGTAAAAAGCTGGTTACATGTAAAGGATCATAATAAGCCTTCCCTTCACTGATGTACTGGATTCCACAATAGAAGCAGATTATTGGCATTTGGGTATGCTGCAGAATTTCTCTCTAAGACTAACGGGTCATGATATGTGAAAACACAACACAATGGATTTTTTTTTTTGCGCGGCACGCGGACGGGCTTTGGGCAGTGGTTGGGACAAGCACGGGGTATGTGCCGATAGGTGTGCACTGGTGGCAGAGTCACTCACAGCCCGTTATTAAACAGGCTTTGTAGCTTATAATATTATAATTTGAAAACAGCCTTGACATCATTGTAAACATTTTGTCAAAACTGTATTTATTCTGTACTACTCGTCTGTGTATTTGTACAACCCATATAGCCCCACAAAATAAGATGGCACTATAAGTAAAAATAATAATTAAATATAACTCATTCAGCTTATTTAATTGTGTTAATCAACTTACATTAAAAACACAATTGTCCTTAAATTTTGCATGTACGTGCGTGTCATTGGTAAAATTACGGAACGTACACTATTGAGCACAGCAATAAAAATGTTTTACTACTTATGCTGTCACAGCGATACATATACTGTTTTTTGTTTGTTTTTTCAAGACAAGCTTTCTTGGGACAATATTTTATTTCCAAGAATTGTTTAATTTTATAGGTATTTTACAGTGGAAAGTTAGCCATAAATTGAGAAAATACTAATTTTTTCACTTTTTTTTCACGCTTTCCCTTCCTAATTTTTGCATGGCAGTGCCACAGCTCTAAACACCTCAAAATACAGTATATGATTTGTCTTGTCCCAATTAAGGCTGCTTTCACAGTAAGACGTTACAGGCGCACGTTAGTGCAGCCTGTAACGCAGCCCCACCGCACAGTAATGAAAAATCAATGGGCTGTTCACAGTGCCCACGTTGCGTTACATTGTAACGCAGCACATCTGTTTAGAGTGCTGCATGCTGTGCGTTATGCGCGGCAGACTGCTTGCACATGCTCAGTAGTGTTGGGGAGGAGTGGAAAGCGGCCAGGCACATGGCTAATTAATATTCACTGCACTGTGTGACGTGCAGTGTTTACTTCCAGGAGCGGCTGCTCTGTGCGGCAATTGGCCGGGCGGGACCACGTGATGCTGCATGCGTCCAAGAGTACGCATCACGGCATCACGGATGCCAGAGTGAGCTGCACAACGCGGCTCACTCTGACGTCCACATTAGAGAGCACCAGGCGTTGCGTTAGGGGCACGTTATGTGCCCTATAACGTCCCCCAAACGCAACGTCCTGGTGTGTAAATAGCCTAAAATGATACCATATTTCATCACTAGTTGAGCATGTAACGTACCATTATTGCCAGCTTGTGCATCTGTAGCAACTGGATGCAATCATGATACCCCAGTGCTGTACAGATATATTGCTAGGCAAAAGCATAGCGATGCAATTATACAGGGTTGGATCCCCGAACTGGGATCACTATGGGAGACAACCATTACAGGTGTCCAAGAATCTTAAGGCCTAGTATAGGTAATACAAGGGGTTAATTAGTTAAGTAGGGGTTAAAACTTAACCATGAAAAAAAAAACACTTTATTTTTTAGTTTGACACTGCCACTTTAACTTTTTTTTCTTTAACTTTCAATGAATGATTGCTATTACAGCACGCGCATGTGCACAAGTGGTGATGGTGTGGGAGCAATCATGCATGCGTATGAAGCAGCAGCTTACAGTGCAGGATGTGACTTTCACATCCTGAAATCTTTAGGAGGACAAATTTGGATGCAAGAGTTACGTCAAAGAATGTTAAAGTGTAAGTGAGATGTAGAAAAACCTGGGGCTTCCTCCAGCCCTGTTCAGGCTCATCAGTCCCTTGCCGTCCTCCCAGGCTGCCTGGATCCTCCACTAGGCGGCCCAATAATTCAGCCAGTTGGAGCTAGTCGGCGCAGCCACAGTCCTGCTGCACGCACTCTCCTGTTGCTCTCCCGTCGCTGGGAGCATTTTGCACCTGCGCAGCAATAGGGGGTGCGCGCATGGCCGAGGCGTGCATGTACCGTTCCCCCTGACTGGATGAATTACCAGGCCGCCTAGTAGAGAATCAAGGCAGTCCAGGAGGATGGCGAGGGATCGATGAGCCTGAACAGGGCTGCAGAAAGCCCTAGGTATGTATATATACCAGTATATTTTCTCTACATCTAAGGTTTACCTTAACTGGTTAATATAGAAAGTCGGGGATTGATTTATAACTGAGCCTTTGAAAACATTGGGACCTGTTACATTGTGGACCCCAATTCCCTCTTTTGCATCTATCTCCATGAGAGCCCCCGGCTGATGGATACAGACATATGGAGAGACTCACCTAGATGAATATAGATGTGAGTGAGTGTGTGGGTCTGTGATGTCATTCCAATGTGTTTCCCTGCATCAATTTCATGGAGGGGAGGGAAGAGTATAGGATTATGGCCCTGATTCACTACACTGTGGTAAAGTTGCTGTGCACAGGGAGCGCACAGTAATTTTACCATTATTAACACCGGGGGAGAACTGCATGTTAACCCATTATCGTGCTTGCTAAAGGGTTAATGTGCGTTGCTTTCCCGGCATTAGTAACTGTAAAATTGCCAGACGCTCCCTGCATAAAACAACTGTACCGCAGTGTAGTGGGTCAGGCCCAATACTTTTTATAAGGGGGGCAATGGCAATACTTGAAATATGGGAGACCGATTTGGCCATACACAAAGCACCCTTGTCCCAATGTTGTTGTCCCAATGTTGAGGGACAGTTGGCCCTTCCCCATCCCTGTTTCCCCAAAAAGAAGGTGAGGTGAAATTTGGACAGCCCCAGATATCTGCACTATCCACAGAAAAGGTGCAGTGGGCATATGAGCAACCTTACCCATTTCAACAAAGAGTTAAAAGTAAAAAAAAAATGGTTTGGCAACCATGGCTAGACTGTAGTGTAGAGGAAGCCTGCAATGTCCCCAATGAGGAACCTCCCTATGACATTTACGGTAATCTCCTTACCACATCTTGCCCTTGTGCCTACTACATATGCCTAATCCTAATCTCATTGATCCTCACCAGACCCTATCTTCATTTATTCTGTGTCTATCCAAACTAATATGACCCTCGTTCTTTTGTTGGTTATTCTAGTTGGATGGTATTCCTATCCTATTCTATTCAATGTTAAATTTTTTATGTATTAGTTGGCAAATCTAATTATTTGAATGCTATGTAAATTTATCTATATCACCTTCTCATTTATCAGAGCATACTCTGAACCAGTTTGTGTTGTTGTGTTTTCTTTTTCTCCTTATGCTCTTAATAAAGATTATTTTAAACAACAAAAGTAAAAAAAAATCCTAAACAATGCAGTGTCAATTTTCATTTAGTTAAAATTAACACACATACCAACCAGCTTTTCAATAAAGTTTTATTTATGTTCCTCGAAGTAAATCCACATAAGTTATGTAATCTAGTTATGTAACCATCAATCAAGTCATTCAGCCCTGTTATCCATGTCAATCATGGCGTCCAGCAATGTGTCCATCAATCAAGTCAGTGACACCTCTGTTCTTCAAGCTTGCTTGCAAATGCCCTACCCACCAATCTGTACTCCACGCACCTTATCACTAAATCATCATAGTCACCGAATAATTTAACTGTGCAGAATTTCAGTTTTCATAGCAAATATAGAATTTGGTAACACAGAAAGCATCTTCCATTTATTCTATTACTGTAGTAAGTTAGTTTTCTGTCACTGTTACTAAATAAAGCAAAGAAATAAGACTTCGACCCATATTCTATTAACTTTTTCTTCTGAGTTTTCTCCAAGGAGATATAACAATTGTGCTCAAAATGTATATTTTGTAAGATTAAATATTATCTCCTGAGAGAAAACACAGAAGAAAAAGTTAATTGGATAAGGGCCTGCCCTTTTACACTGAATGGGTTGGTATGCATTAGAGTGCATTAGTATGCGCTGGTACACGTTTTTTCTATAGTAGTGTATTGTAAGAAAGATTTCAGTTAAAACGTGTATAGTGGGAACTGTGCCATAAGAAAACATGGGCATTACTGCCATAGGAAAACATGGGGATTACAAAATCAGTTTTCTCTCATTTTTAACTGAGCCTAACTGATAAGTGTAAAAGAGTATTCTCATGTGTAATAGTTTGAAACCTTTTATATAAAATGCCTTTTAAGCAAGCAAGAAAATACTCTTTTTCACCTACTTTTTGTTACTTTTTCAGTGTTGCAGAGTGCTGAAAAGTTATTTTAAACAGAAGATGAAAGATTATCTACTAGGAGAAAACTCAAGAGAAAAAGGAAATGGAATAAGGGCCTTAAAGTAAACCTGAGACGAAAGGAGGGAGCTTCCTCCAGCCCCCTCCAAGCAGACCGCTCCCTCACCACCGCCCTCCGTATCCTCCAGTAGAGGCTGCGTAATCTTTAGCTAGTCGGACGTACTGCGCATGCACAGACTGGCTGCGTGCGCGCGCCTTCCCGTCACCCTCTTGTCGACAGCCACGGGAGCACTAGGGGGAAACTCGACAGCAGAGCGTGTGCGGGTGGACTGCACCTGCGCCAACTGGCTCCGACTGGCCTAAGATAAAGAGGCTTCTACGGGACGATCCAGGAGGCTTTGGATGGCAGCGAGGGAGCAATCTGCGTTGAGGGGGGGGGGGGGGGGAGGAGGTATGTATATGTCTCAGGTACACTTTAAGATAGCCACTAATGATCCAATCTTTTTCACACAATTTTACCAAATCTATGTAGTATAAGAGCAAATGGAGGGCATATTCACAGTGGGAGGTTGCATTGTAATGTGACGTTAAAGTCGCAATGCAGCATTACAACGCAACGCAAAAAAAAGTAGAGTAGATTAAGTGAAGCATACAGTCAATGAAAAGTATGCCTCTCTGTATCTGTTTAATGTCTGCATTTAGAGGTAACGCAATGCAAGCAGTGAGTTACCATAACGCAACATTTACAAAGCAACGTTAACGTCGCACTGTGAATGTGGCATAGGCTTAACCAGGGCCGGCCCGCTCATGAGGCGGGGTGAAACATTTGCCTCAGGCGGCAAATCTGGGGGGGCGGCACCCGCCTCTCCATGGACGCTGGGGCCGCCCGCCGAGCTGGAGGGGTAGCGGGCAGAAAGGGGGTATTGGGTCTAGTGGCAGGGAGGGGGGTCGGACCCCCCCCTCCCTCGCCTGGGTCCCCCGATCTGCGTTCCTCCTCCAGCGTAAAGTACCAGCCAGCGTGCATATGACGAACGAAGAGGCAACGGGCGGGGGAATCACTCACCTCTTCCGCGTTCCATCGCGTGCTCCACTGACGTCACTTCCGGCAACGCCGCCCACTGTATTGTAAGTGGACGGCCTTGCAGGAAGTGACGTCAGTGGAGCGCACGATGGAACGCGGAAAAGGTGAGTGATTCCACCGCCCGTTGCCTCTTCAACATATGCACGCTGGCTCACTAGCGTAGCTAGCCAGGTGCGTGGGGTGCGATCCGCACCAGGGTTCCACCATTCCACTATCAGAGGGGGTGACACCAGGTTCTGTTGCAGCAGAGCTGTGTTTTGACACTCCCCTGAAAATTATGGCTTTGTACTTTTATTACTGCTGGGAGAGGTAAAATCTGCACTCCCCAGCTAGTTCTGCAGTTGCCAGCTCATGTACCTTACAGCAGATCTGTGTTTACTTCCCCCTGCAGACAGCTGTATTGAGCTGCTCTGACCTGAGCACGTGACTGGGGCTAATGGGTAGCGTCTGCATTGCTATGCAACAAGTGAAGCTGTTCCGTGTTAACTCTGCTCCTGTCCCGATTGATTGATGAAGTTTGGGGAACGCAGCAGCTTCTGAAGCTGGATCTGAGCGGGTGAGCACTGCAGAGTGGAAGGGATAGGAAACGCAGGGTCTCTGAACACAGCAGTAAATAGAAACATCCAGTCCACCCCCTGCAATCACAGCCTCTCTCCCCCAGCCAGAAACACTCTGCAGAGGCAGCCAGTCCACCCTCTCCCCCATTATACTATGTGCACTGAATCAGGGGAGGACTGGCCCAGGGGGACGGGGGGCAATTGCCCCCCGGGCCTCCCGAATCTTAAGTAATTAGGGCCGGCCGCTGCTATACGCAGCGGCCGCAGACATACCACAGGTGACAGGTTCGCAATGGGGATCGCAACCTCGCGCGATATTTCCCGGCAAGTTGAAGTATCCAATCAAAGAAGGGGCTGAGGCGGCCGGCCGTGGTGTGCCCTTGTGCGTGGCTGCGCCTGCGGTGGATGTGAGCGGCACAAGGACACAAATAGCTTAGGTCCTCTCCGGCCCGGTGGGTTGACCCTGCTTGACTCCGCCCCCCGCCTGGAGCCATTGCCGCCCGCAACTTGCTGCTGTGCCTGCGGTGTCATCGGAGTGAGCTGTCTCACTCTTCAGCTTTCTGTGCTGGGGGGGGCTGGGGGCCTGGAGCTGTGGCTACAAGTGGCTGGCTGGAGGAGTCGGACACAGTCCTCCCCTATGCTGCTGTGCCTAAGGTGTCGTCGGAGTGAGCTGTCTCACTCTTCAGCTTTCTGTGCTGAGGGGGCTGGTGGCCTGGAGCTGCGGCTACGAGTGGCTGGCTGGCTGTCCTGGCTGGAGGAGTCGGACACTCTGGGGCTGGGAGACGGAGATGCCACCTATAGCTGCTTGCTGCTGTGAAGGAGGTGTAGGACTGAGGAGACAGGAGGATAGAGGAGGTCGGGTCCAGGTTGCCAGAGGAGAAGGTGTTTTTTATAAATTTTGTTTCTGTACTTCTTCTCCCTTCTTGTCACTGAGTTACTCACACTTTGCTGCCTGCCTGCTACTGCTGTCAAATTCAACTCTCTGCCCAGGCCAGTGCCCTCTGAGTTTTTTTTGTGTGTGATATCATCTCCATTCTGACCCTGGCCTGAGGGGGAACGGTTTTTTCTTCTTGTGGTGTGATTGGCGGCAGGGGAGGGGGGAGGCAGGCAGTTAGGCACTGTCAAATAGGTAGTTGGAGGGGGGGGGGTAGGTGTCAGACAAGTAGTTTGTATGGTGTAAGTAGCACTTATTTTCATTAAAAAAAAAAAGCCTGATAACTCCTTTAAGGTTAGGCATCAGACACAGACAGGTAGATTGTGCGGAGAAATGGGGTTAGGCATCAGGTACAGAGTGTGTGTGTGTGTGTGTGTGTGTGTGTGTGTGTGTGTGTGTGTGTGTGTGTGTGGCTGTTAGTCATCACAATTTGAAGATTTGCACACAAGAAAGATATGGCTTTGGGCTGGGGATGCTGTGAAACGGGCCTCTAGTTTGTGTTGTCCCCCCAGGCCAAAAGGTCCCAGTCCTCCCCTGCACTGAATTGTGTTGCAGGCCAGGTTTGAAGCTAAACCTAACACAGAGCAATGCAGCACCTCTAGTAATATAATGCTGCAAAGAAACAGCACACTACCACTTAGACCTTTCTGTTCCTCCTGCCTTTATGACAGTCTCTAAACCCTGCCCCATACACTGGCAGACATTCTCCCGATGTGCCCAACAGATTCTTCTCTGATCGACATCTGATCAGAGATGGATCTATTACTGCCACACACTGCACATCGACTTTTAGCATTTTTGGTATGCAGAGTATTAGTGCAGCAAAGCGTTTTCACTCACCCCTCCTCCCAGGGTGCTTCCTTCTCGTTGCTGTCATCTCCCGGTGCCCATAGTGACCCGTGAACTGATGTTGTGTGTAAATGCTCTCAGCGGGTCACTACAGGCATCAGGAGATGACAGCAGCACAGAGGAGGGAGCACGCTGGCTGAAGAGGTGAGTTAGAGTCCTTTGCTGCACTAATACTCTGCATAGGGCCCCTGGGTGTGCAGCATTAGCAGGAGAGACACCTGGGGGAGCGGTGGCAGTGGATCTTTAATAGACTTCATGCTATTTATTGAAAAGCAATGTATAGTGTGTGTCAGTGATAGATCCATCTCTGATCAGATGATGATCAGAGAGGAATCTACCTGTTGGGTATGTCAGGAGAAAGTCTGCCAGTGTAAATCTTCATAGTGTGCTACTATGCATGGCCAAACGTGCGCCTGCACAATATAGCCATGCTCATTTGGTCTGGTATTGGATGTGGTTTTTTTTGGGGGGGGGAGGGGGGGTGGTGTGACGCCATGTATTTCCGCACCGGGTGACGCCAACCCTAGTGACTCCTCTGCGCTGGCTGGTACTTTACGCTGGAGGAGGAGCGCAGATCGGGGGACCCAGGCGAGGGAGGGGGGGTCCAACCACCCACCCCGCCGCTAGGCCCAATACCCCCTTTCTGCCAGCTACCCCTCCAGCTCAGCCCCCCCCCCCCCCCACGGCTGGGGGGGGGGGGGGGCGATTTTTTCTAATTTTGCCTCAGGCGGCAAAAAGTCTAGGGCCGGCCCTGGGCTTAACATTACAGTGCGTTATGTGACTGTGAATGCGCCCTCAGTGACTATGGAATGGATAATTTAGGAAGTCCCTTATATTACATGTAGAAAGAAAAGTAACCACCATCAGTCAGTAATTCTGTTTACTGTTCTTTTTTCACTGTCAGTAACTTTACCATCAGCTTTTCAATATACTCCTTTACACTCCTTCTGGCAACGTATACTGGAGGACAGGGATGGTTCTAGCTACAATGGGGCCCATGGACAAAAGTAGCTTGGGGGACCTCTGCAACCCCTTTTTCTACGCCACTGGCAGAACCTCTCATTTATTTAAACTGCTCACCACCAAAGTGTTATGTCCTTGTAGCGGTTATGGCAACTTGAACTGAAACAATGCCACTTAAAACGGAAAGCCAGAGGCTACCTAATTCTGCAATGAAAGGGAGAAGGGGGGGCCTTCATATTAACATCTGAAAGTGAGAAATAAATCAATTTAAAGAATCAGGATAAAGTATAAATTTGATTAAACACATTTTTCAGTAGCAAAAATACATATATTTACATAAATCTGCACATCAGTCCTGAAAGAAGGACACATGAGGAAGACAGAGGGATTTGGCTCCCGAATAGGGGCTTTCCCTCTGATAAAGCCAAAGGTACAGTTGGGAGCCATGAAAGTGTCCTGCAGTATAACTGAAATACTGATAGAATAGGGCGAATCACTGTCAGTTCAGTCAGTGGTGCAGTCAGCGGGAAGCGCTCTCTCTCGGCACCATCTGCCCCAGCACGTGTCCTGATTCCCCATGGTGTGTCTATTCACACCTGGCCATGTGTAGGCTGAGGACAGTCCGCCACCTCTGTGCCTCCCCCGCTGTGGAGGGAGGAGCTGCATCAGACACAAGTAGGATAAATGCCCATAGCACAGATATTCAGGGGATGGAGGACAGGATACAATGGAAGCTCATCGCCAGTCGGGAGAGCGGAGGAGGAGCGCCGAGACTACTGTGGCTAACGCTGCCAGGTCTGTCATATTCATATGTATGTAATGTAGCCTGCTTTACTGTCATATTGCTTCACTATTCAACCAAATACAGAACCGAGAAACAGCCTTTACATATCATCTGATTCTGATAGGATATTATCAGAGCAGCGTTGTTTCAGCATCTTACTGTACGAAAAACAATACCTATAGGGAAAGCGATGTGAGCATGCATTGCATTTGTAATGTGTATGTGTTCAGATTTCCAAATGCAGCAAACTATGACATGGTGCATTAGGCTTAAACGGTGCTGAAACACTGATGTTCAAGTTATTATGCTATGTTCGTTAATATAATCGCCTTAATTTATGATTTACTTATTTATTTGGCAATAGTAGAACTGTCATTTCTGTAGGAGCTCATTTAGGTCTCCTACAGAAAAGGTCTCATGTCCACTGTAATGCCTAGTACACACCATGCAATTTCCCATTAGATCCCGTCAGATCAAGTTCAGTTGACAAGTCCAATTAGGTTTCTGATCGATTTTCCAAATGATTTTGTACAGAAGTGATCAGAAACTAGAATGGAAAACCGATTGGATCGGACCTGTTGGAAATTATCGACTTGACCCGTTGATCTGACGTAAAATTGCATGGTGTGTACCAGGCATAAGAGTCGGTCGGCTGCAAGATTCACAACTTTAAAGCAGATCTAAAGTGAAAATAAACTGATGAGATAGACAATTGTATCTACAGTCCTAATCCTAAACAGGGCTGTCTCTGAATCCCATAGTCTTAAAGTGTCCATACATCTAGCAATTTGGCGGCCGATCAAATATCCGTTTCCATAATTATTCTCAAATCGGATGCAAACTGGTGCATCCACAAGCATGCCCGAAATTGCTCCAATGTATCGATCGTGCATGTTGGGAAATGTTGGGCCGAAATGGTCGATTGGGTGTGCAGCAGTAGCGGTGTGAAATATTTGGAGGAGCGACAGAACCCCGGTGTTCTCTCCCCAAATGTAAAAGTGCTCCCTGTTCCCACGCATTAAAATACTTTACCTGTCTGCTATCCCTGCTGCAGTGCCCATCTATCCTCTGCTTTTGCATTGCCGCCGGCTACTGGCTTATAGCACACGGGGCGCTATAGCGCATGGGGCACCGCAGCAGGCGACAGCAAACAGGTAAAGTATACTAATGCATGGGGGCACATGTATATTACAGGGGCAGCAGTGGATGCAGCAAGGTGGCATAACAAGACCAATTACGAAGATATTTCATGCTGAAATCGATCAGGAATCGGCCTGCACTGTATGAGCAGCCAATGGATCTCAGAAAGAGACATGTGTCTTTGTCGAATCTGCCTATCAACCAGAGCCGGATTAAGGCTAAATGAGGCCCTAAGCAAAGTAACTGATTTGGGCCCCCCCATCATGTCGTAATAAAATTAGAAGATGCAGCTGCACAGCAATATGTTGCACACACCGGGGCAGCCGAGCTACTGGTTGCTATGGGCAACAGCCCGCTTTCCTCTGTGGGTGCACAATGCAGGGAATAGCAGAAGCAAAATGCAGAGTGAGAGATGAATGGCTGGGGCATTTGCACTCAGGGGCTGGGGAACCCCTGTGAAGAGGGCGCCAGATATCGCAGCAGCAGCACTTTCTCCCCCTGCATCTCCAGCCTAGCAATAGCAGAAAGCTCTGGACACTGCCAAACCGGAAGCCGTTCCCCAGACCGAATTACATAACCACCCCCACCACCGAATAACCGATTTCCTCCCAAACTAGACAGCCACCATGCAGCCTCTATCCCAGTGAATACGATAGTCCAGCAGAGAAGGCAGCCGCAGCGGGGGAGAATGACAGCACCAGATGACTCACATTCACCTATTGCGATCCAAGCAATAGAGGTCCCGTCATCCGGAGCCCAACTGTCTCCTCTAGAGTGCTGCCGCTCTGTTACTACTACTATTACTACTTCCTACTTCCTGTCTGATCTGAAAATCAGGAAGTTCAGAGCGAGCGGCTGCACTGTAGAAGAGACAGATGGGTTTCAAATGAGGGGATCTCTATCGCTTGGATCATGGATAGGTGAGTGAGCGTTTGCCATCTGCTGCTATCATTCTTGCTGCAGCGCATAGTAGCAGGAGGGAGACCTAGGAGGAGAGCCTGGCTCTGAAGACAATCAGCAGCGCACGGCATCATTTGACAAGACAAATAACATTTATATCGCGCTTTTCTCCTGGCGGACTCAAGGCGCCAGAGCTGCAGCCACTAGGATGCACCCTATAGGCAGTAGCAGTGTTAGAGAGACTTGCCTAAGGTCTTCTACTGAATAGGTGCTGGCTTACTGAACAGGCAGAGCCGAGATTCAAACCCTGGTCTCTTGTGTCAGAGCCCTTAAAGGGACTCTGAGCAGTGCCTGTGGGAATGCCTTTAAGCATACCCACAACTAATTAATTACATCCTCACGCCTACCAGCATGATGTTTGTAATTATATCTCCCTGGGTTCCTTATATTTCATTCTATTGTGCTGAATCGAGCTGCCGACTTTGGAGAAAAGTCATCCTGTGTAATACACTAACTATGGAAAGATGCATATCATTTTGAAGCTCTCTTTCTCCTCTTTCCAATGATAGATAAACTGCAACCCTACGCCTTTTAGTTTTCGCTATTTTCGCAATTTTTTCGAAATAGCCGTGGCCATGATTTCGATAGCGAAAATAGTGAAAACTAAAAGGCATAGGGTGGCGGTTTATATATCATTGGAAAGAGGAGAAAGAGAGCTTTAAAATGATATGCATCTTTCCATAGTTACTGCAGTGCTCAGAGTCCCTTTAACCATTATACCATCCAGCTACCGCTGACAGGATGACGAGGGCTGGTTTATGTGCTGATGGGGCCCCTTTGACTCTACATGGGGCCCCAAGTGACTGCTTTTGTTGCCTGGTCGGTAATCTGGCCCTGCTATCAACCTTGGTGTTGAAGCAAGGGGGGAAGGGGGTATTGAGCCCACTGTAGTCCTGGCAACAGGAGGACCAATAGCTCAATAACCCCTTTGTCTGTATAGGAATGACCATGCAGCTTAGCCATTCCGAGTGTGCCTACCCTTATGGGCCACTGGTCCACATGCATTGTCTAGCCACTAACCACATACTACCTGTAGCCAGTCTAAAGACCCATTTCCCCTGTTTTCCAGGTGTGAGAGAATGTGGAGACCTTGGCATAATACAGCAGTGACATCAATGGCTGCACAGCACCTGCCTATCACTTTACAGCAGGTAACGTCTGTGAAGTGTTTTTTTTTTATTTTATTTTATTTATTTTTTTATTGTAGTACATTTAAGTTGTGTTATGGCTGGATCAATACCTGAACTGTTTTATAGGTGCAATCATTATTATTTTCTACATCTTATTACAGTTAATACTGAATTTCTGGCAGTAAACTTAAAAATATATTAGAGCTTGTCACTTTGCCATAATAGCAGGCAACAGTGTAACTGTATGTTTCATAAGCCTACAGAATCAGGGTCATATTGCAAGGAGGAAACACAGTAGCCAGACTTATTGGCACATGCCCCCAGGGTGTCTTATGGAAGGAAGTGTGTCTTGAACTACAGGGGGACTGGACACTTGACAGTTGAACTTTTAGGAAGCTGCCAGTGGTGTTGACCATGATTTCATAGGCTTAAAGCAAACATGAACTGAGAGGGATATTGTTGTTATTATAATTTATATAGCACGGAAGCCAATTAACTTATCTGTATGTTTTTGGGATGTGGGAGGAAGCCAGAGTGCCCGGAGGAAACCCACACAGATACAGTGAGAACATACAAACTCCTTGAAGATGTTGCCCTGGCTGGGATTTGAACTGGGACCCAGCATTGCAAGGCGAGAGCGCTAACTACTACGCCACCTGATATAGAGGCTGCCACATTTAGTTCCTTTTAAACAATGCAAATTGCCAGGGTGTCCTATTGATTCACTGCCTCTAATATGTTTAGCCATAGACCCCAAACAAGCATGCAGATCAGATGTTTCTGACTGAAGTCTGACTGAATTAACTGCATGCTTGTTTGTTGTGTGATTCAGACACTACTGATGCCTGAAAGATCAGCAGGACGCCAGGGAGCTGGTATTGTTTAAAAGGAAATAAATATGTCAGCTTCCATATCCCTCTCGCTTCAGGTGACATTTAAAGGGTACCTGAAATTAAGAAATAGGGTATATTTATACTTACCTGGGCTTCCTCCAGCCCCATGAGGTGCGCTCTATCCCCTCTCCGACTGCTCCCTTGTCTTCCAACCACCCCCGGTGATCTGGTCAGTCGTAGCTAGTGTGCATGCGCAGAAGAGCATGGATGACCAGATTACCAGAGCTGATTAGAAGATAACGGAGTGGTGGGGGAGGACACACCTCATGGGGCTGGAGGAAGCACCAGGTGAGTATAAATATACCCTATTACTTAATCTCAGGTTAACTTTAAAGTGAAAGTGATATACTTGTGTGTTTAGAATGAGTGCAATATACTTAAAGAGAACCAAAGACGAAAACACATATTACATTTATACATACCTGGGGCTTCCTCCAGCCTGGATCGTTCCCACGCCGCCGTCCTCCGCCGCCTCTATCGGCGGTACAGGGTCATATCACTTTCGCTGGATGCGGTCAGTTGTACGCATCCGTAGGGACTCCCCCCATCTTGCCTGCACCTGCTTTACACATGCGCCTGCGCAGTACGGAGGGAGCGCACTGCGCTTGCGCCAACTGGCTCTGACTGGCCGAAGTGAGGGTACCCGGTACCGGCGATAGAGGTGGCGGAGGACGGTGGCGTGGGAGCGATCCATGCTGATGGGGCTGGAGGAAGCCCCAGGTATGTATACATCTATTATGTGTTTCTTCTCTGGTTCTCTTTAAAGGGAACCTGCGCCAAATGGTTCAAAAAAGAGGTATTTACCTGAAGAGAGGGAAGCCCCAGGATCCTACTGACACTTTCCTCCATGCTCCAATGTCCCCCCTTACTCAGCGCAGTCTCTCCACCACATCTGGGCCGTGCACCTCTTCTTCCATCAGCATGGCCGTACAGTAGCCACACATGCGCTGTAGCACGGAGCCGCTCGTATACTCACCTAAGAGGAGGGAAGGCTCTGGATCCCTTAATTCCATGGACCTCTGTTCCAATCTCCCGCCGACTGTGTCTTTGGGTCTCTACGGAAGTACTCGGGTCTCGGAGGACTTCTGAATACGTACGGCTCCATACTGCGCACGTGTGAGTACAGAGCCGCTTGTCTTTGGAAGTACTCAGAGACCTAAGTACTTCTGTGGCCTTCTGAGGAGACCTGAAGGCCTCCTCAACATTAAAGTCAAAGACTGGGACGGTTTGTCCAGCAGTAGAACTAGGAAAAGCAAAGAGGAACGGGAAGGTTCTAAGGGATCCAGAGCCAGGTGAGTAACTTTTTTTTTCTAAAGGCATAGTTTATAAGGGAATGAAGATGGCAGCCTGCATATTCCTTTCATTTTGGCTCGGTTCACACTGGGGCGTTTCATTGCGTATGCTGTAAAAACAAGATTGCAACAGAGGGGAAAAATCACATTGTGCATTACACATGCAATCCGACGCATACAGTTAATGAAAAGCATGCATCTCTGCAACTGTACATACATACATCCATTATCGAACAGCATGCCTCCGTTGTGCCAACTGAATAGTTAGCATTGTGGTAATGCTAACTCTTCAGTGTTAATGTACCATCACAAAACATGTTAGAAATGTGAGTATATTGGCTGACGCACTACATCACAACACCCTGATGTGAGCATAGCCTTCATGTTCCCTTTATAATGCACCACAACACCCTGACGTGAGCATATCCTTCAGGTTCCCTTCGTAGGCCGACACAACGCCGTGATATGAGCAGTCTTCAGGTTCCCTTCGTATTGCTCCACAACACCCTGGTGTGAGCATAGCCTTCAGGTTCCCTTCGTAATGCACCGCAACACCCTGATGCGAGCATAGCCTTCATGTTCCCTTTATAATGCACCGCAACACCCTGATGTGAGCATAGCCTTCATGTTCCCTTTATAATGCACCACAATGCCCTGATGTGAGCATAGCCTTCAGGTTACCTTCGTAATGCACCGCAACACCCTGATGCGAGCATAGCCTTCATGTTCCCTTTATAATGCACCACAATGCCCTGATGTGAGCATAGCCTTCAGGTTACCTTCGTAATGCACCGCAACACCCTGGTGTGAGCATAGCCTTCAGGTTCCCTTCGTAATGCACCGCAACACCCTGATGCAAGCATAGCCTTCATGTTCCCTTTATAATGCACCGCAACACCCTGATGCGAGCATAGCCTTCATGTTCCCTTTATAATGCACCACAATGCCCTGATGTGAGCATAGCCTTCAGGTTACCTTCGTAATGCACCGCAACACCCTGATGTGAGCATTGCCTTCAGGTTCCCTTCGTAATGCACCGCAACACCCTGATGTGAGCATAGCCTTCATGTTCTCTTCATGTTCCCTTCGTAAGCCACCACAACGCCGTGATGTGAGCAGTCTTCAGGTTCCCTTCGTATTGCACCACAACACCCTGGTGTGAGCATAGCCTTCAGGTTCCCTTACAGTTTTAAATTAAAAAAAAAAGTTATTTTGGCTACTATGTTATTTGGCTACTATTTATTCAAACCTCTTTTGAGGTTTTACAACTGTCTTTGTCTACATGTGGGAATTACCTGCACTTCCTGACTTGACAGAGAGGAGGTGAGTCTCACCAATAGGGAAAAGATGGCAGCAAGAACATTTTTGTATTATGGGGAATAGTTAAACCCTTTGTCATTATATTACTGTCCCTCATTTCCTTTTCCCAGTGTCATCAGGTGTGTGGATATCCCAGGAGCAGGAATAAGTGGATCCAACCCTAATATCCAAAGCTGTAACACAGGTAGTCCCCGGTTAACGAACGAGATAGGGACTGCAGGTTCGTTCCTAACCTAAATCTGCTCTTAAGTCAGAATATTGTGCGATATCTGTCTCCTGTACCTCCTCTGAGCCCCCTGTGCCTCCAGCGTCCCCCTCTGTGTCACCTCTGCCATTTGTACCTGCTTATACAAGTTAAAAAGCCATTTTTTCTTAGATTTTTTTTAAATCGATTTTCTCAAAAACTACAAGTCCAATTTAAAAAATTTTTTTTTTACTTGTTCCCATGGAAATGGAGAATCCATGCCGTTCGTATCGGCGGGTCATTTGTAAGTCGGGCTTTGCTAAGTCAGGGACTACCTGTATACTTATTGTTTCCTGATTGAATTGATTACGTTACTAATGCCGAGTATATTTTGTTTGACATTTCATGTCTTGGTGAGTCTGATGTATCATTTGTCTTTTGTCCTCAGTGTCCATGTGGGTCAGATCTGGTAACCAGCAGTGACCAAGTGAAGCTGCCAAGCTTTCAGCATCCTGTTAAGTAAGTAGTATGTGCTGCATGTATCTATGTCACTGCTTTTAGATAAGAGATAACAAGAGGTGACACATACAACATACTACTGTATTACAGTACTTTATACATATTTTACATGCTCTGGGTCATTTTATAGATTTGAACCCGGAATCATTTAAATATACGGTATATGTATAATGCCCCCTGAAAATGTCTACAAGGCCTGTCTGTTTAAATTGAACAAGTCCACAAGTGCCAATGTGTTTACATTGAGCCTACACCTTGTACATTATGTACCTGCAAGGATCTTCAAATTTCTGTTTACCCGAGAATCTGTTAATACATGGTGTACCAGCAGGTCACACATTTCCTACTCTGCACATAGCCTCACCCTGTCTGTGCAAAGGAAACTATTTGGCAGCAGATATACATTGAAGCTGGATTCACAGTGGTCAGTTGCATAACACACGTTATAACGAGTGTGAACTGCAAAGCAGACTGGACATAGTACTGCAAACAGGTCCATATAATTGTATGGGCAATGAGTTTACATACAGAATTATTCTGCAATGCAACTGAGCAGGTTAATGTGAGGAGCGTGAGCAGTGCGCACGCTACATGCGGTAGTGCAGTGTAGCGTGCGCTGGTATCTTACTCTCACTCCTCGGTAATAATGGCCGCCGCACTCATCCCCCCTCGTTGTAGGACATGATCCTGGCGCTTTGATTGGCCAGATAAGCTGCCTGTCAAGCCCCTTATCCGTTGCAACGTGGTACAATGGACAATATATATCCACATTGGAATGCAATTTTATCTCAATGGCCCTTTCACACTACCACATTTGCTGTGCAGTGCGATGAATTCCGTCAGGGTAACACACTTCATGCTGTGTGTTACTGGGCAACACACATAGTTCTGGGTGCTGCGCAATCATAAGTCTATGAATTGTAGGCTGCACTGTATTTGTTGCATCGCATAGAAACCGTGCAATGTGACTTTCCATCCTTTTTTTCTGGATGCACTATGTAATTGATATAGTGTAAAAGAAATGTAAGAGCAGAGTTGCACTGAGGCTGCCATTCTCCTCCCTATGGCTGCAATATATAGGTATGCCTATTCTGCTGACATGGCAATTACTAGGCCCTGTAGCAAAGCTACATACACACTCGCCTAAAATCACTGGTTTCCCCTTCAGCAATCCACTGAGTTGTCTGTCCTTCTGTCCCCTATTCATATGATAGAACGGGCTGACCAGCAGAAGGATACGCATCTTATTTATATAATGATTGGGAGTAAACTGTCACCTAAAGTTATCACAAGAGATGATTTCAGGTAAGCTGTGATTGGTTATTTAGTGCAGCCAGAGGGAGGTGACCAGCAAACGCTGTTCTCAATGTTTATCTGCTGCAATGCATGTCACAGTTTTGTTTTTTTTTCATTGTGAAATAGTTGTACAGATGGCCTTGCTGGGGAGCTGCAGTGTCCCATATGTTTGCAGATGTGTACATTTTCACATAAAAATGAAATAAAATTGCAATTGTCTGATAGAGGTGAGGTTCTGAATTATATCCCAGCATTTTTATATGTGAGATCATTGCAAACTCCTCCTCCCATATCACATTAGTAATCAGGCTGTGGTACCAGAAGGTCATGGGGAGATTTCTTGCTAGAGCAGCTAATGGCCCATACTCACGAGGGACAATTGTCGCCGCAACACGCGGGGCGCGCGTGTTGCGGCGACAGGTCGCCCGTGAGTATGGGCCGCGCGCACACCGAACTGTCGCCCGGAACGGGCGCGCACCCCGAACTGTCGCCCGTCGCTGAAGTCGCCAGGCGATTGAAATGTTCAATCGCCTGGCGACAATCGCCGCGCAACTCCGCTGCAGCTGTCGCTAGTCCGCGTGAGTACGCGGACTAGCGACAGCAACCTCCATTGAGGTACGCAGAGCTTCCGGCGAGCTTCCGGCGGCGGGAGGAGGAACGTCGGCGACAGCTGGTCCCTCTTCCGCGTGTGTACGCGGAGGGACCTGGCGAGGAGCTGTCGCCGGCCTGTCGCCCACACGCTCACGTGTGCTGGCGACAGGCCACTTTTACCGCCCGTGAGTATGGGCCATTACATAGGGAATGGGACCATATGCCATTGCCCCCTGATCTTCCTATGGAACCATTGTGCAAGTCACACTTTGGTTAGACTCAGGGAGCCAGAAAGTTAGATTTGTGTCCAGAAATTCATTTATCCTTTAAAGCATGTGCCAGAAGAAGAGCATTGGAAGCTCAGGTTCACCCTCCCAGATTTGTCATCCTTGGTAAAGGAGAAACAAAGGGTAGATCATTACTTACAGTTTTCATATTTGATACAGGTGTTCCAGAGAAATTCTCTTTTGGAAAGTGAGTCACAGAGCCACCACCTCCTCCCTCTGCCAGGGCCGGAGCTAGGCTTAATGGGGCCCTGGGCAACGACATGGGGCTTCCCCCTTCCCTTAAAGAGAATCTGTATTGTTAAAATCGCACAAAAGTAAACTAACCAGTGCGTTAGGGGACATCTCCTATTCCCCTCTGTCACAATTTCGCCGCTCCCCAACGCATTAAAAGTGGTTAAAAACAGTTTTAAATAGTTTGTTTATAAACGAACAAAATGGCCACCAAAACAGGAAGTAGGTTGATGTACAGTATGTCCACACATAGAAAATACATCCATACACAAGCAGGCTGTATACAGCCTTCCTTTTGAATCTCAAGAGATCATTTGTGTGTTTCTTTCCCCCTGCAGCTCTCATGCACTGAAGTGTCAGGCTGCTCGTTTCTTCCTGCAGAGTGCAGACAGCTTTGCCCTTGTCTGTAATTCCTCAGTATGTGAAAGCCCAGCCAGCTCAGAGGACGATTTATCCAGTTTGTAAAAGAGAAGAGAGAAGTTGCCCTAATCTAAATAACACACAGGCAGTGTGCATAGAGGGGCCAGGAGGGGGGCGTGCATAGCAGAACCACAACACTGAAGAACTTGGCAGCCTTCCAGACACAGGACGACAAGTCCGACAGGGGAGAGATAAGCTGATTTATTACAGAGATGGTGATATTAGAAAGTGCTGCAGTAAGCCAGAGCACATTATAATAGGTTTTTGAACTTGTAGGATGATAACAAACAAGATGCAATTTTTGTTACAGAGTCTCTTTAAGTGTCATTAGGGGACACCCAAAGTCCCCCCACTCCAACCTCCCCCAGTGTATAGTGGACCACAAGGTACCGTGCAGAGTATTCGGCAGTGGAGCGACTCACTTGTCCGGCTATCATGCTCCTCCATCAGTCTGTGCACTCCCCATCTTTAACCCTGCCAGTGCCTCATATCACTGATACGGCGCATGTCACTTATGTGACTGAAAAGATTCAGCCAGAGTGAATGCAGGTGGGGAGAACGGAGACTGATGGAGGCGTGCGCCGGCCAGACAGGAAAGCCGCTCTGCTGCTGAGTAATATGCAGGGACTGCAGGAACCACTATACACTTAGGGGAAGACCTGGGGAGCTGTGACAGCCAGCTCGGGGGCCCTGGGCAATTGCCCCTTTTGGGCCTATGGAAGCGCTGACCGTGGCCCTGTCCTCTGCTCCTGACACCGGCCCTGTCCTCTGCTCCCGGCACCGGCCCTGTCCTCTGCTCCCTCCTGTGGGCAGTGTCCGCTCTGCGCTCAGAGGAAATGACTGGCTAAAAATTCCTCCTGACTCCTCCCTGACTACTTCATGTGAGTGATAATTGGATAGGAGAAAGGATTTGGACAGAACACAGACCACTAGTCATAGAGGTAGACACAGGCTGAACTACATGGAATAACTGACTAATCGTTGTCAAATAAAAGTGGAACTCTTTTATGTTATCAGGGTTTGCTCATCACATACCGGTAAATGCTCTGTCATATAGTATGCTGAATAACATAGTCTTTTTCTTTTCCGTCTCAGGTTATTTTGGCCCAAGTCCAAGTATTATGACTTTCTGTATCAGGATGCGGAAGAATTGCTGAAGAACTTTCCTGTCCAAGCTACTATTGTCCTATATGAGGAGTCTGACAGTAGCAGTGGCTCTGAGGATGAAGAGAGCACTGACAATTAAATGCACCCAGTGTATTACAGACTGTAAAACATGCCATAATGCGGGATGTAGAGTTCTGCTCCATGCAGGCTAGTCTCCACAAGCTTCACTGAAGATCTGCCAGTAGCAGAGTACTGTGTGTAAATGAGGTGTATGAAGACATTGCAGCTACAGCTGATGTTGTCCTCTGGATAGCATTACATGCATCTTTTTTTATATCTGATCTCCAGGTGCTCACTGATGTGTGCCCATGAAGCAGACACTGAGAGCAGCCATGGTAATCAATCCATTTCGTTACCATTTGATGAGAGGACTAAAAGGGGGCAGCATTGGCCTTATCTCATATCAAATATGCTGACATCAGATTTATCGGATGAAAACAAAATGTGTTATGAGAAAGATGATAAAATGCAAGACTAAGTTAACACATTCAATAGGAAATTCATTTAAATTAGTTAATTAATTATGCATTATGCATTTTGTTTAAAAAAAAAAGCTTTTTTTTGCAAAATAAATGCAGGAAAATGATAGATGCTTCAGTTCCTATATATCCACGTCATCCACCGCAAACTCCACTGCCTGCATATGCAAGCTGGAATTATTAGCATTACATTGACCATATGTAGTACCTACTAGAGACTGACAGCCGCAGTGGGCTATTGGCCTGGCTGCAACTGACAGAGCAATCAGGGCCCTTTCACACTGTGTGCACTGCATTCCATTGCAACAGACAATATCATCACATCCCAACGAGATGCAATTATATTTCTAATAGTGAGTATAACTAACAAACAGGCTGTTTGTTAGTTATCGGGCACTAGGTTGGGGTCGCGGCTCAGCACCTGCGCAGTAAGGGTGGCAGCACACCCAGATGTAGGTGGAAACAGACACCTGTGATTCTATTAAAGTGTACCAGAAATGACAGATTTTAAAGATTTTTTACTTACATGGGGCCTCCTCCAGCCCCATAAGCACGGATGCGTCCCTCGCTGTCCTCCTGAGTGCCTCTGATCAGCTCCTTCTGCGCATGCGCGGAACTTCTGTGCAAGTGCAGAAGACCCTGGCTGACATCACTGAGTCAGACTGGGCCCGACGAGAGCGGATCGCGGCTTAACAGAGGACTGCGGGAGGACGGCGAGGGATGCATCCATACTTATGGGGCTGGAGGAAGCCCCTAGTAAGTAAAAATCTTTAAAAGCTGTCGTCTCTGGGTCACTTTAAGTAGGATATTACATTCACATCGGGTGTGTTCCGGACAACAAGCACATTTACAGTGGCAGTAAAGCACACTTTTATTGTACTGTATGCGATGCATCACACTCCTAACTTTTCACCACCATTGCATTGTAATGTTATCACAATGCATCGTGTAACGCGTGAAAGAGCCCTCACTCTTCTCTGCATGCTTGTGTGAGGGAGGGGAGATCTCTATGCACAACTAATTTAAATGAATGCTCTACGAAATGCATGTAAACATCCAAGTCTGAACTGCTGTTCACTGGAATAATGATCTGTAAAATTCAATATCCTTTGTGTTTGGTTTTCCATATTGCTAAAGTCACCCCTGGGGGACACGGGAAATGTAAAGCACGGAATTGGTGAATATCACACAGGAGCTGTCAATGAGTGTTAGGCCTCTTTTATGCAGGTGGGTGAACTGCTTGCTTGTTGGGCAGTTCAGCCTCCTCACTGAGAGCCACAAGCGCCATCTTGCTGCAATCACATGCAGCTGAATGGTAGCGTTTGGTAATACCATGCGTGTCTCATTTGACATGTGGTGTTACCTGATGGACAAAAACCATCTCATATCAAGTCTGAGGATGGCAATCGCCATGCTCAGATGCAAGTCCATAGGTGGGACGCTTGTCCATCACCCGTGACGATTGCTAGCACAAATTTACTGCTTTCAGCTGCCTGTGGAAAAGAGGCCTTACTATAACACTGGACTCTGTGTGTTTCTCTGCCAGTAATTGTACTATGTGAGTGCTACAGGTGTGTAGGTGCATCCGCTTCTTACATGTTATATGCCCTACATGGTGTACTTATTCCAATACATCTTCACCTAAGGCCTTTCAGGATCCATCACACTTTGTGCAGCTGTGCCACTGCAAGCACTTTCTGCCTTGAATGTAAATGTACATACTTATTTATTGTATTTCTACTTTTATATGTTGTATTTATAATTAAATGTCAATATGTTAATTTCTTTGTCTTACTTATTCCATCAAATACCTGGTATTAAAGGGAAAAAGACAGACTTTGGAACTTGGAGGGGGGAAAAAAAGAGATTTTCAAGTTAATTCCTTCACTGTGTTCATTTAATTTACAGCTATGATCTGTACCTCAGTGATCTCCCTTCTCCGCTGATGCAGCTGTAGACAGCAGTAAAGGTGGTGGCTCAGGGTGCGTACATAGGCACAATGATTGTTCACCTGCAGGGTGACAGTTTGGATCCAGGCACTGTACAGATGTAATGCTAGCTTATAGGCTGCTGTTCTGTTGTTATGGAGGGAGAGGAGGGACGACAGCACTGTGCATGGTAGAGTGGCTGCTGGTGGGGGAGGTAAGAATGGGTACAATACATTTGGCCAAGATTATTTTTGGTGTTCAAATTTGTGAGAATAAATACGGAATCTTGAATTCTCCCGCACACCACTTCAGCACCCAATGCAGTGGACAGGGTCATGGAGAGTTCACTATTGGTTCACGCTGTGCTTTGGGTGCGGAAGTGTGGTGTGCAGGAGAATTCCGAATTCATTCTCCCTGATTGGAACACCAACACTAGCAGATTATCCGGCAGTCTGGATCTTTTGGCGAGGCATCGGGGTGGTTTTACACAAGGTAAAATTTCAGTAGAGGCGGCTGGTCAGTGCCGTCTCTGCCAGGTTTACATTAGCATGACAGGGTCACTACCCACCTACCAGCGCTGTGAGCTGTATGGGCAGAGCAGGCAGGAACCAAATAGGGGCATGCCAGAGGGGGATCCATGCCAAAAGTCTCACCAAAAATTACAGAGTTGATGCAAAGTCGGGTTTCAAACCCTAATGGGCAGAAATCAAATTATGCACAGCTCTGGTTGTCAGTGGGCTGTGGAGTGTCTCACACAGAGAGATACAATAGTACTGCATTGGAGTGGTTCTGTGCCAGCAACTTAATGAGGCAACAGCAGTAGTGTTTATACACTGGGTGTCAGTGGGCTGTGGAGTGTCACACGCAAAAAAAAAAAAAAAAACACACAAAGGAGACCGATGTGCTAGCCCTCAAAAGGGCTGTTTGGAGTGCTTTCACAGCAAGTGAGGAACAAGAACACAGGTCTAATACTTTCCCTACCTATCTGCAGCAAGTCTGACCCTGCTCTCACTAACAGCCAGCAGCGAATTGATCCAACATGGCCACCGCAACTGCTTTTTGATAGGTGGGTGGGGGGTCCAGGAAGGGGTGCTAGCTGATTGGCTACCATGTGTCTGCTGACTGTGAGGTAAGGGGCCAAAGTTTAGCCCAATGATGATGTATAGGGGGGGGGGGGGCAAATCGAACACTCCAAATGTTCACTGGAACAGCCGTTGTTCGCAGAATGCTCGCCGGCGAACTGTTCGGGCCATCTTTACTAGTGACATCACTGGTGTGCAGGGATATACAAGACCCAGACAGTAGGATAGCATTAGTATGGATCAAAGGAAACCTTCCTGATAAGTATTTGCGTTCTATCCCTGCCTATTGACCTGTTTTTAATGTGCTAAGTGGAGTTTAAAATGCAGAATATCATAGCTATACATTGTTTTTAAGGAATGCTACCAAAATTGTCATATTACACAGGTCTGGATGTCCTGCTGGCTCTTTTTCACTGTCTGTGACCTCGTAATAGGAGGGTCTCTGTCCAAATGACACAAGGGTATCTCTGATGTGAACTGAGCTTTATTGTTCACCTCTCAGTGGCATCCACTGGGGAGCTGTCACATCATTATATGGGTACCTAAGGTTTGTGTCATCAACCTCTACGATACTCCATGGAGAGTCAGCTTTATACTCAGGTAAAACCCTTGCATACCCTACACTCACTGCTTGTATTTATTGAATCGAACATTTATTTTTCTGAAATACATATACTACATATACTAGACTCTATGCAGAGATGTAGTAAAAATATATGCTGCTGTTAAGCTGGCCATACACCTTACAACACACTGCCAAACGGTCCGTGATTGACCAAACAACCTCCATTCACGATCATGTAATTGTCATGGGATGAGTGCAGGGTGGTGAAAAAAACTCAATTTTTGCACAGTTGTGTTTGTACAAAAAGATGTTTTTCATAGTTCAAAAATATTGTATAGTGTATGGTCAGGTTTAAAAGCCAAACATTCTTCTTCATACACCCTCCTGCTGTTGTTCAGCCTTTGTTAGCTTCTGTCCCATAATAGCACATGACAGATCACCTGTCTTACTCTGACCAATCACTTTCTGCACAGTTAAAGTGTATAGACAAGTCCCAAAGTTGTATGCATGTCTGCTCAGCGCTCATCCCACCACCCACTCAAGTTGAATGGAGCTTATTTGAAGAAATATGGTGTGCCCACATTGGTTAATTGAAGGCTCCAAAATTCTGGTCAAATGCCTTTGTGAGCCAGTTTCCAAAAAGCTTGTGGATCATTTTACTGGGAGTGTCTTTGAAGACCTCCCCTAGCCATGTGTGGTGCTATTTTACTCCATTTATTTGAGTGTTCCAAGACCAGTGAGGGGAAGTTAAAGCTTGTGCTCCTCCCTATTACCAGTGGGGGTCTGTAAATAAAAGGCTACTGAGGTATTCCTGATATGCTACTTACTGCCAAGCCCTGTGTGCTACTAGAGTCATTAAAAAAAAAAAAACATTGCTGGTATTGATTTTTGGAGAAGTAGCGCTTTCAAACAAGCTTATTACACAAACAGCAAAAAATTCTAAGAGCTTGTCTTAACCTTTTCCCACAGGATACAAAACATAAGTAAATATTTTTTGGCTGGAAGTGGACTTAAAGAGACACTGAAGCGAGACTAAATCTCGCTTCAGGTCTTATATATAGCAGGGGCACGTGTGCCCCTGCTAAAACGCCGCTATCCCGCGGCTTAACGGGGGTCCCTTCACCCCCAACCCACCCCCCGCAAAAGTTGGTCGTAAAATGGTCGTAGGGAAAACTCTTCCTGGAGGTAGGGCTAACAGCTGCAGCCCTGCCTCGCCGCCTCTCCCCCGCCCCTCTCAGTGAAGGAAGACTGAGAAGGGCGGGGGAGAGGCGGAGATACGCGTCTGACAGACGCGCATGGGGCAGGGCTGCGGCGGTTAGCCCTGCCCCAACCAGGAAGCGCTCCCCCGCTGCACGGAGGGGGTTTGGGGGGACAGGGACCCCCGTTAAGCCGCGCTATAGCGGCGTTTTAGCAGGGGCACGCATGCCTCTGCTAGCTATGAGGTCTGAAGCGAGATCTATTCTCGCTTCAGACTCTCTTTAAATCCCCCTAGTGTTATTCTCGAGTGAGGCACGAGGTATTTTTCAGTTCTTGAAGCAGTAATCCTAAAGGTGGCCACACACACTATACAATAAAATGATCCGATTTTACAGTAATTCGATAAAAACGATCGTATCTCTCGAAAAAATCGAAAGCTTTTTTTCATTCGACTGAAAAATTCAATCGGATTTCCCGTTTTTTTCGATTTAAATCGATCCGGAATGCCAGATATTTTTCTTCAATCTCTACTAAAGATTGTATGGTGTGTGTTGGATTGTTAATTTATTAATAGACACACCCTAGCAATTTTCTCTGAGTTTCCAATCATTTTTATCATAATTGAGGAAAATATTGAACATAGGTGTGTGGTACATTGGTCATATTTTTGAAATGTTACAATCAGTCAGAAAAATTTATTGCAATTCTTAAATTGAACAGATATTTAAAAAATTGTATGGTGTGTGGCCACCTTAAGGCTGACTTCACACTGCATATTAGCGGTGTGGCTGCACTGCACCAACAGAAACAGTCCTTCGGGAAATACCGCTTTACTATGCGGTATTCCCCGTCCGGGTTAGCAGGAAGTGACATTCACTTCCTGTTCAGCAAACGATGATGTGTGTGGAAATGTATTTTGGAAAAATACTTCTGCGCATGTGCAACGCAGATAATTGCAGCGCTTTTCTTAAAAGTGTGCACGTTACCATAGACTTACATGAATTCCGATCCGACGCATATCGCTGCAGAACGCCGCAGGAGCCGCGCAGTAACGTAGGTATTTAAGCCTGTTAGAGAGGGCACTTCTGGCGCACCACCTCAGTGTGAAAGGGCTCTAAGGCCTGGGACCCACTAGCAGCACTTTTCTAAACTCTTATGATTTGAAAAGCTCTTGCTAATGTAATGCTACGGGTGTGATCCCACTTGAGTGATGTGATTTTTTAAAAATCCCGCAATGCCTTATATAAGGCAAGAGCTTTTCAAATCACAAGCACTTAGAAAAGCACTGCTAGTGTATCCCAGGCCAGAGCCACATTTGGAGACAATAGCAGGGGGGGGGGGGGGGGCATACCCACAGAGCGCAGCGGAGTGGTATGCAACTCGCCTACCTAGGTTGTGGCCACATACAGCTCATCTATATCGTCTTCTCCAAGGGGCTCCACCTCTATGGTTAGAGCGCCATCTGTCACATATTGATGAATGGCGCTCGCACCATAGAGACGGAGTGCCTAAGGAGACAATGAAGATGGGTAGCATGTGCCTGCCTGATCCTGGAGAGGTGAATTGTATACTCCTTTGCTGCGCAATTTGCATGGGGGCGCCTTGTCTATTGCTACTGAAGGCTGATACGCTGCTACCTATTATGGGATGCATTCTCTGCCTACCTACACCGGGGAGGGGGGGCACTCTCTGGGTACCCAAAAAGGGGAGAGGGGCTCTGTGACCTATACTGGGGGGGTCACTCTATGGTTACCTATCCTGGCAGTCTAATGAAAAAATAAGGTAGGTAAAGTATTACTTTTTTATGTGTATGCTTACAGTGTCTTAACCACTTTCCGACCGCCTTAAAGAGAACCCGAGGTGTGTTTAAAGAATGTTATCTGCATACAGAGGCTGGATCTGCCTATACAGCCCAGCCTCTGTTGCTATCCCAAACCCCACTTTCCCAAACCCCACTAAGGTCCCCCTGCACTCTGCAATCCCTCATAAATCACAGCCGTGCTGTGAGGCTGCGTTTACATCTGTAGTGTCAGTCTCAGCTGCTCCCCCGCCTCCTGCATAGCTCCGGTCCCTGCCCCAGTCCCTTCCCTCCAATCAGCAGGGAGGGAAGGGATGCAGGCGGGGACAGGAGTTCTGCAGGAGGCGGGGAGAGCAGCAGACTGACACTATAGAGATAAACACAGCCAGCTCTGAGAAGCTGTTTGTCAGCAGCGTGGCTGTGATTTATGAGGGATTGCACAGTGCAGGGGGACCTTAGGGAGGTTTGGGATAGCAACAGAGGCTGGGCTGTATAGGCAGATCCAGCCTCTGTATGCAGATAATATTCTTCAAACCCACCTCGGGTTCTCTTTAAGCCGATGGGCGGCGGCAAGGGCTGGGCCCAAACGACCGCAATACGCCCATCGGCGGTGGCAGCGGCGGGTGTGGTTATGCGGCGATCGCATCATTCGTAACACGGTCAGCCGCCGATGACAGGCTCCGCCCCCTCGCGCTGTAACCTACCGGCCGTTCGGAAGCGCAGGCGGGTTACTAGCACCCGGATCGCCGCATGTAATAGGCATAATAGGCTTTGTAATGTATACAAAGCCTATTATACAGGCTGCCTCCTGCCCTGGTGGTCCCAGTGTCCGAGGGACCACCAGGGCAGGCTGCAGCCACCCTAGTCTGCACCCAAGCACACTGATCTCCCCCCCCCTGCCCCCTGATCGCCCACAGTACCCCTCAGACCCCCCCCCCTGCCCACCCCCCAGACCACTGTTTACACCCAATCACCCCCCTAATCACCCATCAATCACTCCCTGCCACTATCTGTCAACGCTATTTTTTTTTAACCCTAAACTGCCCCCTGATCACCCCCCCCCCCCCACCCCTCAGATTCACCCCAGACCCCCCCCCCCCCCCCCTGTGTACTGTTTGCCTCTATCCCCCCTGTAATAACCCACTGATCACCTGTCAATCACCCATCAATCACCCCCTGTCACTGCCACCCATCAATCAGCCCCTAACCTGCCCCTTGCGGGCAATCTGATCACCCACCCACACCATAAGATCGCCCGCAGATCCAACGTCAGATCACCTCCCAAGTGCATTGTTTACATCTATTCTCTCCTCTAAACACCCACTAATTACCCATCAATCACACCCTATTACCACCTGTCACTGTTACCCATCAAATTAGACCGTAATCTGCCCCTTGTGGGCACCCAATCACCCACCCACACGCTCAGATTGCCCTCAGACCCCCCCTTATCAATTCGCCAGTGCATTATTTACATCTGTTCTTCCCTGTAATAACCCACTGATCACCTGTCAATCACCCCCTGTCACTGCCACCCATCAATCAGCCCCTAACCTGCCCCTTGCGGGCAATCTGATCACCCACCCACACCATCAGATCGCCCACAGACCCGACGTCAGATCACCTCCCAAGTGCATTGTTTACATCTGTTCTCTCCTCTAAACACCCACTAATTACCCATCAATCACACCCTATCAGCACCTGTCACTGTTACCCATCAGGTTAGACCCTAATCTGCCCCTTGCGGGCACCCAATCACCCGCCCACACGCTCAGATTGCCCTCAGACCCCCCCCCCCTTATCAAATCGCTAGTGCATTATTTACATCTGTTCTTCTCTGTAATAACCCACTGATCACCTGTCAATCACCTATCAATCACCCCCTGTCACTGCCACCCATCAATCACCCCCTGTCACTGCCACCCATCAATCAGCCCCTAACCTGCCCCTTGCAGGCAATCTGATCACCCACCCACACCATCAGATCGCCTGCAGACCCGCCGTCAGATCACCTCCCAAGTGCACTGTTTACATCTGTTCTCTCCTCTAAACACCCACTAATTACCCATCAATCACCCATCAATCACCCCCTGTTACCACCTGTCACTGCTACCCATCAGATTAGACCCCTATCTGCCCCTAGGGCACCCAATCACCCACCCACACTCTCAGAACAACCTCAGACCACCACCCCAGACCTCCCCCCTGTGTACATCTATTCTCCCCTGTAATCACCTGTCATTCACCCGTCAATCATCACCTGTCACTGCCACTTATCAGATCAGACCCTAACCTGCCTCTTACGGGCATCTGATCACCCTCCCACACCATCAGATTGCCCCAGACCTACCCTCAGATCACCTCCAAAGTGCATTGTTTACATCTGTTCTGCCATCTAATCACCCACTGATCACCCATCAATCACCCATCAATCAGCCCCTGTCACTGCTACCCATCAGATTAGACCCCTATCTGCCCCTAGGGCACCCAATCACCCACCCACACCCTCAGAACGCCCTCAGACCCCAGCCCTGATCACCTCGCCAGTGCATTGCTTGCATCTATTTCCCCCCTCTAATTACTCCTGAGACACCCATCAATCACCTCCTGTCACCCCCTAGCACACCTACCCATCAGATCAGGCCCTAATTTTCCCCCGTGTGGGCTCCTGATCACTCGGCCAAACCCTCAGATCCCCCTCAGACCCCCTTCCGATCACCTCCCCAGTGCATTGATTGCATCTATTTTCCCCTCTAACCACCCCCTGGGACACCCATCAATCACCTCCTGTCACCCCCCTAGCACTCCTATCCATCAGATCAGGCTCAATACAACCTGTCATCTAAGACGCCACCCTGCTTATGACCGGTTCCACAAAATTCGCCCCCTCATAGACCACCTGTCATCAAAATTTGCAGATGCTTATACCCCTAAACAGTCATTTTGAGACATTTGGTTTCCAGACTACTCACGGTTTTGGGCCTGTAAAAATGCTAGGGCAGTATAGGAACCCTACAAGTGACCCCATTTTAGAAAAAAGACACCCCAAGGTATTCTGTTAGGTGTATGACGAGTTCATAGAAGATTTTATTTTTTGTCAAAAGTTAGCGGAAATTGATTTTTATTGTTTTTTTCACAACGTGTCATTTTCCGCTAACTTGTGACAAAAAAATAAAATCTTCTATGAACTCACCATACACCTAACGGAATACCTTGGGGTGTCTTCTTTCTAAAATGGGGTCACTTGTGGGGTTCCTATACTGCCCTGGCATTTTTGGGGCCCTAAACCGTGAGGAGTAGTCTAGAAACCAAATGCCTCAAAATGACCTGTGAATAGGACGTTGGGTCCCTTAGCGCAGTGTTTCTCAACATCTTATTGGTATGTACCCCTTTTAAAACCCTGAACTCACCAAGTACCCCTAGCATAATAAACATTATCACAAGTACCCCTTGACAAATATATATTTAATCATAATACATGATAATTGGTTTGAAACTATTTCCAAGCATTTACTACTGCTTTTAATTAACTAAAATGCTAATTTAGTGTTGTTTAACCTCCTTGGCGGTATGAAAAATACCGCCAGGAGGGAGCGCAGCAGTTTTTTTTTTTAAATTTTTTTTTTTAATCATGTAGCGAGCCGAGGGCTCGCTACATGATAGCCGCTGCTGAGCGGCATCCCCCCGCCCGCTTCGATCGCCTTCGGCGATCTCCGATCAGGAAATCCCGTTCATAGAACGGGATTTCCTGGAGGGCTTCCCCCGTCGCCATGGCGACGGGGCGGGATGACGTCACCGACGTCACTGACGTCGGGACGTCATTGGGAGTCCCGGGCCACCCCTCGGCGCTGCCTGGCACTGATTGGCCAGGCAGCGCTGGGGTCTGGGGGGGGGGGGGCCGCGCCGCAGCAGATAGCAGCGATCGGGCAGGGGCCGGCGGCGATCAGAGTGCTGGCGCAGCTAGCAAAGTGCTAGCTGCGTCCAGCAAAAAAAAAATTATGAAAATCGGCCCAGCAGGGCCTGAGCGGCACCCTCCGGCGGCTTACCCCGTGTCACACACGGGGTTACCACCAAGGAGGTTAAATAAGATTAATTATTTTCTAAAACTCTAAATTTGTTATTCTTGGTTAAGTACCGTATTTGTCGCCGTATAAGACGCACTTTTTCTCCCCCAAAAATGGGGAGAAAAAGTCCCTGCGTCTTATACGGCAAAGGCAGGGAATCCCCAACTTAATAACGCCCGCCGATCCGAACCGCCGACCCGCCGCCACGTTGGGGATTCCCTGCCTTTCTGTGCCTGCCTTTCTGTGCCCGCCTGCGTCTCCTGGCCCCCAGATTGAGTGTTAATAGTGGCGGCAACTTACCTTTGCCAGGCTCCCGCGCTGATCCTAGATCATTGCGCTGCCCCCCGCTAGCTTCCTCTGCCTCCCCCCTCTGTATCTGGCCCCCCCGGGTGAAGGAATAAGTATCGGCAGCTTACCTCCGCAGTGCGCCCGCGATGACTGCAGACGTCCGTCTTCCAGGCACTTCTCGCTCTAGTGGCCGGCTTTGAACTGCGCGTCATCAGTTCAAGCCGGCCACTAGAGCGAGAAGTGCCTGGAAGATGGACGTCTGCAGTCATCGCGGGCGCACTGCGGAGGTAAGCTGCCGATACTTATTCCTACACCCGGGGGGGCCAGATACAGAGGGGGGAGGCAGAGGAGGCTAGCGGGGGGCAGCGCAATGATCTAGGATCAGCGCGGGAGCCTGGCAAAGGTAAGTTGTTGCCGCTATTAACACTCAATCTGGGGGCCAGGAGACTCGGGCAGGTGGGAGGGAGGAAGGCAGGGGGGCAAATGAGGGCACATGGGGGCACCGGAGCACACATGAGGAGGCACCAGAAAAACACATGGGGGCACAGGAGGACACATGGGGGGGGCACAGGCGCACACATGGGGGGCACAGGAGGACACATGGGGGCACAGGTCACATGGGGGGCACAGGACACATGGGGGCAGATGAGGACACACAGGAGAACCCATGGGGGGCACATAAGGGCACATGAGGACACAGGAGAACACATGGGGGGCACAGGAGGACACATGGGGCACAGGAGGACACACAGGAGAACACATGGGGGGCACAGGAGGACACATGGGGGGCACAGGAGGACACATGGGGGGCACAGAAGGACACACAGGAGAACACATGGGGGGCACAGGAGGACACATGGGGGGCACAGAAGGACACAGGAGAACACATGGGGGGCACAGGAGGACACATGGGAGGCACAGAAGGACACATGGGGGCACAGGAGGACACATGGGGGCACAGGAGGACACATGGGGGCACAGGGGGACACACAGAAGGACACATAGGGATATGGGGGGCACAGGAGCACACATGAGGACACACAGAAGGACATGTACAAGACGCTCCTGAAATATGGACGCACCAGGTTTAGTATTTTTTTTTCCCCTGGTTTTTGCCCTCTAAACCTGGGTGCGTCTTATATTCCGGAGCGTCTTATACGGCGCGAAATACGGTATATCAAGCCCGAGTACCCCCTGGAACCATCAGAAGTACCCCCTGGGGTACGTGTACCACACGTTGAGAACCTCTGCCTTAGCGCACCTAGGCTGCAAAAAAGTGTCACACATGTGGTATCGCCGTACTCAGGAGAAGTAGTATAATGGGTTTTGGGGTGTATTTTTACACATACCCATGCTGGGTGGGAGAAATCTCTCTGTAAATGGACAATTGTGTGTAAAAAAAAATCAAAAAATTGTCATTTACAGAGATATTTCTCCCACCCAGCATGGGTATCTGTAAAAATACACCACAAAACACATTATACTACTTCTCCTGAGTACGGCGGTACCACGTGTGGCACTTTTTTGCACCCTATGTGCGCTAAGGGGCCCAAAGTCCAATGAGTACCTTTAGGATTTCACAGGTCATTTTGCGACATTTGATTTCAAGACTACTCCTCACGGTTTAGGGCCCCTAAAATGCCAGGGCAGTATAGGAACCCTACAAATGACCCCATTTTAGAAAGAAGACACACAAAGGTATTCAGTTAGGAGTATGGTGAGTTCATAGAAGATTTTATTTTTTGTCACAAGTTAGCAGAAAATTACACTTTGTGAAAAAAAACAATTAAAATCAATTTCCGCTAACTTGTGACAAAAAAAAAATCTTCTACGAACTCACCATACTCTGGAATACCTTGGGGTGTCTTCTTTCTAAAATAGGGTCATTTGTGGGGTTCCTATACTGCCCTGGCATTTTAGGGGCCCTAAACCGTGAGGGGTAGTCTTGAAACCAAATGTCGCAAAATGACCTGTGAAATCCTAAAGGTACCCATTGGACTTTGGGCCCCTTAGCGCAGTTAGGCTGCAAAAAAGTGCCACACATGTGGTATCGCTGGTATCGCCGTATTCAGGAGAAGTAGTATAATGTGTTTTGGGGTGTATTTTTACACATTCCCATGCTGAGTGGGAGAAATATCTCTGTAAATGGACAATTGTGTGTAAACAAAAATAAAAAATTGTCATTTACAGAGATATTTCTCCCACCCAGCATGGGTATGTGTAAAAATACACCACAAAACACATTATACTACTTCTCCTGAGTACGGCAATACCACATGTGTAGCACTTTTTTGCAGCCTAACTGCGCTAAGGGGCCCAAAGTCCAATGAGCACCTTTAGGCTTTACAGGGGTGCTTACAATTAGGCACCCCCCAAAATGCCAAGACAGTGAACACACCCCACAAATGACCCCATTTTGGAAAGTAGACACTTCAAGGTATTCAGAGAGGAGCATAGTGAGTCCATGGCAGATTTCATTTTTTTTTGTCGCAAGTTAGAAGAAATCGAAACTTTTTTTTTTTGTCACAAAGTGTCATTTTCCGCTAACTTGTGACAAAAAATAAAATCTTCTACGAACTCACCATGCCTCTCAGTGAATACTTTGGGATGTCTTCTTTCCAAAATGGGGTCATTTGGGGGGTATTTATACTATCCTGTAATTTTAGCACCTCATGAAACATGAAAGGTGGTCAGAAAAGTCAAAGATGCTTCAAAATGGAAAAATTCACTTTTGGCACCATAGTTTGTAAACGCTATAACTTTTACCCAAACCAATAAATATACACTGAATGGATTTTTTTTTTATCAAAGACATGTAGCACAATAAATTTGTACAAAAATGTATACAGAAATTTTACTTTATTTGAAAAATGTCAGCACAGAAAGTTAAAAAAGTCATTTTTTTGACAAAATTCATGTATTTTTTGATGAATATAATAAAAACTAAAACTTGCAGCAGCAATCAAATAGCACCAAAAGAAAGCTGTATTAGTGACAAGAAAAGGAGGTAAAATTCATTTAGGTGGTAGGTTGACCGAGCAATAAACCGTGAAAGCTGCAGTGGTCTGAATGGAGAAAAAGGCTCTGGTCCTTAAGGGGCGAAAAGACTGTGGTCCTCAAGTGGTTAAAATAGGTCCTTGAATAATAATGTTCATCCACTAAAAAAATCCCGTAGCTGCCCCTGCCTGATATGGTGCATCAAGCATCTCTATGGGGGCTTTAGGATTAAAGTTCATTGAGGATTGCCAAAAGTACCAATCAAATAAATTGTGTTTCTTGCATTGTTTTCTTGTTTGAAGTTACAAGATTTTTTTAAAAGGTGTGATGATGACCAGAATGGGGGATGGGATCAGTAAGCACAGAAACTGCAAACAGTGGACAAAACAGAATGGGCATGTGGCAGGGAATGGAGAGAAAATTAAAATGATACAGCAATGTACGGTCTGGACACAGATTTAGGGTTGTGAGCCTACTTTTTTTATTGTAACATCTCACAATTTTGCCTCCATAATACCATCTGCCTCCTTTTTCTTTTAATGCCTCTATTAGCGTTCTCCTTATCCTTCTGTTACAAAAAGGGGCAATTTTTTAGACTGTTCATACATTTATGGACAATAGGCAACCCTGCATAGATTTTAGCATAATAATTTTTTTTTGTAAATAAAGATTTATTTATATATATTTGTGAATGGCTCTATAGCAGCCCACACACACACGCGTGATGTTCCCCACCAGATTCGATCATTCTGGTCGAATCTTCCGGAAATCTATAGCCCAACATGCTGTATCAATTGTAATTTAAATACATTTTCAGTAAAAACAAAAGTATTAAAATTACAATCAAACCAGACAGAAAATGTTGGTCAATCAGACGTAGCAGGGGAATGCCATCACATTGACAGTCTATAGCGTTGTACAGTATCAAACAGTGCAATATTGCAGTTCAATAGATTTTCAATATACATCATTTAATTTTCAAACTGATTAAAATCTGTGTGCAGTGTATGGATGAATTTGATCGACCTGTAAGGCACATTGGATGGAAATCTATGCGTGCATGGGCACCTGACATAGGAGACCAGGGTCAGAATCTGGGCTCTCCCTGTTCAGTAAGCCAGCACCTATTCAGTAAGGAGATCTTGGGCAAGACTCCCTACCACTGCTACTGCCTACTGAACGTGCCCTAGTGGCTGCATCTCTGGCGTATTAAATCTGCTAGGAGAAAAGCACAATATAAATGTTATGCTTTTTCTCTTGTCTTAAGGCTAAGTTTAGACTATTTGCATTGGATAATGCTCATGCTACATCGCAGCTATAGCTACACAGACATTTAGACGCGCATGTTAGTTGCACATTTTATGCACTGTAAAAATGCATTAGGGCTAATTCACAGAGCTTTAACTAGGTGCATGCAGGCTTCGTATTAAAGCCTATGTCCAGACTCCATTGCAGCACACACATTACAACGTGTGTTATGCAACTGACCACTGTAAACCTAGCCTCAGGTTAACATGATCCATAACACACAGATTTAAACATGCAAAATACAATGTGGATACACAGGGCAACGCAAACCACCAGCAAGCAAGAAAATACTAAAAACTATTTTAATAGTACCTTTTCACCTACTTTTTCAATTACAAAATGCTGAAACATTATTTTAAAGAGATGAAAAATGATCTTTTAGGTGAAAAAGTTAATTGTATATGGGCCCTAGTGTGACCACACCCTAATGCTGGGAATACACCATCAGATATTTTGGCAGATAGATGGTTCGATAGATAATTTCCAACAGGTCTGATCTTATTTTTGGTCGTTTTTCTGATCGATTTCTCATAGAAGTAAATGGAAATTGATAAGAAAAAAACGATTGGAAAATCGTCAGAAAATCAATCAGACAGTAAATCTGGTGAAAAATCACATTGTGTATTCCCAGCATAAAGGTTGGGCAACTGATGAATTAAGGGGTACATGGTGATCAGGTTCCAGAACAGACAATTTCAATAGCAGAATGGCTGTAAGATAGGCATAGCTCAGGGTCACTATTTTTCCCCCTCTTACGGAATTTTTCTTAAACTATGAGGCTTGTTTCTTTCTTGAGTTCTATTCAGATGACCTTAGGCTGAGAAAAAGCAGAGTCCTGCCATTGTGGCAGCAAAAGGAACAAAAGGGGCAGATGAGCAGAGCTGAGCTCTCCAGCAGCCATTTGCCCAGCACGTGTCTCTCTGTAGTGTGAAGTGTGCCCATTCACACCTGGCCATGTGTACACTGACAGCTCTGTCACCTCCACACCCATAATGGCTGGAGAAGCACAACTCCAGCTCTGACATGACAGAGACCCATCAAGGGGAAAATACAGCCTTCTCTCCCTCACTGATTGCAAGGAGTGCAATTCCTGCTACTGTGATTAATCATGCAACTATCATTGCTATCTATTTATATAATGCTGACATGTTTAATAGAATTTTACAGAATTCACTGAACTAATTCTTGCCATTTTCTGTCTTTTAGAGAATGGATGTGGTATTATTATGCATTGCTATACATCCAACGCCATACAGATTTAGTATGTCTTTCAATGCACCAACTTTTATGCTGGCCGTATAAATTCCAATAAATGAGGATATAGTCATTATGTAGGCACTGATTTTAAGTGTGGCCACCAAATCTTTTATGGGACTAATGCACCAATTAGCGGTAAGATTGCCATGCAAATGGCAGTTTTACCATTACTAACAGCGGAAGAGCATCACCCGTGGAATTAATGGGTTAACGAGCAGTGCTCCTTGCTGGTAATGGTAAAGTCATTGGGCACTGCTTCTGCATGGCAATCTTGTGGCTAGTTGGTGGATCAGGCCCTATATCTCCTGATGCACTGACTGTTAAGTCGCATTCACAGTGGGACATTGTGGTTTAATGCAACATTAAAGTCGCAACATGTCTGCGTTAAGAGGTAATGCACTGCAAGCAGTTTTTTTAACGCGACTTTAACGTCGCACTGTGAACGGCAGATAGGATTAGCATTGCAGTGCGGTAAGCTGCGCTATAAGACTTTATAACACGCAATTATAACGTCCCATTGTGAATGCGACCTTAGCCTGCATGAACGCTTGCGACACATGAATGTTATAATGTATGCGTACTGCAACACACACTGCGTGCTTTACAACACACATGTTATTTCAAAGCCTGGTCAATGTCAATGCAATGTGCACAAACAGAATTTGCAAGCATTATCCAGAAAAGCACTGCATACAGCGACTGACATCTTCCACCATGCTTTTGCATAGAGTCATATCACTAACTGCCCTCCAGAGAAGGTCACAATCTAATCCCTACCTCAGTCAGTTATTGTCTTATGTTGCTATTGCAAACTAAGGTCATTTTTTGGAGTGGACCGAATAACCTATAAAACAGAGTAGCCATTGGAAACTCACACAAACACAGGGAGAACAAACACCATGCAGATAGTGTCCTGGCGCAGATTTGAACTGGGGATCCTAGCGCTGCAAGAGTGCTATCCACTATGCCACCGTGCTGCCAACAGAGATGTGAACATGTCCATACAATCTATATGGGCAGTGAGCTCACATGCAATAATATAACACTAACAAAGCACATAGTGTGAACACACCCTTATGTTGACCCCATATATTCCAGTGGTGATCATTTAATCATTAAATTAAATTAATTACATTTAATCACTACATTTCAATGTCTCTTTTGATTTGATAATGCAATACTAGCTCAAAACAGGAAGTCAATAATGATTAATTATGATAATTGTTGATCAAATGTGATTTTATATCAAAAGAATCAAATAGAATTGAATATGTCACATTAGGACATTCAAACACTAGCTTTAAATTCTTTTACAACTACTTTATAATTATCCATTTAAGATAACTGTGTACAATCTAAGCATGTTGCTAGCTAGCATTGTTTTTTTATTAAGCTATTAATATAGAAGATCGCTGCGTAAAAAGGTACCAGAGATGCTGAAAGTTATTTATTTATTGTAAGCGCCAACATATTACACAGCGCTGGACAATAAATAGTTATACATACAATATTTAGGGGTGACATACAGCAAAATGACAATACCTGAATACAAGAAAGACCAGATCATGCAGCACAGTATGAGTACCAGGTAATGCTCAGTCAGTCACTGGATGGAGCATGGAGATTAGGCAAGTTAGGTTCACTCAGATGCATAGCATGGGTTCACAGTAATGGAGGTGCATGATCAGGTAGAACACAAAAGGAGGAGGACCCTGCCCAAAGGCTTACAATCTAGAGGTTACTTTTTTAAGAACAGTCCCTCTTTGAGAATCAAATCCCTTTGTCCCTCTTTCAGGATTGATATACAGATATGTGCACTATTGACATTTTTCAGTATTATGCTGTTTCAGTGGGTGTGTAAGACTGCCCTCTTCTGGTCAAAGTAGGTAAAGCATTCTTTCTTCCGAAGGAGAAAGTTTTGCAGGTATGGATCGGGGCGTAACTACAGCGGAGCAGCTCCTGCGACCCCAGGGAAAGGGGGGGGTCAGAGCTTTAAGGGGGCCCCAAATCCCACTTCTCTCACTCTCTCTGATATAGGGGTCTGTCCTTCTGATAAGATCATTTTTTATGAATTGGGGGACCGATTAAAGTTTTGCTGGGAGGGGCATGATTTGTAGTTATGCCACTGATAGCATTATGACAGAAAATATATCTATTATTAACCACTTCTCTACCACTGGGTTTTTGCCTATCTACGCCCCTGTGACTCAGGTGAATTTTAAAGGGGCGTAGATAAGCGTGGCAGAGGTTGTTAAGTGGTTAATTATATATCTGCATATGAACAGTGGAAATACTTAAAGCAAGACTAGACATATTGCATTTCCTCTTACTACCCTGTGTTTATCTTGTGTGTAGGAGAGTGTAGGAATCCTGACTTCACAAACTATCAATCCCAGAAGACGTTTGTTACATTCATGAGAATGTGGTCGTTGTAATAGTCCAGCTTTACCCTTGCCTTTCAGGCTAGCTCCAAGCATAAGATTGCTTTATTAAAGGATACATGAGGCAAATAAAATCAGATTTACTTACCTGGAGCTTCCTCCAGCCGTTCTGTTCAGGTACCAGGCCCGGATTACCATTACAAGAGCCAGTGCACTGCTGATCTTGCTAGAGAGCACAGCTCTCATGTTTGTTATTTTTCTTGATATGTATTCATAAGGCTGTATTTCTTTCTATAATGCACTTAGCACCCTAAGCATTTTATATTTAGCCCTGACGACAACTCCATGTAAAGGATTTGAAACATGTTGGTTTTTGGTGGGGGATTAGTTTTATTCATGTAAGAAAGCAATCTCAGTGTAAATTTGCCATGGTGTAGGGTTATTCCCATAGTATATCTAGAAATTTGAGACGAAATAGATTACTGAGGGCGCCTGTAAACCGATAACCCACCCATGTTATTGAGTACAATCTAATCAATTTTTTTTAATATAATTGTGAGAATCCGCTCAGCTGCCTGCGCAGGCAGGCTGCCTTTTGACCATTGTTTAGGTTTGCTTGCTGCAGGACTCTGGAAAGGAGACCTTCTGTCAGTTGTGCAGCTTGTGTTGCTGAGGGATTTGCATACATTAGTCATGCAAATCCCTTACCTGCCTTCTTTTGATGACTGGCACTATAAAAGCATTCTGCTCCCAGAATGCTTGGCTGGACATTTCCCTTCCAAAAAAAAATAACAAACGCTAGCTGAACGCGAACACCGCACTCATTCGCAACAGTGCACACATTCGTGTTCAGCTAGCGTTTGTTATTTTCTTTATCTTTCTCTTTGTATGATTTGCTGTGCCTTTGCTACCCTTGTGCTCTGTCCTGCTCAGTCTTGTGTCGCTATTGGCAATCGCCATTCTTGCGATTGCGTTTCCTACTTCGTTTCCGCCGTTGTGTGTTCGCCGTCGCTGGGTGGCGACTAATTTGGTGGGCACACATTGGTTCTGTCCCTTTGCTCACATTAAAGCAGTTAAAAAGTCTGTCCTCGTTCCTGACCCCAACCCATATGGAGATTACCTAGATACTGGGTTGTTTGAACCGCCATTTGTCTCATGGGAGATTGGGGCCTTGTTGGAAGAGCAGGGCCGGGCCGAGGCATAGGCTGGAGAGGCTCCAGCCTCAGGGCGCAGAGTAGGAGGGGGCGCAGAATTCATTCAGCTGTCATTCCTAATTGTGTTTGAAGCAGAAAGAAATAAGAAAAGAGGATACATGGCAGTGACTGCAAGCCATATACTGTAACTAGATATTAAGGTGTTGGGGAGGTTGTGGGCCCTGTGGCGCCTCTTAGTCTAATAGCAATCAGTGTGTGATGGCTGGGGTGGCAGGGTTGGAGGGGCGCACTTTGGTGTCTCAGCCTTGGGTGCTGGAGGACCTTGTCCCGGCTCTGTGGAAGAGTTTGATTTCGATTGGAAAGCCTTTTGCGATTTTTATATCGCAAAGAGCGCGGATGACCTGAATGATTGTCTCGACTCTATGTACCTTTTGATCGATTCTGATGAATGTGATGAGTGTGATGTGGATCTGGTGATTTATGTGTGGCAGACTATTTTGGACGAATTGCACACACACCAACCAATTATTTCCAATAAAGAGACACCATTGTCACATGATTATTCCTGTCTTTCTGGGGTAAAGCAAGTGAGTTTGGACACTGTGCGACCTGAAATGAATGGGTGTGCCTCGACTGTGGACACCTGTGTGAATTCTGATGGAGTTTCTCCCGTTTGTTTAGAGGTTAAATCTGTGTGATCTGATGCCTGTTTCTCAGATGTTCCTGTCGATTGTGATCGGCGTGAGTGTGTCAGTTTTGTCAATGATTTGTGGGATCCCTTGTCATGTAAAAACAGATCTTCTTCTCTCAGTACTACTTTAAGATCCTCCATCTATGATCTTGCTATGGGGAAAATTCCCAAACTATGCAGTTTCAAGAGTACAATTAATATGATTCCTCATGTTGTTGTCACAACTTCCCCTAACATTGTTCAGTATGAATGCTCAGACCTAGTCAGGTGTGAATGGGAGCCCCCGTTCCAGAAAAAACAGCTCGAAGCGTTGTCGTATGAATTGGAGAACGATTCAGAGTCGTTTTGTGAGTACTACATTGCCAGAAGGGAATCTGTCTTGAGAGCATGTATAAGTTATGCTTCCGCCTTAAGAGAAAAAAAGGGGTGTGAATTTGACTTTGTGAGTCCGCTGATTTGTATGTGGAAAATGATTCTGAATGAATTACGTGTACGTCATTCAGGTGACGTTTGTAAAGGTACATTGTCAGCTGGCGTTTCTGAGATCCAGCAATCCAGCCTGGAGACCTCAGAATCCCTGTCTTTGGAGTGTTTGGTTTCGCAACCTAAAGCGATTGTGGATTCGCAAATTTTGCGTTCTGTCTCCTCGGATTCGACATCGTTAGCCGAGTCTAAGAGTAAGACAGCACTTTGGTTTTGTGAACCTGATACTGAAGCACCTTTGCTCTGTCCAGAGAAGATGTCTCTGAGCCTGCCCTGTATCATGAATAAAGACATTATGTCCACTCGCATTGACATTTGCGAGTCTGATTCTGAAGTAAGTACTGACTCTCCACCCAGTAATCTGGATGAGTCAATATTTCCTTGTATAAAATCTCCTGCAGTGTCCCTAGAGGCTCGTCTAGGTATTGCAACCATTGTTACCTGTTTCTCTGCTATTTTGGAATTGCAGTCTGGTTTGACTGCTATGGAGGAATTTCCCTGCAGTGAAACGAAACTCAGAAGGCCAGAGTTAGTTTCTCTAGATATTTCTGTGTATCCCTGTCCTGATGAAATTCAGTCTCAGTTTATGGTGGAACCTTCCCTGGGACATCTGCCCGGTTCACAAAATAAAGTTCAAGCTTTGCCCTGTAACATGGATAGTTCAGAATCCTTCTTAGGAAACTTGAAAAAGGATGTTCCTGAGGTCCTGTCTGACCTCCTGGAGATCTCCGAGTTCCTCCTAAAGGGTGCAGAACTTGTAGGAGACGTCTCCTGCCCCCCAAGTCCTTCTGAGGTGTTGCCCACTTCAGTAGGCATTGCTGCCTTGCTGGTTACCTTTTCAGCTCTGGTGGAGCTTCAGTCATGTGTAGTCAATGATGAATTTCTGTCAGATATCATTACAGTCATTGAGATTTTTAAGCCTGAGACCGAGTCTTCTTTTGAAAGACCAGTACCTGTGACCTCTACTCGTGACGATTTTCTGCCCGGTCCTGGTTTTGGTCTTGTCGTGCCGGACTCTGAGGTTGGCAGTTCCCCGACATGTCCTGAGGTTTCTCCTGTGCTGGTGTACCCCAGTGTGCTCTGTGACCCAGAAAGCCCAAGTGTGCCTCGGTTACCAGCGTACTCAGATGCTTCCTCGGTGGAGACATGTTCTGATTTAGCCTGCCTGCTTGCATGCCCAGAAGTGGTCCCTGAAAGTCCTGATCTTGATGGGTGTCCTGCTAATTCTGAATCTGGAACTGTCATAGGTTCCATGGGGGTGCTTGGTAGCTCTCCATGTGAGCCTGGTGAGTGTTCTGGCTTCTTAGAATCTCTGCGGAGCTTCAAGGCGTTCTGGGAGATTCCGAGAGAAGTTTTGCTTGGTACCCTGAATACGATCAACAGCGGCTTTTGTTTTGAAAGAGACACTTCGAACAGGTTTTGTGGCAGATTTGGTATTTTCGGACGCTTCTTGGAAGGTGGTGGGTATTGTCTGGAGGGTGTCGATGGCTTCTTCTCTGGTATCCACAGTCCTGATGGGTGTTACGCTGAGACTTGTAGTGCTGACGGGCATGTTTCGGTGGCTTCTGTTTCCGATGAGGTCGGTTTCGGGTGGACTGACTCTGGAATTGGACCTTGTCGGGCTGGCACGACCTTCATGAGTCTTCTGTTAAAGTGGTTTGGAGATATCAGTTTTGAGGGTTGTCTGGAATTCGACCCTAGGAGGGGGGGTACTGTGAGAATCCGCTCAGCTGCCTGCGCAGGCAGGCAGCCTTTTGACCATTGTTTAGGTTTGCTTGCTGCAGGACTCTGGAAAGGAGACCTTCTGTCAGTTGTGCAGCTTGTGTTGCTGAGGGCTTTGCATACATTAGTCATGCAAATCCCTTACCTGCCTTCTTTTGATGACTGGCACTATAAAAGCATTCTGCTCCCAGAATGCTTGGCTGGACATTTCCCTTCCATGGTCTGTTCCTGATGGACACTGCTGGAGTGTCAGCCGTTGCTATGTAGTATACACTCCTAGTGAGTGTCAGCCATGCTACTTCTCGTTGAAGATTAGTTTAGAGTTATTCGTGGGACTGCGCTAGGCAGATTCCCTAGTCTAGTTAGGATTGTATTATTTGTATTGCCTGTTCTGTCTGTCTGTGGGGTGCTAACCAGAGCAGCGGTTGCTACTGGTAGGCCCTTCTGTTCTGTTATTATCTTCTCTGGATCGCACTAGTCTCTTTGCGCTAGTGCTGGGGATCCTTCTGTTCTGTCTTCTGGGATCGCGCTAGCCACTTTTCGCTAGCGCTGGGGATCCTTCTGTTCTGTCTCCTGGGATCGCGCTAGCTACTTTTCGCTAGCGCTGGGGATCCTTCTGTTCTGCTACTCTGTACCTGGATCACGCTAGCCACTTTTCTCTAGTGCTGTGGATCCTTCTGATCTGTCTTCCTGAATCGCACTAACCGCTAGCGGTAGCGGCTGTGGATCGTTCTGATCTGTGTTTCTGCTTGGATCAAACTTGCTCTGACGGAAGAGCGGTGGATCCTTTCTGCCTAGTTCCTGTTTCACGTTTGTTTGTCTTGACTGATTCGAAACGCTTGCTGTAGGCTCGGTGAGGTAACCGTTAAGCAAGCGCTCGCGTTCTCTGTTTCGTGTTTGTCTGTCTTTGGTTAGTTAGGCGTGCTTGTCTCTGTTGTGCGTAACACGCGGAGACCGCGCACGAACGTGTGCACTTGCGAATGAGTGCGGTGTTCGCGTTCAGCTAGCGTTTGTTATTTTCTTTATCTTTCTCTTTGTATGATTTGCTGTGCCTTTACTACCCTTGTGCTCTGTCCTGCTCAGTCTTGTGTCGCTATTGGCAATCGCCATTCTTGCGATTGCGTTTCCTACTTCGTTTCCGCTGTTGTGTGTTCGCCGTCGCTGGGTGGCGACTAATTTGGTGGGCACACATTGGTTCTGTCCCTTTGCTCTGTTCCCTGTGGGCTATCCAGCCCTAACACTGGTCCACATGACAGCCCAGGGGCCCCAGGTCTCTCTCACTCACTGGGGCCCCCAAACCACCATGCGACACCTAGAGGGAAGTGCGGGCAAGCCCTGGACCTCTCACCTCCAGGGAACTCACCCCACCACCTCTAAACTGAATGCCAACTGCAACAAACACAATTGCTAACTTCCAGTCAGAGCAATATCCTGCCTCTATCTGGCCAGCAGACGCTTGTCAGCCAATCAGGTGCACTGTCATACACCCTTTGCCTGCTGTACCATACCTAGCAGGAATTACATAGATTAGCATTCAGGTGGGAGGCTTCGGTTGGACGCAATCGTGAATTGCGTCGTTTAACAGGGACGCCCCGTGTAGGCACATCTCCCACACGGTCCCCTCCCTAACCACTCACCTGTCAACCGCATCGTAGAAGCTGCAAAAAATAAAATTTAAAATCACAAACACTGGTCCACATGACAGCCCAGGGGCCCCAGGTCTCTCTCACTCACTGGGGCCCCCAAACCACCATGCGACACCTAGAGGGAAGTGCGGGCAAGCCCTGGACCTCTCACCTCCAGGGAACTCACCCCACCACCTCTAAACTGAATGCCAACTGCAACAAACACAATTGCTAACTTCCAGTCAGAGCAATATCCTGCCTCTATCTGGCCAGCAGACGCTTGTCAGCCAATCAGGTGCACTGTCATACACCCTTTGCCTGCTGTACCATACCTAGCAGGAATTACATAGATTAGCATTCAGGTGGGAGGCTTCGGTTGGACGCAATCGTGAATTGCGTCGTTTAACAGGGACGCCCCGTGTAGGCACATCTCCCACACGGTCCCCTCCCTAACCACTCACCTGTCAACCGCATCGTAGAAGCTGCAAAAAATAAAATTTAAAATCACAAACACTGGTCCACATGACAGCCCAGGGGCCCCAGGTCTCTCTCACTCACTGGGGCCCCCAAACCACCATGCGACACCTAGAGGGAAGTGCGGGCAAGCCCTGGACCTCTCACCTCCAGGGAACTCACCCCACCACCTCTAAACTGATTGCCAACTGCAACAAACACAATTGCTAACTTCCAGTCAGAGCAATATCCTGCCTCTATCTGGCCAGCAGACGCTTGTCAGCCAATCAGGTGCACTGTCATACACCCTTTGCCTGCTGTACCATACCTAGCAGGAATTGCATAGATTAGCATTCAGGTGGGAGGCTTCGGTTGGACGCAATCGTGAATTGCGTCGTTTAACAGGGACGCCCCGTGTAGGCACATCTCCCACACGGTCCCCTCCCTAACCACTCACCTGTCAACCGCATCGTAGAAGCTGCAAAAAATAAAATTTAAAATCACAAACACTGGTCCACATGACAGCCCAGGGGCCCCAGGTCTCTCTCACTCACTGGGGCCCCCAAACCACCATGCGACACCTAGAGGGAAGTGCGGGCAAGCCCTGGACCTCTCACCTCCAGGGAACTCACCCCACCACCTCTAAACTGATTGCCAACTGCAACAAACACAATTGCTAACTTCCAGTCAGAGCAATATCCTGCCTCTATCTGGCCAGCAGACGCTTGTCAGCCAATCAGGTGCACTGTCATACACCCTTTGCCTGCTGTACCATACCTAGCAGGAATTACATATGTAATTCCTGCTAGGTATGGTACAGCAGGCAAAGGGTGTATGACAGTGCACCTGATTGGCTGACAAGCGTCTGCTGGCCAGATAGAGGCAGGATATTGCTCTGACTGGAAGTTAGCAATTGTGTTTGTTGCAGTTGGCTATCCAGCCCTGCCTGATTGTACCTTGTCCCGGATCTGTACAATTCCCATTTGGCATCTGTGGCTGTGCAGCGGCTGTGTTCGCCTGCACTCCACAGCGCCATCTGCCGGTGGGAATTGCCCTCTGCGGGTGCATAGCACCTAGCCTGGGTGTCCGCAATAATACGCTTGTGGAGGAAATCCGCCATGTCAGCGCACGTCTGGTGCGCTGACCACGGAGACGATTCCACAATCGTTACAATAATGAAGTAAAAGTTAAGTTTTAAAGTTCTGATGGGATCCGCAATTGTGTTTACTATATAAATCAGATTTGTGTATTGGTTATAGCCCTTTAGACAGAGAAAATACTGTACATGTGAAATATGTAGCTTATGTGCTGCCATCTAGTGACTATTTTGAATATGATAGCTTTAGAGTGAAGGCTTGTGCACACTCCAGATTGAACTTGGCCAAGGTAGGTAGGTGGCTGCTAAAGACAATTTAGTGTGTGTACGGTCACTACAATACGCTGGTGAGAGATCTGGCATGCTGGATCATCACCTCTAAACATAGCCCGACGTTGTTCTTCTCTCTTTCACTCTGACCCCCTTCCATTGTGCATTGCACATCACAACCCCCCCCCCCCCCCCCACACACTCACAGATGGAGTTAGCAGGCCACCTGAAAAGTTTTCCCCCACACCCTTTGCTCTCATTGATTTTCTTGATTTCTGTGTTTGGATTCAACCAGGACAAGACATTTTTTCTATACTTTGTGTTACTATGCTATGCTTACTGAGAAACTACAGTAAAACCCCCGATATCCAGAACTCAGGACCAGAAGTCTCAACTAACTGGCATGCCTGAAGTGGACAACAGAGACAGTAATTTTGCAATTTGCAGTTTTAGTGCAGCAGAAGCAACTTATCAATCCTCTGGATGCCATATTCTACACTTCTGCAGCTCCCAGCATCCATGTACGGGTTCTGGCATGTCATTTGACCCACATCGGGTCACGTGCATGCTTCGGGGGTCGTATACAGAGAACACAGGAAAGCTTGTGGGAGCTGCAGGGAGTGGCAGGAAGTGTAGAAAACAGCACCCAGAGGATTGGTAAGTTACTTTGGGGGAAGGGGGTTTGAAGATTAGTGCTACATGCAACTGGCAAGCACACATGGCATCAGGCAATCCCTGTCTGTGCTGGATATTGGGGGTCTTGCTGAACTAAGGTGCTTTCTCTCTGCATGTACCTGTGCTCAAGAAACACATGTATTCTTCTGCTTATGTTGTATAACAGGCAATGCACGTGCTGCCTATGTAACGTGTTTTTACGCTTTTTGCATAACTAGTTAAGTAGATTGTGTAAAATTGGTAAACTTCATGTGCGCTGCCTGCACATGTACATGGAAGAAAACTCGACTTAACCAGGATTTCCTACAGTACAAGACTAACCTGCTGCAGTTCCACACTGCCTTTGCTCATGTGAAGCAGGAGTACTTTACCAAGCTCTTTTTGCCACTTTCAACTCCCTGCTTAAACCCAACCCCCCACCCTCCATTTCCTCCCTCTCTGCCACAGATTTAGCCACCCACTTCACCAACAAAATTGTCTCCATCCGTCAGGAAATATCCAATCTCCAATCTTCACCTCCCACCCCCTCCGAACCAGCTCCTCCTCCACCCTATCCTCCCCTCACCTCCTTCACTCCTACTACCACCGAGGAAGTCATCCACCTACTGCAGACTTCCCATACCACTACTTCCCCCCTTGACCCCATCCCTTGTGATTTACTCCAGCCTCACTTCACGGAATTGGCCCCAGTCCTTACTACCCTGTTCAACCTCTCCCTATCCACAGGCACTTTCCCCTCAGACTTCAAGCAGGCCACTGTACTACCCCTGCTCAAGAAACCCTCCCTCGACCCCTCGCTACCCTCCAACTACCGCCCTATCTCCCTCCTCTCCTTTGCCTCAAAACTCCTTGAGCGTCTGGTTCACAAACGCCTGACCCAGTACCTCAATGCCAACCCACTGCAATCTGGATTTCGGCCTGCCCACTCAACCGAAACTGCTCTCACCAAAGTGGTCAATGACCTTGCCTTAGCTAAGCTGAAGGTAAATACTCCATTCTCCTCCTCCTTGACCTTTCAGCAGCTTTTGACACAGTAGATCATCCCCTACTCCTCCAGTCCATGGGCATTCACGATCCGCCCTGACCTGGCTTTCATCCTACCTCTCCAACCGCTCCTTCACGACCGCCTTCAATGAGTCCTCGTCCATCCCCAACCACCTCTCGGTGGGAGTCCCCCAAGGCTCGGTCCTTGGCCCCCTACTGTTCATCCTATACACATCCTCTATTGGCAAGGTTATCTCCTCCATGGGTTTTAACTATCATCTGTATGCAGATGACACCCAGATCTACCTCCACACCCCTGACATATCCACCAGTACCATGGACAAGGTCTCCTCCTGCCTATCAGCCATCTCCTCCTGGATGTCCGCTAGGTTCCTGAAACTAAATCTAGACAAAACGGAATTTATGATCTTCCCACCCCGGCCATCCATGAACCTCCCAGATGTGCATGTCACTGTTAACCACACTACCAGTCATTCGCCCTACCTCTCAAGCCCGCTTTCTGGGTGTCACCCTGGACTCCGCACTCTCCTTCACTCCCCACATCCAAAACCTCACAAAGTCCTGCAACTTCCACCTTTGTAACATCTGTAAGCTTCGCCCTTTCCTGACCTCTGCCATCACCAAACTCCTCATCCATGCCCTCATAATTTCCCGCCTTGACTACTGCAATGCCCTTCTGTCTGGTCTCCCTAGGACCCGAACAGCCCCACTGCAGTCCATCATGAATGCGGCAGCCAGAATTATCCACTGCTCCCATCGATCCACCACGGCGGATCCCCTCCTTGAATCCCTCCACTGGCTTCCTATCCAGTCAAGAATCAGATTCAAGATACTGTGTCTGACCTACAAATCTGTTCACAAAACCTGTCCAACCTACATTTCTGATCTTACTCAGAGGTACACACCTAGCTGCTCACTCTGCTCTTCCAATGAACTTCGCCTGCCCCCCCCCCCCCCCTGCATTACTCAGTCCCATGCATGCCTCCAGGACTTCTCAAGAGCTGCTCCAACACTATGGAACTCCTTACCTCCACCCATTAGGGCAGCCCCTTCCTTCAACATCTTCAAGAAGGCCCTCAAAACTCACCTTTTCACTCTGGCCTACTACCCCTCACAAGTGCTCTAAACCCACAGCTGAACTCTGGCCCCCTACCTTTCGTGTCCTTACCTCTCCCTCTAGATTGTAAGCCTGTGGGCAGGGTCGTCCTCCTTTTGTGTCCTACCTGATCATGCACCTCCATTACTGTGAATCAATGCTATGCATCTGAGTGAACCTAACTTGCCTAATCTCCATGCTCCCCTCCAGTAACTGACTAAGCATTACCTTGTACTCCTACTGTGCTGCCTGATCTGGTCTTTCTTGTATTCATGTATTGTCATTTTGCTGTATGTCACCCCTAAATATTGTCTGTAACCTAAACTAATGTTCAGCGCTGCGTAATATGTTGGCGCTTTATAAATACAATAAATAAATAAATACAATTCTGAAATCTATTGGAAATCTGTTCCTAGTGTGTGGCACACATCAGATAGATTTCTGTCAGATTCGACTTGACAGGCATCTGACAGAAATCTTCTGATGGTCGAATCTGCTGCAGGTGTATTAGGTGTCGTTAGGTGTATCTGCCCATACATCTAACGATTTTCCCGGTGATATACAGCAGATTCGATCACTGTGATCGAATCTGCTGTGAAATCGTTGCACAAACGCTGACAGAACGATCGATTTCCATCCGAAATCAATCGTTCCCGTCGATTCCCATCGATCTGTCCGTGCGGAAGATCTTGCTCGATCGCCGGCGGGTCGGGAGTGCGTCCATAGCGGCGTTCGAATGTCCGACGACCGACGCTAGTGGCAATACATTACCTGCTCCGGTGGCGCGTGTCCCCTGGTCTCCGCTGTCATTTCTCCGTGCTCGGCTCCTCCAGCTTCACTGAACATCCTGTCCCGGCAGGAAGTTTAAACAGTAGAGCGTCCTCTATTGTTTAAACTTCCCCGGCAGGAAGTTCAGTGAAGTTGGAGGAGCCGAGCACGGAGAAGAAGACAGCGGAGACCGGGGGACTCGCGCCGGCCGGATAAGGTAATGTATGCGGGGGAAGGGGGCAGCGGCAGCGTCACAGATTGTGATCGGTTTTATGCTGAAATTGATTCACAATCTGTTTGCAGTAAAGGCAGCCATACGATCCCTCTCTGATCAGATTCAATCAGAGAGGGATCTATCTGTTGGTCGGATCTGATGGCAAATCGACCAGTGTATGGCTACCTTAAGAGTATGGCCACCTTAATATAAGATATTCTACAAATCAGCAAGCAAACGCCAAAGACCAAAACTGGGAAATCTGAGAAACAGATTAGAATTCAGCAATGCTCAGGAAGAATTGCAAGGTGCTGGCACTTTGCTTAGTGGAAGTCCAGTCCTATATATAGGGACAAACAATTGTGCCTGCTGATTACAAAGTTTCAAGTTGTGTAAGGCCATCTGCTGGCTGGCGGAAGGTGGAACATTTCACATACCAGGCACCACTCATAGATGAGGCAAGGTATTCCAGGCCAGTTATGGCTCATGCACACGGGGTACGGCTGTCGCCGCAACCACGTGGCACGCGCGTGTTGCGGCGACAGGTCGCCCGTGTGTATGACGCGCACGCCCCGAACCGTCGTCCGTCGGAGCTGTCGCCAGGCGATTGACTTGTTCAATCGCCTGCTACAGCTGTCGCCGCAACTTCGCCGCAACTGTCGCTAGTCCGCATGTGTATGCGGACTAGCGACAGGAGACCTAATGCAAGTGAATGGAGCATCCGGCTGGGGGATGCTCCATTCACAGACAGCTTCCGCCGCGCCTCTGCCTTTCTGGCGAGACGTGTGGATAGCTGTCGCCGCCAGGGAGCTGTCGCTCCCAGCTCTCTTGTAGCCATGCAACGGGGGACAATTGTCCCCCGTGTGTATGTAGCTTTAACGAGGACAAATAGTGAAACACTCAAAGCCTGCACTGTAAGGCTCTCTATTACGGCTGCAAGGATCAGCTGGTGGTAGGGTTAATAAGATACCTGCTAGTCCATAATTCATGATAAATTATACATGCTATAGGCAAGCGCTCACCACTAACTCCTAAATTTCGGCTAGAGTTGTCCCGAACGGTTCGGCCGCGAACATATTTGCGTGAACATCGGTGGTTTGCTTTCGAGTCGAAACGCGAACTTTATGGCGAGTTTGACCCACCCCTATACCACATCATTGGGCTAAACTTTGACCCTCTACATCACAGTCAGCAGACACATGACAGCCATTCAGGCTGCACTCCCTCCTGGAGCCCCCCCCCCCCCCCCTATATAAGGCAGCTGCGTCGGCCATTATCTCACTCGGTGTTGCTGCAGTAGTGAGAGAAGGGAGAGAGTTGCTGAAAAGATGAGGGAAAGCTAAAGGTAGCCATACACTGGTCGATTTCGCATTAGATCGACCAGCTGACAGATCCCTATCTGATCGAATCTGATCAGAGAGGGATCGTATGGCTGCCTTTACTGCAAACAGATTGTGAATCGGTTTCAGCCTGAAACCGATCACAATCTGTTGAGCTGCTCCTGCCGCCTGTCCCCCCCCCCCCCCGTATACATTACCTAAAGCTGGCTCCGGGTCCTCTTCTCCGCGCTGCAGCACCGCATCCCAGCGTACACTGTGTCACTCCGTAACCAGGAAGTTCAAATAGAGCGCCCTCTATTTGAACTTCCTGGTCACTGCAGTGACACAGGAAGTTAATGTACGCTGGGATGGAAGCAGGAACAGAGCGGAGAAGAAGCCCGGGAGCCAGCGTCAGGTAATGTATACCTGATCGGATCGGCCGCCGCTAGCGACGCGCTCCCTACCCGTGGGCGATCGATGGTATTTTTCCGCACGGCGCGATCGACGGACCGATCCGATTTCGGGAGGAAATCGGATCGTCGGGTGCGTTTAGCGCAAACGATTGGCAGCAGATTCCATCCCAGTGATCGAATCTGCTGTCGAAACGGCCGCAAATCGGGCCAGTGTATGGCCAGCTTAAGAGTTAGGCTCTGTAGCGCTCAGTTCCTGTGGCCGAAGAAACAAATTGCATGGAAGTGTATTGATAAAATATACTCGTCGCCATAGACTTACACAACTTCCGTTCCAACGCATATTGTTGGGCAAATCGACGGTAAGGGAGGTATGCGCTCGTATCTGTGTTGCAGCAATTACATCCCATCCGCCACATCACGTCAGTGTGAAAGGCCCTATAGACTTTCACTGGCTCAGCGTTGGCCTGCGGTAAAACAGGCCAACGCACCGCGCCAGTGTGAAAGGGGACTAAAGAATGAAAATCCAAGTGAGGAAAGATTTTATAAAGGGCAAACACTGACTAAATAATTAATAATGTACTATTGTTGTAAAAAAAATAAGCATTTTATCATTAAGTTATATTCAGTATAGTAAGTAGGTGGGTATGAGACGTACAAACTGGCATATAGACATTCTGAACCTTTTACCAGTGTCGGCATTGGCCCTTCCAGCAGGGGTGCTGGCATCCTATTTATTCCATACAAATCCACAATTGTCTACCAAGCATATTTGTCTTTATTTAAATGACCATACAAAATACCCTTATTTCCCCTTTAAAACTGAGCAGATATGTGGTATAACATCCTATCCTGTATAACAGCCAGCTGTGCCATTCACAACGGTCACTCTACACTCATACATATAGGAACTTTTGTCAGTTTGGAGTACAACTAACCCTGCTGTCAATGAGCAGGCTATTGAAATCTCCCGGGAGTAAATAGACTGACAATTGTATGAGTGGAGTGGCCGATGTGAATGGCACAGCCGGCTGTGATACAGGATAGGATGTTACACCACATATCTGCTCAGTTTTAAAGGGGAAATAATTGTATTTTGTATGGTAATTTAAATAAAGACAAATATGTTTGGTAGACAATTGTGGATTTGTATGGAATAAATAGTATAAGTTACCAGAGATTGGCTCCCCTGCAACAGGGTACATATCAAATTGAATGATCTATGCACAGGACATTGTTGCTTTGATGTGTTGGCATCCTATCTTCTTTGTGTCCCACTCATGTAGTATTGCATTGTATATTTCATCAGCCAAATGTGATTGTGAGCTGATATTTTGTACTCCATGTTAGTGTGCTAGATCCATGCTTGCTTAATGTCCCTTGTGTCCTGAAGTGTCTCCAAGTCTTGTCCCTGGAAATGTATTAGGCTGCGTTCACAGAGGTGCATAGTGGTGCAGCATAACGGCCGCTTTGTAACGCAGCTTGCAGCTTTGCAATGCACCACCTATGTGACACTCACAGTGCGGCAGGTGCGTTGCGGTATAACGATGTGTGGAACCATAATGCACTGCATGCTTTGTATTATCATAAAACAGGCGCATTAGCAGTAAAGTATAATTTTCATTGACTATATGCTTCACTGTATCAGACACAATCTGCTTTCCTGCTGTGTTACATTCCTGCTGTTACAGGGAATGGAGCGCAATGCCCACTGTGAGCCCAGCCTTATTTCTAGATATTTCCCTGGGGTTTATATCTGACCATGATTAGTCAATCCAGGATAGATTTGCTTTATTTCAACACACTTAGGCTAGCTGCATAGTGGCTGTTGTGTTCCCTGTAACCGCAGGAATACAACAGACGGATAGCATTTTCCACGCAATATGTCATATACAGTGAAGCATACAGTCGATACAATAAATATGCTTTACTGTCACTGTTAACCAGCGCATTTTGTGGTAGCGCACTGCATGCAATGCATTATGATGCCACATGCCATTATACCTCAAGCACCCACATAGGTGGTGCATTGCAATGCGGCAAGCCACGTTACAAAGAGGCAGTTATACCACAGTGCACCAGTGTGAACCTAGCCTTATACAATCACACATCTGCTAATTTATTCATCTTTCAGCAATCCTCTCTATGTTCTAATGTGACCCCCCCCCCCTCCCCCGAGCTCGCCATTCCGGCGCTGGGACCCTCTGAACCTGCTCCACAAGGGCTTGGATTTCTTCTCAATATGTGACCAGCGTATTTGAGTTGTAATAGTAGTATCTGCCCTTCTAGGGGACACACCAGCCTTATTTCTTTAAAGGGAACCTGAGGTGGAAGGGATATGGAGGCTGCCATATTTATTTCCTTTTAAACAATACTAGTTGCCTGGCATAGCAGTCCTCCTGATCCTGTGTCTCTTATACTTTTAGCCATAGACAAGCCCTGGACAAGCATGCAGCAGATCAGGTACTCTGACTCAGATGACTCAGGCTTTACTAGATTAGCCGTATGCTTGTTCCAGGGTTTTGATTCACACTACTTATGCCAGAAGATCAACAGGGCTGCCAGGCAACTGGCATTGTATACAAGGAAATAAATATGGCAGTCTCCATATCCCTCTCACCGCGGGTTCCCTTTAAAGGGGAACTTCAGCCTAAACAAACATACTGTCATCAAGTTACATTAGTTATGTTAATTAGAATAGATAGGTAATATAATCTCTTACCCACCCTGTTTTAAAAAAACAGGCAAATGTTTGTGATTCATGGGGGCTGCCATCTTTGTTATGGGGGCAGCCATCTTTTTGGTTGAAACGAGGTGACAAGGAGCAGGAGACACAGTTCCAACTGTCCTGATTCCTGATTACCCCTCCCAGCTGAACACGCTAGGCTTCAAATGTCAAATTCAAAATGTAAAAAAAAAATAAAATTGCACCAAAACAGCAGAACGAGAACAACAAAATCAGAAATCCCATCATGCTTTTGTGGTAAACAGCGGAAAAGCCGCCACATGTTCTGGCAGCAAGGCGGCTGATTCCGCATCTGATGCGGCGGTTTGTCCGCGTCAGAAGGCGTCTGATTTGTCTGGAGCTGGTGGTGCCCATGGGCAGAGTGGCGTGGGGGTCGCCGCATGTTCTGAGCGCCAAAGCGGCGGATTCCGCGTCCAGTGCGGCGGGTTCCCCACAACAACATGCGTCTGGGTTAGCTGGACCTAGTAGTGCACACAGATGGAGTGCTACGCGCGCGCCGCTAGACAGGCTCTTTATACCAATAGGAGGAAGATCAGCTGATCGGGACGGTCAGCTGATTCCTGTCCGGCTATTGATTGGTTGATGGGAGCTGGGCGGCGCTGTGGGGTGCTTTACTATATATATCTCTTGCTGTTCAGTTGCTGGTTGTCTGGCGTTGCGAATGCTTATGTATTAGCACTCAGACCTTAGTCAGATCTCCAGTGTGGTGGAACCAGGAGGCCCTGGGAATCCACACTTAGCCAGAAACTGTATATCATCTGTGTTATTCTCTAGCATAGTTCCAGGGTGTTGAGATCACGGCCCTCACACCCCAGACTAGGAATACTGTATATCATCTGTGTTATTCTCTAGCATAGTTCCAGGGTGTTGAGATCACGGCCCTCACACCCCAGACTAGGAATACTGTATGTCATCTGTGTTATTCTCTAGCATAGTTCCAGGGTGTTGAGATCACGACCCTCACACCCCAGACTAGGAATACTGTATATCATCTGTGTGTTATTCTCTAGCATAGTTCCAGGGTGTTGAGATTACGGCCCTCACACCCCAGACTAGGAATACTGTATATCATCTGTGTTATTCTCTAGCATAGTTCCAGGGTGTTGAGATCACGGCCCTCACACCCCAGACTAGGAATACTGCATACTATCTGTGTTGTTCTCTAGCATAGTTCCAGGGTGTGAGATCACAGACCTCACACCTCAGACTAGGCCTTGTTCTGATATCTGTTATGACCTGTAGCTTTCCTGACTATTCTTCTGATCTCTGATTTTGTACTTTGCATATCTGATACTCTGTTGCCGACCCGGCCTGTCTGACCTTCTGGCTGTCACCCTCCGCAGGGTGTCCAGCCTTTCCGCAGGGGTCCCCTGCTCTTCAGAGGGGACACTGCTCCTTATCAGTCAGGGACTCCCACTCCAGGGGTCCTTGACTGCAGTAGAGTCTTCTCTACTTATTGAACCACCTGCTACCCCGATGGTCCAAAGGTTACTGTTGCACCAAATCACTTACACACCCAGGTGTCTAGAGGTTAGACATATTTGATTATTGGCGATTCTGCAGATCCCCAATAATCAGGTATATCTGTATTCTTGGGGATACTGCAGATCGCCAAGAATCAGATTCTCTCTCTGGTTGCTGACACCAATCGTTACAGCTTTGCACAGCATCAGGGAAAAAAAGCCCGGGCAGTTTTCTTCTGTGCAGCTAAAAATGAGGCTTGTATAAGAGAAACAAAGTTCTGATGCTGTGAAACTGTTAAATAAACACAAAGCCTTTTCAGTGCTGCTGAGTCGATTTTTAGTCCGGAGGTTCACTTTAAGTATTGACTGGTTATATCTTCTGTCCAGGAAACTATCAGTAGCTTTCTCCACACCCACAATTTACAAAAATATGACAGGTGTACCCAGTCTTGTGGAAAAACTGTATTGCGAGTGTTTGTAAGAGCTCTGAGAATCAGGGTCTGATCAGTGCGCTCGTGGTGCACAAATGGTGCTTTGTAGTGTTGGCACAAATTGTTTGCTGGTGCCTAGTCCCTGTGTAGTGACCTCAGAGCTACCTCCAGGTCGGGGACGTCCATCAGTAGTGCACAGCCGCTGGCTCAGCCACGCACATCCTTGATCCCGTACCCGTTGCTGGGAGCGATCTGCACATGAGCACAATGTCTCACAGGATGCTCCTGACTGCAAGAGCACGATCAAGGATGCCCACCGTCTGGGCCAGGACCTGCGCACTACTGACGGACCTCGCCAATCCAGAAGTAGCGCGGTCACTACACAGGGACTGTGCGCCAGCTAGCAGTTCTTCCCATCACTACTGCTCTGCACACCCTCCATACTGCCGCTGCCTGGAAATCCCCTCCACTAGCACAGCATAGATCACACTGCCGGAGCTGCAGCGCTGTGTATAAATGTGTCCATACAAGGTTTCCAGCAGTGGAGTCAGGCAGTCCCGTTCACCTGAACACAATAAGGTCACAATGCATGGCGCAATAAGGCGGCCAGCAGAGGTGCTGAACTGTGTCACACTTTAGCACCACTGATAGGTGGACCAGCACAAAGTGTTCTTGTGACTTCCAGCCTGAACTTCCTGTTAAACACTGTCCCTAAACTTACAGTGCTCAGTGTACTCTATGTAGAAGCCTCTTGTAGTGGACACTACATTGCTGTCACACGACTGCTCCTTTTCTGATTCAATATTTTTATTGAAAGTTTAACAATAACAAAAACTGTTGCATTTCCAAGAGAGTATTATTGCATCATTTGAGGCCAATTTTACATCTGCCTTAGTGGTGTGGTCCAAAAATGGCCTTCGGGGATTACAAAGATAATATGTGGTAATCCCCTTCTGTCTGACAGCCAAACCGGAAGTGATGCTTGCTTGCGCTCACTTCCTGTTCCGGAAATATGGAAGTGCATGGAAGCATATTATAAAAATACACTTCCACGCATGCGCGACGCAATGCCGTCGCATAAATTTAAACACCCTGCATCGCCATAGACTTACATGATTTCCAGTGCGCCGTACGTCAACACAACAGTCGCGCTTTAATCTCGCATTAGACAGGGTACTTTAGGCGCAGCGCAAAGCGTATAAAAGCACCCATAGACTTTCATTGGCATAAGCTGCGATAAAATGCTGCACCGCACCAGTGTGAGAGGCCCCTGAACCTTTACTGAAAATATATTTCACAATATTCAACATAAGTCTATGAAACATGCATGAAAACACCTGGGAATTGCATTTATAGCCCTACTACTGTGACAGGCCTGGGTTGTTCCTTTACGATATCACCAGTGCACTCATTTGTGCTTACAGTGAGCCTGTAAGGGAAAATAAGTGCCCCTAAAGGTGAAACTTACCTCAGGAGGGGGGGGCCTTTGGATTCTAAAGAGGCTTCCCCCGTCCTTCTCAGCACCCCTTTCCAGTGCTGGCATCCCCCAGAAATCCCAGCAGGCGCAGTAGTCATCTGGCTCCAGTACTATAACAAGCCTGTGACGCACCTCGCGCAGGCGCACTTGCGGTTTTCAGTTCCAGTAGAAATATCCGAGCCTGATCGTGTCCGCTGTACTGCACAAGTATGAGGTGGCTACACCTGCGCAGTACAGCGGATCTCAGGCTCGGTTATTTCCGCCGGAGCTCATCAGAAAGTCGCTACTGCTCCTGCGTGAGGCATGTCACAGGCTTGTTATGCTTGTGGGCAGTTCGGGAGTCTCTGTGCTGGATTGCACTGGCTAAGAAGGACGGGGGAAGCCTCTTTAGGATCCAGAAGCTTCCCCCTCCCCAGGTAAGGACCCCCTGGGGGTACTTTTTTCTTTACCGGTTTACTTTAAATGAAAGAGAATAACGTAATAAAAGTAAACAGAGATCATACTGACGGTGACGCTCTAACATTCAGCAAGTAGAGTTACTAGTGATCAGCAGTATTATACAGGTCAGGTTCAAGCTTGAGCTGCTGGCCAGGGTCAGGGCCGGAGCTACCATAGGAAAAAAAGGGCAATTGTCCCAGGGTCCCAGAGCCCAAGGTGTCCCTCCCCCATCTTAACTGTTACTCCCCAGGGACTCTGCAGAGTCTGTTAAGTTGGGAGGTGATTGGGGGAGGGTCAGCAGCCAGCTCAGGGGCCCAGGAGGGAAATTTGGCTGCAACAAAGGGCCTCTAATGGCGGGGGAAGTCTGTTGGGGGCCCCCCAGGCTAATTTTGCCCTAGGGCCCAATTGTTACTTGAACCGGCCCTGGCCGGGGTATAACTAAAGCACTTGTCTGCTATTCAGTCTGCAGTAGAGGTCAGTGAGTCCGTACCAATGTACTCAAGAGGTGGATATGACAGGCAGGAAGAATGCAACCTATTTGAAGGGGTTAACTGGATGTGAAGGGTTATTGTGTTACTAACTGCTCCTAAAGAGACAGAATGCAATATGAGTGAGGCCAATAAAGCCATACATCAGGCGATTTGGCGGCTGATTGACCATCCGATTTGATTATTATATTCGAATAGGATGAAAATTGGTGCCACCAAGTGAATGCCCGGCCGACAATGCAACCAATTTTGTCCGCAATTGGTTGCATTGGTCGATCGCACTTGCTGCAAGATGTAGGGCCAACTTGCGTGATCGGGTTCGCGGCGATACAGGTATGCGATTTAGGGACAAGCAATGAACACAACGAAACCCCCGGCGCTGTCCCCCCTAATGTTAAATGTCCCGCCATGCCCAGTGCAAGTGATACATTAGCTGTCCTCAGCTTGTCCTCCGCTGCCTCCGGGATTCCTCCGTTTTGCATACACACACTGGTAATGCGGGAAATACCTAGAAAAAAAAAAGAGATTCTGATCAGATTCTTTACAACTAGCGCTAAAGAAGGGATGTAGATAAAGATAAAACAATCTCTGATAACTGAAAGCTGCTAATGGCAATGGCTGGAGACAGACCGTAGCTGCTAGCCCTAGCCACTCATTCTGATCAACATACTGATGGCAAGGAATGGGAGCATGGTTAGGGCTTGTTTCCACTGTGCTAGGCATGTATAGTGTGACACGATAACGGCACAGCTGTGAGGCGACACACACCAGGATCCCTCTAGCCGTAGCACAACTATAGGAATCAGGATGTGTGATGCAGAAAAATCCAGCATGCTGCCCCCCTCATGCGAATAGGACTGCAGGTTATTGATTTCAATAGGTTGCGTTTCTCCATCCGAATCTCATGCGGGAAAACGCAGTGAATTTTGCATCTGTGGAAGCGGGACCTCAAACTCTCAGGTGGGGTGTGTCTCTGCCGTGCATTCCTGGCTGCAGATACACTCATTGAAATTTGCCTCAAAGGATACCAGAGAAAAAAGGCACTGGTAAAAAGTAATGGTGCAATTGGTAGAGGGTATAAGCAAATATTTATCACATCTCTCGTTCCCCTCCATCACTCGCTGTTCTCCTACAATCAGTCCTGTTATTTTCGGTGACACGAGCGACCCCAGTCCCGGACATACTGTGCTGCGCATGTACAGAATGTCTGTTCTGCTCCACGTGACCGTGCAGAGTGAGGTCACAGGACAGGAGCACGCTCGCTCCTGCCCGCTTCTCAACTCAGCATGTGATGCTCACTGCAGTAGAGCGCGCACACGCCAGGACGCAACAGCACACACCTGTCTTGTGACATCACTGCCCGGCCACAGGCGAGCAGAACAAACATATTGCGCATAAGCAGCGCAGTATGTCCGGGACTTGGGGTCGCCGGAGTCACCGAGAATAACAGGACTGATTGTAGGAGAACAGCGAGTAATGAAGGGGAACAGAGAGGGGCGGTAACTATTGTTCATACCCCTCTACCCACTGCACCTTCACTTTTTACCAGAATTTTATGGCTCTGGTATCCTTTAACCTGTTTTCACTGCTGCATGGATAGCTGGCTTCTCCCACTCCTGTGTCTGCTCTGGTGGTCACACTTGTTATGGAGAGGGGGGGGGGGGCAACACCTGATGCACACTAACTAGGGGTGAGGGAAGGTGTCAGGGTGCCTATTAATTAGTGAGTGCAATGATGGCTGAATTTGGTAAGTGAGGTGGGGAAGGGAAGATGGCTGCACTCATGGGAGGGAGGAGTCTCATGGGGGCTGCACTTGTTAGAGACGGGTGAGGGTGTCATGGACAGTGTTGCCTGGACATCAAAAATGCGATTTTCAATTTAAAAAAATATTTGTGAAAATATACTGCATTTTCACAATATGGTCAAATAAAATGATTTTTCTTTCCGATGCATTTTTTTTTTACTGCGAAAATCATTATTTTAGCACTAAATTTGTGAAAAATGCAAAAAAAAAATCACAACCTTATCACAAATGATTTTCAGTGGCATTTTCACTTGAAAGTCATAGTTTACATTATTTTTGCAAAAATTAACACACACACAAAAACAGCATTTTCGCTCATCACTAGTCATGGGGAACAGTTTTGTTATGGGGTGCCATGTTAAAACCTGGTGGTATGCCTGCTGGGCATGGGGTCACCAGTGGGGGAGGGGCATGACAAGGGGAACCCATCAGAGCTTGCTGGTGTTTGGCTGATCCTCTCCTACGCACCCCATACAGCGCCAGTACAGCTGTTATTATACTCTCATTACATGAATGTCCCCAGCAATATGCTTAGAGGATGAGGAGGAGGCTCTCAGTAACCCCAATAATATACACATATAAGTCTGTCTGCTGACGTCACCAGGGCAGCTGCAGACCCCGAGCTCCTGCACGTGACGTCATAGAGAAGCAGCCCGTGCGGACTGGCAGAGTGACGGCGGCATGACCAGAGGAGGACGTGTCTCCAGACTCTCCGAGGCTCCACAGATAACAAGAGTGGCATTCCCGGGCAGAGGCTGCGCCTACAGGAACGGGTCTCCGACTCTCCGTCTAACTACAGGAGGCAGAAGAGCACCACCAACCACATGTGAGTGCCCATGTTACTCATCTCTATCAGCAGCTCCCCCTGGTGGCCGCCAGAGCAATTACTAGGACAGACCTGAAGGGGATTTGAGAGAATTTATACGTGACTAGTACACCACGGGTGATATGTCAGAGGGGGCTGGGCTACAGTTGGCAAAGGTAAAACACAGCTGCCTGTCACAGAGAGAGGTGGGGCTGTGACATTGAGCTGCATGTGGCGGTGCTAAGCTTGGAACAGGGAAAACAGCTGCTTGACGGGGCGGGGCTACGCTTAGAAATTAAAGGTAGAAGACTGAGCTGCCCGTGACAGGGGGCGGGGCTTTGCTTGGAAAGGGAGAATTGCGAGCTGTCTCAATAGTTGCGGGGCTACGCAAATGAGAACACAGCTGGTTGAGACAGGGGGCGGGGCTACACGTGCTAGGGAAATAATTGAACTGCCTGTGTGAAAAGAGAGTAGAGATGGGAAGTTCGGATCTTTTCAATGATCCGGATGATTCGAATCGGATCATTGAAAAGATCCGGATCTTTGATCCGAATCTCGGATCATTTTACTACCGAAGCATTCGGGGGTTGAAATGACTAGCAGGTCAGGAGAAGGGGAGGGGGGTGGACACACAGAGAAGGGGAGAAGATGGACAGAGGGCAAGGAGTGGACAGAGATGGAAGGAGGGACGAGCAGAGAGCAGAAATGTTTGCTTGCACACAATACCCACATGCTGCAATTATGTGCTTTACATATATTTCACCTACATGTTCATCTGTATACCTTGAATGGAAACGTCGCACAGTAGTGATGGGTCGTTCACAAACGAGCCGGCTCTAAGAGCCGGCTCTTTACTGTGAACGACAAGAGCCGGCTCTCAGTTTTGAAAGAGCCGATGCCTCAGCCGCCCCACACAGCTCTGATTTGCTGTGTAGTAAAGGGCGCTGAGGCATGCTGGGAGATGTAGTCCTCCTCTTGCAGCCTGTAGGAGTGTATAAGGGCAGGCCAGAGCAGTAGCAGGAGGGATTGCCCGAGCGAGAGAAGCAGTCTGGAGTTGTCATGGAGATGAGGGCGGGGCTTTTCCTCCGATTCTGAGTGGTGTCCAGTGATATTTAATTGAGAGCCGTAAGAGCCGGCTCTTTAATGGGAGCCGATTCAGAAGAGCCGATTCTCCGAGAAGAGCCGGAATTCCCATCACTATCGCACAGTGAAAGAAAGCATTCCCCAAAGATAAGTGCAGTGGTTTAGTGCTGAGTGCAGGAGGATCATATTACGCTGCAATCACAGTGCCTGCAAAGTTACTGAGCTATGCTGAGCCAAAAGTTTCCAATGTGTTCACTCACTGTGCACAACTACGGAACAGACAGCCTGTAATGAGCAGCACGTTATAGCCAGTATGTGTGCTCTACACATATCTGGCAGTGGCACCCACAGGGCCGGCCCGCTCATGAGGCGGGGTGAAACTTTTGCCTCAGGCGGCAAATTTCCAGGGGCGGCACCCGCCCGTCCGTGGGTGCGGGGAGCCGGCCCGCCGAGCTGGAGGGGTAGCTGGCAGGACGGGGGTATTGGGCCAGCGGCGGGGAGGGGGGTCGGACCCCCCCCCTCCCTCGCCTGGGTCCCCTGTCCTCCGCTCCCCTCCAGCCTAAATAGAAGCAGCCGTATGTGTAAGAGGCACGGGCGGGGAGACACTCACCTCCTCCTCGCTCCAGCGTGCGCTCCACTGACATCACTTCCTGCAGGACGCTGCAGGAAGTGACGTCAGTGGAGCGCACGCTGGGAAGAGGTGAGTGTCCTCCCCGCCCGTGCCTCTTACACAATACACATACGGCTGCTTCTATTTAGGCTGGAGGGGAGCGGAGGACGGGGGACCCAGGCGAGGGAGGGGGGTCCGACCCCCCTCCCCGCCGCTGGCCCAATACCCCCGTCCTGCCAGCTACCCCTCCAGCTCGGTGGCCCCCCAGAGCGCCCCCCCCCCCCGAGGGGGGGGGGAGGGGCGGCGGTGACAATTTTTTAAAAATTTGCCTCAGGCGGCAAAAAGTCTAGGGCCGGCCCTGGGCACCCATGTCCCCTCTACCTGTCCCTGCAAGGCTGGCTCCCCTGAGTCCCCTCCAACAGAGCGATCCATCTCTGCTCTGCTTCCAGGACCCCGCTGAGAGGGGGCGTGTCGCTCCTGGCCCCCCCCTTTTGCGATCCGAATCACTCATGTTGATGATTCGGATGATTCGACTCACAAAATAGATTCGGATCAAAGATCCGAATCGTTCATGATCCGGACAACACTAAAAGAGAGTAGTGTAGTAGTGATGGGAATTCCAGCTCTTTTAAGAGCATCGGCTCTTCTGGCTCAGCTCCCATTAAAGAGCCGGCTCCTATGGCTCTCAAACAGCTCTTCATTAAATATCAATAGATGCCACTCAGATACGGAAGAAAAGCCCCCCTCTCCCATGACAACTCCAGGCTGCATCTCTAAGTGGGGCAATCCCTCCTGCTGCTGCTCTGCTGCGCCTTATACACCCCTACAAGCTACAGGAGGACGACTACATCTCCCGGCATGCCTCAGCGCCCTTTATTACAGAGCAGAGCTGTGTGGGGTGGCTGAGGCATCAGCTCCTCTAATTCGTGTTAAAGAATCGGCTTTTAGAGCCGGCTCGTTCGTGAATGACCCATCACTACGGATTACGCTGTGAAGCCAGCCGGAACGGAAGGGTAATGTTAGCGGGGCTGCGAGCTGGATGCCTCTTGCCTCAGGGCCAGGCGAAGCTACACTGACAAACTTATAAGGGAAGCTTCGGCTCTTCCCTCGCCAGGCATCGGCTCCTTTCGTTCGCTAAAGAGAACGACCCATCACTATAGTGTAGGAAGAGGGATGGAAGCTGGCATTAGGCTCCTGCACCAGGGAGCCAGCAGCAAGGGGAATACTTACTATTAATAGCTGTTTAAGTTGTAATAATTACTATTGTGTTAAATTTGAATGGTGATGATCTTTAAAAGACCACTACAGCAAAAAAACATAAGCAGTTAAAATCTGGCTCAGGGCTCTTTCACGCTAGGAGCTGATCCGTGCGTTGACGGATCACTCCTAGACTGCGTTTAGAAAGAGAACATGAAAGTCTATTAACATGAGAGTCTATTTGACTTTCATGTTAACTTTCACATTAGACGAAGCGTTCCAGAGCGTTATGTTGAATCGTATCTGGGAGCTTTGTAACGTCCAACTGCGGTGTTTTCCCATCGGGTGAATTATAATTCATTATAGCTAATCAGCGTTGCACCGCCACTTCCCGATGTCTCTCAACACGTGCAGGAAAACAGGTTCATGCATGCGTCGGCTAATGTGAAAGAGCGCTGAACTGACAAAAGGCCTGTACACACTGTTGCATTTCTGCTGCCTTTTTAAAGTGAACCAGAAATGGTTCACTAGCGCAAATTTATACTTACCTGGGGCTTCCTCCAGCCCCATATGTACCGTTACCTCCCTCACCATTCTCCTTGGCCCCTCCATTAAGTTCGCTATGACTCGTGGTCTTCTGCGCATGCAAGGCTTGGCTGCGCGCACCCCTCTTCTCGCTCCTGTCTCTGCGCCTACGCAGTATTACTACGCAGGCACTGAACGCTCCAGGGGATGGGAGCGCTTCAGGGGGAGCGCATAGCCCCACATGCGCAGAGGGCGGCGACTGACTGGATTACCGGGAGTCGAAGCTCCAGAATGTAGGGGCTGACGAGGATGGTGAGGGAAGCCAGGGTGCTTATGTGGCTGGAGGAAGCCCCAGGTAAGTATAAAATAGCGATAGTGTACCATCTCTGGTACACTTTAAAATCACATGCATTTTTACTTTTACATCGCTAGATTTTTTTTTAAATTATGAAAAGCGTGATGACACACTGGTGCAATGCGATTTTAGAAAAATGCAATCGCAGTGTGACTGCTGCGTTTAAAGAAAAACACATGAAAAATGCAATGCATGCTCTTTTCATTGTGTTTTTTAGGTTAACAATCAGGAAACCAGGAAAAGATTGCCTCCGCAAAATCGCAAGAGCACAAATATTGCAAGTAGAAGTTACATGTGTAAAAAAAAAAAAAAAGTGTGTACAGGCCCAAAAGGTATTTCCTGCATGGCAGTTGCTAAGTCTAAATGCCAACATAGTAAGATACCAGCCAGCCTCTCTACCTGTACACTATTTTGGCCGTTAGACTTACCAAATGCCGCTCAGGAAATGCTCTTGAGAACAAAGAAAACCCTGAGAATCCCCCATGAGGAGATGGACTAGTCCAACTCACTTGTCAGTTTTGTCAGATTTTAAAGGACAGGTGCGAGGAAAAATAAAAAAACAGATCTACTTATCCGGGGCTTCCTCCAGCCCCTGGCAGCTGATCTGTCCTTTGCCACAGCTCCCGTGTCCCGGGATCCCCTCCATTTCTGATGCCAACATCACCAGGTCGGCATCTACTGCGCCTGCGCAAGCGGATAGCCACGCCACTCACGTGGTCTGGAGCGTTCTGCACAGGCGCAGGGATTCTCAGTATTTCCTTTATTCTGTACAAAAGCACTCCCTGGAAAGAATCTATACAAACATCTCCGCCTGCTTCCTTACTCATTTCTACACTAGTTTGACAGTTGGACTGACCAACTGAAGTTTAGTAAGTGTTTGTAAAGAAATAACTGAGAATCTCCCACGAGGACATGAACTAGCCCAAAACCTGTCAGATTTAACCACTTGCCGACCGCCCATAGCCAATTGGCACCTGGGGGACTGAATCGCAGGGGATTGCGCGCTGGGATGCACACGCATCCGCCTGCATTAGGCTCCGCCCACCCACGACGTCAACCTACCGGCCAATTAGCAGCGCCGGCGGGCTGTTAACCCCCGATCTGCCGCATAGAAATCGTATAATACGCTGTGTAATGTATACAAAGCGTATTATACATGCTGCCTCCTGCCCTGGTGGTCCCAGTGATCGAGGGACCACCAGGGCAGGAGGCAGCCCCCCTGGTAAGCACCCAAACACACTGATCTGGCCCCCCCTGCCCCCTGATCGCCCACAGCACCCCTCAGACCCCCCCTGATCACCCCCTCAGAGCCCTGTTTGCACCCAATCACCCCCCTAATCACCCATCAATCACTCCCTGTCACTATCTATCAACGCTATTTTTTAGAAATTAGGTCCTAAACTGCCCCCTGGGGGCTCCTGATCACCCCCCCCCCCCCCCCCACCCACACACACACATCCTCAGATCCTCCCCAGGCCCCAACCCCTGTGTACTGTATACATCTAACCTCCCCTGTAATCACCCACTGATCACCTGCCAATTACCCATCAATCACCCCCTGTCACTGCCACCCATCAGATCAGACCCTAATCTGCCCCTTGCGGGCACCCAATTACCTGCCCACACCCTCAGATCCCCTGCAGACCCGCCCTCAGATCACCTCCCAAGTGCATTGTTTACATCTGTTCTCCCCTCTAATCACCGACTGATCACCCCTCAATCACCCCCTGTCACCACATGTCACTGCTACCCATTAGATCAGACCCTAATCTGCCCCTTGCTGGCACCCAATTACCCGCCCACACCCTCAGATCGCCCTCAGACCCCCCCCCCCCCCCCTGATCACTTCACCAGTGCATTGCTTGCATTTATTCTTCCCTCTAATCACACCCTGATCACCTATCAATCACCCTGTCACCACCTGTCACTGCTACCCATCAGATCAAACCCTAATCTACCCCCTGCGGGCACCCAAACACCCGCCCACACCCTCAGATCACCCTCAGACCCCACCTGAACACCTCCCCAGTGAATTATTTACATCTGTTCTCCCCTCTAATCACCCACTGATCACCCATCAATCACCCCGTCACCACTTGTCACTGCTAGCCCTCATACCCATCAGATCAGACCCTCATCTGCCCCTTGCGGGCACCCAATCACCCGCCCACACCCTCAGATCGCCCTCAGACCCCGCCCCCCCGATCACCTCGCCAGTGCATTGCTTGCATCTATTCTCCCATCTATCACACCCTAATCACCTATTAATCATCCCGTCACCCCCTGTCACTGCTACCCATCAGATCAGACCCTAATTTGCCCCCTGCGGGCACCCAAACACCCGCCCACACCCTCAGATCGCCCTCAGCCCCCCCATCATCTCCCCAGTGCATTGCTTGCATCTATTCCCCCCTCTAATGACACCCAGAGACACCCATCAGTCACCTCCTGTCACCACCTGTCACCCCCTAGCACACCTACTCATCAGATCAGGCCCTAATTTGCCCCGTGTGGGCTCCTGATCACTCTGCGAAACCCTCAGATCCCCCTCAGACCCCCTTCCGATCACCTCCCCAGTGCATTGATTGCATCTATTCTCCCCTCTAATCACCCCCTGAGACACCTATCAATCACCTCCTGTCACCACCTGTCACCCCGTAGCACTCCTATCCATCAGATCAGGCCCTAATCTTCCCCCTGCGGGCTTCTGATCACCCGGCCAAACCCTCACCCATCCCCACCGCAGTGACAGAATTTTGTTTTCTGATCACTGCCGGTCTCTACGACTTAATTGTGGCTGAGAACAACCGTAATGCCACACAATACGCAACAGCCAATCCAAGAAGCTACCATGCCCAGCCTTTTCGGTGGAAACCACTCCAAGTTTCCGAACGTAACATTTTTTGTGGGCCTTCTCCCTAACATGGGTCTAGTCAAAAAGAATGTATTGTGATCTTATTGGTCTACGCACCCAATACATCACATGCCCATGTTCTCTGCTGCCATGCCCAGGTCACGATTTGAGAACATCCTGCGCTTCTTGCACTTCAGTGCCAATACAACCTGTCATCTAAGAGGCCACCCTGCTTATCACCAGTTCCACAAAATTTGGCCCCTCATAGACCACCTGTCATGAAAATTTGCAGATGCTTATACCCCATAACAATAATTTTGAGGCATTTAGTTTCCAGACTACTCTTCACGGTTTTGGGCCCCTAAAATGCCAGGGCAGTATAGGAACCCCACAAGTGACCCCATTTTAGAAAGAAGACACCCCAAGGTACTCCGGAGATTTTATTTTTTGTCACAAGTTAGTGGAAAATGACACTTTGTGAAAAAAAAACAATAAAAATCAATTTCCGCTAACTTGTGACAAAAAATAAAATCTTACTTCCGGTTCCGGCGCCCGGATGGTGGCAGGCTGAAAGAGGAGCTCCGTGCACCGATCTCCCTCCGCTAGGCTGCACAGCAGAAAAAGCACCCCCTGCACAGCCACAACACAGAGGGAAGGTACCGGAGCTTCCAGGCACGGAATCTGCCGCATATGGATCGCTACTTGCTGCGATCCGTCCAGCGCAAAGGCAAGGCCGACACAGAGCACACTAAGATGGCCGCCGCGACCTCCCCCCAGCACATGGCGCAGCCTCAGCCCCCTCCAGGAGAGGACAATTCACAGCCAGCGGCAGACTGGGGGTCGGAGGACGAGCTCTCAACGCAGCAATCAGGTGAGGGGGACAAACTGGCCATAGACTATAAATTACTTGCAACGGAGGTGGCCAGACAGTTAGCCCCAGAGCTGCAGGCCACGCTACAAGCAACCTTGGATAAATCCATCCAGGCTATCAATAGCAATATCCAAGCACATGCCCAGAGGCTGACACATGCTGAGTTTAGGATTCAATCCTTAGAGGATGAAGTGGCTAAAGAAAGCACAGACCGTAAGAAACTGCTTGAGGAGAATAAGACTATTAAAGATAAGTTACAGGACCTGGAAAACAGGTCACGGAGAAATAATATAAGAGTGGTGGGGGTCCCTGAAAATATAGCAGCTCCAGCTCTCCGAGAACTATGCATGGTAACAATTCCCAAAATGCTGGGGTTTAAACGACCCATGAAAGTGGAATGTGCTCACAGGGTCGGTCCGCCCCATTCTCTCCAGGACACAAAGCCCCCCAGTCTGGTGCTCGCACGCTATCTAGACTTTGCTGAAAAGGCAGACCTACTAAGAGCCTATAGAGACCTGGGTCACCCGTTGGAATATCAAGGCCGAAATGTATTTTTGTTTAATGATTACTCTGTGGAAGTGTCCAAAAAATGCCAGTTATTCAAATCCGCATGTGAAATGTGCATAGGCATGAAATGGAAATTCGCTTTACAGTATCCAGCAACGATGAGGATCACAGATGACAAAGATGAAGATCATACATTTACATCTGCTACTAAAGCTCTATCCTATTTGCGTTCAGTGTCTGATAATACCACAAATGACTAACTTTCTTTACGCTAACTTTTTAGCTTGAGAGACTGCCAGCAGGGGGTGCTATTGTATAACTAGAGAAAGGTTTGAGCCTGAATGACACAGTATATTTTATTTTCAACCAAGGATGGCATTCAGGGATATTATGGTATTAAAGTTAAAGTTAATGCTCTAGCGAGGCATCATAGAAGAAGCCTGAGATGAGTGAGAGGGGGATCGGTTTTGGAGATGGAGGAAGGTCATCCGGGAAAAAAGTGAAGTCACGTTATGTGGGGTTATATGTGTTTAATAGTCTTTGTCTGGTTTTCAAGGGGGGGAAAGGGGAGGGATGGGTTCTAGTTAAGTCACTCCAGATCAGGCGGGTTAATCTGACAGTGGACGCCTGGTGGTCACTAGATCCAACATTTTCGTGGAAATGTCATTACAAATAACAACATGGAATGTCAAGGGACTTCGGTCCCCGGGTAAGCGATCTATTATCTTAAGACATCTGAAGAAGGTGAAAACCGATATAGCACTGTTACAGGAATGCCATCTAACAAGAGACTAATTTAACTATATGCGTAAATCCTTGGTGGGACAAGTGTATGGTTCGCCAGCACAGGGGAAAAAGGCAGGGGTGCTCATACTAATACACAAACAAATACAGGGCCAGGTAGTCGAGGAACAATGTGATAAAGAAGGGAGGTGGGTAAAGATTAAGCTTCGATTAGCGGGGGAGGAGGTCTCGATCTCGAGTGTGTATGGGCCTAATAATGAGGATAAGTCCTTTTTTGCTGATCTTATAACCAATACCCTTTCTACAGATACGTGCAAAATTATACAAGGGGGAGACTTTAATGCCATGGCCAACTTGGGGGAAGATAGGTCCAAAAGAAGGATAGCAAGCTCTCAAACTGCAGCTAAATCTGTCCTGTTCCAAGATTATATTCAAACGGCTAGTCTGTGTGACGGATGGAGGTCATTACACCCAGATGGTGAGGAGTTTACTTTCTATTCATCCCCTCATGATATATGGTCAAGACTAGACTATTTTTTACTATCCCAGCAGGCCATGTCCCAGGTCTTATCCATAGATATTTTAGATTTAGTAATTTCTGACCATGCTCCAGTACAACTGATCTTCTCCCCCAAGGTACCAAAAGGGACTGATATACTATGGCGGTTCCCATCCTTTCTGTATGAGGACGAAGGATTTGCACACCTGCTTCAACAGTGGTGGTGGGAATATAAGGAAGATAACCGGGCACATATAAAAGACATCTTTTTATTTTGGGAGGCAGCCAAACCCACCTTAATGGGGAGAATTATTAGTTATGTAGCGGCCAAACGTAAAGCATCACATAACCAATACATGAAATCAATAGAATTGCTACGGGTGGCCCATAAGAATTTTCTTGACAACCCCTCTCCAGAGGCAAGAATGGAATGGCAAAGAGTTAAAAAGGACACGGAAGTGAATTTAAAGACACGGGATATGTACCTAAAATCCTATAAAGATTTATACTTTTACAAATTTGGTAATAAAATAGGCACATTACTCTTTCGCATGTCAAAAGCCCCTTTCAGCACCACAGTAATTACTTCCCTTCGATCGCCCCTAGGTCAGGTAGAACATAACCCGAAGGGCATCAATTCCATATTCCAAGAGTTCTAAAAAAAATTATACGCTGATACCACCATTAAAGGGACTAGGGACACAGTGCAGAGTTGGCTGGATAGTGTATCTCTCCCTTCTCTATCAGAGGATGATCTATTGGAACTAAACTCCCCTTTAACCGAAAATGAAGTCCAGTACACTATTAAGAATCTTGCTAATGGTAAGGCACCAGGCCCAGACGGTTTATCCTCGGAATTTTTCAAACTGTTACGTCAGGACTTGGTGCCATATCTTGCGACCCTTTTTAATACAATTCTGAGGGAGGGTAGGTACCCCACGTCGGCAAGCATGGCTTATATCAAACTACTTCCTAAGGATGGCAAGGATTCCCTACTGCCAGGATCATATCGGCCGATATCTTTAATCAATCAAGATATAAAAATACTATCAAAAATAATGGCAGATTGCTTGGCTAACCTGCTTCCTAAGCTTGTTAGCCCAAACCTGTGATGAAACGCGGAAAAGCCGCTGCCTCTCAAGGTGAGGCGGCTGTTTCCGCGTCCAGCATGGCGTCACAACGTGGAAAAGACGCCGCATGCCGCATAGGCAGAGCGTCGGAATCCGCATTGCTAACGGCGGAATCCGCATTGGTAACGGCAGAACCCGCATTGGAGGCGGCTCCCGCACTCGGTTCACTGGATACATTGCAAAACAGTACTAGTGTGGCTGGGACTGATAGTCCACCTAGATTCAGAGTGACACGCGCGCACAGAAGCAGAGCTTAAATAACAGCCAGAAGGGAGTCAGCTGACCAGGCGGGTCAGCTGACATTTTTTACTACTCTCATTGGTCTAGCAATTAGGGAGGTCCTGGAGAGGTCCTTGTGTATATATACTGCTGGCTGTTCACTTGCTCTTTGTCTGGCGTTGCGAACACATACGTGGGAGCACTCAGACCCGTAGTCAGATCCTTAAGTGTGCCGGGACCAGCTGGAGCTGTAATCCTACACTTAGCTAGATTCTGTTGATAGTTTAAAGTACTAGCTTGATTGTGATTATCTGTTATGACCTTCTGCCTGCTTGACCAACCTCTTGTATTCTGATCTTGTACCTTGCTATTCTGATACTCTGTTGCCGAACCCCGGCTCGTCCTTAGACTCTGCTTCTGCTTCTTGATCTTGTACCTCGATATTTCTGATACCCTGTTGCCGAACTCTGCCTGTACCTAGACTCCGCCTCTGCCTTCTGAATCTGTACTCTATCTGTCCGTGTGTTACTACCTGGCTTGTCTGACCTCGAGAACCAACCTCACCATTGGAGGCGGTTCCCCGTCCTGTTAGTGACACTTTCTCCTGAGTGTCACTCTCAGACTTACCTTCCTACTCGCAGCCTGACTCCTCCCGCCTTGGAGAGTTCAGGTCTTCGGAAGGAAGCCGTGCAGTACTCACCACTGCACTGAGGCTTAGTCCTCTTAGTGTTACCGTTACACCAAACACTACACTCTACTCTAGTACAGAGGTTAGCTGGTATATCGGATTATCGGTGATACTGCAGATCACTTATAATCTGGTATACATCTGTATTCCCAGTGATACTGCAGATCACCGGTAATCAGATCCTCTCTGTGCTCCACCGTTCGTTACAAAACCAAATGGGATGTGTCAGAAATCGGTCAGCAGTTGCCAATGTTAGGAAATTACTCCTGGTTCAGGACTATGCTAAGGCCTATCCCGAAACATGCAAAAATTATGCCATTTTAATGATCGATGCGGAAAAGGCTTTCGATAATGTATCCTGGGAGTGGCTTGAGGGAGTTCTGGATAAGATGAAAGTAACTGGCTCGCTAAGAAATTTAATAAAAGCTATGCATACAAATCCTAGTGCCCGCATTTACACCCCAGGCTTCCTGTCTGACCCCTTCATGCTTGAGAAGGGCACGAGACAGGGGTGCCCTTTGTCACCCCTGCTCTTCAATCTTGCCTTGGAGCCTTAGACTAGATACCTCGAGGCAAACATAGCGGGAATTACTATCGGGGGACATAGAGTGTCACAAGCCATGTTTGCCGACGATATTCTGCTGTTCCTACAGGAGCCTATGACACAATTAGAACATGTACTTGGGAAAATTGGGGAAATAGGCGAATTAAGTGGCTTCAAAGTCAATGTTTCTAAGTGCAAATTAATGTACTTATCAAAATTGGCCCCGAAAATAAGTGTGACACACCTTCCCGTGAAAATCTGCTCGCAGGTAACATATTTAGGAATTAAATTCCCTAGAGACCCATCTCTTATGTACTCAAAAAATTACCACCCCCTGATAATGGATGTTAAACGCCAGCTAGCCAATTGGGAAAATCTGCCCATTAATCTAATGGGACGGGCCTCATTAATCAAATCGGTGTCTTTTGGCAGATTGCTTTACCCCCTACAGACGATTCCATTGCTGCTGAGACATTCAGATGTCAAAGATCTGTACAGTGTATTTATTCGCTTCCTGTGGAAAAAGGGTAAAGCAAGAATAGCTCTCTCCAAGCTGCAGCTTCCTAAAATTTGGGGGGGTCTGGCTGTACCCGATTTAAGGAGATATAATATAGCTTGTTTAACCCACCATGTAAGGGACTGGATTAATAACTCAAGCATTTATTCAAATTATGACCTAGAGTCCTCATATGCCGAGCCATGGTCCCTCTCTGGCTTGCTACACACATCGTATAGACATCTACCACCAAAATTTAGAAGTAGCAAAATTTTGAATGATACTATTGTGACTTGGAGAGAGCTGTGTAAAACATTTAACATGCCTTACCTGGTCTCTAAATACATGCCCCTGCGAGGCCTGCCGGAGTTCCCGGCGAGTTTGGCCCATGGAGGTTTTTATGAATGGCAGGACAAAGGAATTCACCGATTGGGGCAATTATTAGATCTGAACGCAGGTAAATTATTATCCTTTATGGGTATCAGGTCAAAATATGGCATTCCTCGCCATCATTTTCTATACTATGGCCAATTGAGATCATTCTTAGAAAGTAAGGGGAATCAATTTAGAAAAATAACTACATTTAACAAATTGGATGAATTCCTAGCCCCGCATATTCCTAAAATATCATTGTCTGCGATCCAGACGGATCTCCAACAACTAACGGTGGCCAAAAAAGCAGCAAATAATCTAACCAGCTGGTCTAAACATATATCAAGCGATGACCTTCCAAAAAAAATTCTTGAGGGATATGGGATGGTCCATAAACTGATAGTTAGGGAAAACTGGAGAGAATACCATTTAAAATGTATCCATAAAGCTAAGTATGCCTTCAATATTAAATATAAGAGTCCACCAGCGTATTATACACCTAAATGCCCCAAGTGCAATCAAGTCGATGCAGACTTATACCATTGTGTGTGGAGTTGTCCAATTGTGGTAGATTTCTGGAAAAAAGTGATGCATTATACTAAGCAGATGTGTAAAATACAACTGGAATTGCACCCCCTGTTAATGCTGTTTAACTATGAGGAACCACAGTCGGAGACAGAGGACAATCCCCAGACAACTACCAAAGCCTTGAGTAAACTGGCTCATCTAATTCTAATTACAGCTCGAAAGGTGATCTTTAATAAGTGGATTTATCCAAGCCCCCCCACAATCTGGGATGTTAAAGAATAACTCATGCATCTTCACCAATTGGATAAAATGGACACACTAAATCACAAGGATAAGAAAACAAAGTCATTCTTTGAAAAGTGGAAACTCTTTATTGAAAAGATTTACCGTATTTCACGCCGTATAAGATGCTCCGGCATATAAGACGCACCCAGGTTTAGAGGGCAAAAACCAGAGAAAAAAATTATATATACTAAACCTGGTGCGTCCATATTCCAGGAGAGTCTTGTACATGTTACCCCTCAAATGTTGTCCTCCTGTGTCCCATTGTCTCCCCATGTGTCCTCTGTGTCCCCAATACCTGCCCCATGTGTCCTCTGTGTCCCTCATACATGCCCCATGTGTCCTCTGTGTCCCTCATACATGCCCCATGTGTCCCCCATACCTGCCCTATGTGCCCTCTGTGTCCCCCATACCTGCCCCATGTGTCACCCATGCATGCCCCATGTGTTCTCTGTGTCACCCATGCATACCCCATGTGTCATCTGTGTGTCCCTCATACATGCTCCATCTGCCCTGTGTCACCCATGCCTGCCCTATATGCTTGCCCTATGTGTTCTCTGTGTCCCCCATACCTGTCCCATGTGTCCTCTGTGGCAACCATGCATGTCCCATGTGTCCTCTGTGTGTCCCTCATGCCTGCCCCATGTGCTTGTGTCCCTCATGCCTGCCCCATGTGCCTGTGTCCCCATGTGTCACCTATGCATGCCTCATGTGTCCCTCATGCCTGCCCCATGTGCCTTTGTCCCCCATGTGTCCCCTGTGTCACCCATGCCTGACGTGTCCTCTGTGTCCCTCATGCCTGCCCCATGTGCCTGTGTCCCCCGTGTGTGTGTGTGTGTGTGTGTGTGTGTGTGTAAATTGTGGCTGCACCCGATGTATGCCTCTGCCCGCTCCCCATGCCTGTAATGTGTCCGGCGTGTGTAATATGTTCCCTCCCGCTGTGTGCCCAATCTCTGCGTGCCCCTGCTAGTGTATAATATGCCCGCTCCCCCGCCTGCCTAATCTCCCTCCCCCATGTGGTTGCTGGCCCCCTCGGGTGTTAATCTGCAGCGGCTTACCTCTCCGCCATGCCCGCGAGGATTGGAGACCTCCTTCACAGCCGTGCATCTCGCTCTAGTGATCGGCATGTGGTGATTGCGTCATTATCACATGCCGATCACTAGAGCGAGATGCTCTAGCTAAAAAATCTTCTATGAACTCACCAGACTCCTAACGGAATAGCTTGGGGTGTCTTCCTTCTAAAATGGGGTCACTTGTGGGGTTCCTAAACTGCCCTGGCATTTTAGGGGCCCTAAACCGTGAGGAGTAGTCTGGAAACCAAATGCCTCAAAATGACCTGTGAAATCCTAAAGGTACTCATAGGGCGTTGGGCCCCTTAGTGCACCTAGGCTGCAAAAAAGTGTCACACGTGGTATCGCCGTACAGAAGTAGTATAATGTGTTTTGGGGTGTATTTTTACACATACCCATGCTGGGTGGGAGAAATATCTCTGTAAATGGACAATTGTGTGTAAAAAAATCAAAAATTGTAATTTCCTGAAGTGTCTCCAAGTCTTATCCCTGGAAATGTATTAGGCTGCGTTCACAGAGGTGCATTGTGGTGCAGCATAACGGCCGCTTTGTAACGCAGCTTGCAGCACTGCAATGCACCACCTATGTGACGCTCACAGTGCGGCGGGTGCTTTGCGGTATAACGACATGTGGAACCATAACACACTGCATGCTGTGCATTATCGCAAAACAGGTGCATTATCAGTGGCAGTAAATCACGGTTTTCATTGACTTTATGCTTCACTGTATGTGACACAATGTGCAGATAACGGGCAGCACTGCTTTCCTGCTGTGTCACATTCCTGCTGTTACAGGGAACGGAGCGCAATGCCCACTGTGAGCCCAACCTTATTCCTAGATATTTCCCTGGGGTTTATATCTGACCATGATTAGTCATCCCAGGATAGCTTTGCTTTTCAACACACTTAGGCTAGCTGCACAGTGTCTGTTGTGTTCCCTGTAACCGCAGGAATGCAACAAACAGATAGCGTTTTCCGCGCAATATGTCGTTTACAGTGAAGCCTACAGCCAATAAAAATATGCTTCACTGTGACTCTTAACTCGCGCATTTGTGGTAACGCGCTGCATGCATTATACCGCAAATGTCCGCATAGGTGATGCATTGCAGCAAACCGTGTTACAAAGCGGCAGTTACACCGCAATGTACCTCTGTGAAACTAGCCTTATGCCTAATACACACAATGAGATTTTCTGGCAAATTTCTTACCAGATTGATTATTTCCAGCATGTTCCATCTGATTTTCCGATTGATTTTCTGTTCGCTTCTATGGAAAATCGATCGGATACCAGATTGGACATGTTGGAAATAATCGATCTGGCAAGAAATGTGCCAGGAAATCTCATTGTGTGTATTAGGCATTATACAATTACATATCTGCTTATTTATTAAACTTTCAGCAATTCTCTCTATGTTCTAATGTGACCCAAGTGAGGATTGCACACTTTTGCCACCTTATAGTAGACACAAAAGTGTACCTGTAGTGAGAACAAATTTCCAAAGACGATGCTTACATCAGTAGAGTGAAGCCACTGGATATTCCAGAGTCCCCCCCCCCCCCTCCCCGCGAGCTCGCCATTCCAGCGCTGGGACCCTCTGAACCTGCTCCACAAGGGCTTGGATTCCTGTAAGGCCTCTTTCACATCCACAACGTGTGCAGGAGCCGTGCACGCATTGAATAGCCTGCGGCGTGTCGTCGGGATGTAGCGGTGCGACGCAATCAGCGGCGGTAGTAATTAATTCACCTGATGGGAAAACGCCGGCTCCCAATGATAAAAAGCTCCCGGGGTGCGTTGTACCGCAATGCATCAAAACGCAGTGTCGGTTGTGAAAGGTAAAATGAAAGTCTATGGACTTTCATTTTACCTTGGTTAACGCAAAGTTTTGTCTTTGCGTTGAAACGCAGAAAAGGGGCTCTGGTGGGAAAGAGCCCTAAAGGATCCGGTCTTCTCAATATGTGACTGACGTATTTGAGTTTTAAAGAAAATCTGTAATTTTAAAAACGTCCCCTGGGGGGTACTTTCCTCAGGAAGGGGGAAGCTTCAGGATCCTAACCAGGCTTCCTGTCCTCCTCAGTCCTGGCAATCCAGCGCTGCGACCCCCCAAGGTAAATATTTATCTACCACAATCCAAGCAGGCACAGTAGTGGCTCTTCGTTCAGGCTAAGGCAGAAATAGCTGAGCCCAATTGTATCCGCTCTACTACGCAGCGGCGTCTCCTTTGCGCCTGCGCAGTAAAGCGGATCGATCGGGCTCAGCTATTTCCCCCTTAGCCCGAACAAAGAGCCACTACTGTGCCTGCGCAGGATCCCGGTAGGTAAATATTGCCTGTTGCTTGTTAGCTTTCCCGAGGAGGTTTTGGGGGAACCAGCGTTGGATTCCCCCAAGCTTCAGAGGATGGGGAAGCCTCATTGGGACCCTGAGGCCACCCTGCCGAAGTAAGTATTCCCCAGAGATGTTTTTTTTTTTAAGAGTCTCTTTAATAGTAGTATCTGTGCTTCTAGTGAACACCACGGCATTATTTCTTTAAAGGGAATCAGAGGTGAAAGGGATATGGAGGCTGCCATGTGTATTTCTTTTTAAACAATATTAGTTGCCCGGCAGTCCTCCTGATCCTGTGTCTCTTATACTTTTGGCCAAAAACCCTGAACAAGCATGCAGCAGATCAGGTACTCTGACTCTACTAGATTAGCCGTATGCTTGTTCCAGGGTTTTGACTTAGACACTACTTATGCCAGAAGATCAACAGGTCTGCCAGGCAACTGGCATTGTTTACAAGGAAATAAATATAGCTGTCACCATATCACTCTCACCTCGGGTTCCCTTTAAGTATTGACTGGTTAGATCCTCTGGCAGTCCAGGGAGCTATCAGTAGCTTTCTCCATACCCACAATTTACAAAAATATGACATGTGTACTAATTTTTGTGAAATACTGTATTTAAAAAAAGTGGACACTATTAGAGGTATATTAACCAGTTCAATAATTGCTGTCACATGACTCCTCCTTTTCTGATTCAATATTTTTATTGAAAGTTTTAACAATAATAAAAATTGTTGCATTTCCAAAAGCATATCATCACATCATTTAAGGCCGGTTTCACACTGCTTATCTGCATTAGCAGTGCGGTGTGGTCTGGAGACAGCACCGCCAAAAACAGCCTTTCGGGGATTACAAAGTTAATACGTGGTAATCCCCTTCTGGCAAACCAAACAGGAAGTGACATTCACTTCCGCTCAATTCCTGTTCTGGAAATATGGAAGCGCAGTAGTCATCCGGCTCCAGATCCATACAATCCCATGACGCACCTCATGCAGGCGCAGTATCATCTTTCTGTTCAGGCTCCAGCGGAAATAGCCGAGCCCATTAGGGTCCGCTGTACTGCACAAGCGTGAGGTGGCTGCACCTGCGCAGTACAGCGGATCTCAGGCTCGGTTATTTCCACCGGAGCTCATCAGAAAGCCGCTACTGCTCCTGCATGAGGTGTGTCACTGGCTTGTTATGCTTGCGCACAGTTCGGGGGTCTCTGCGCCGGAGACATGCTGTTCATCATTGACAAAAGTGAGCGTAAAGCATACACAAAGCACTTCCTGCGGCGGAAGTGCTTTGTGTATGCTTTACTTTTACTAAAGAGACTCGTATTGTTTAAAAAAACTGCCGCAGTTTTCCGTATCGTGCAAGCGCAGAAGCGTATTTAAGTAATACGCTTCTGCACATGTGATCACTTCCGCCACAGGAAGAGAGCATCATTTTCTGCTTGGCCGGCTGCCAGATGGAGATTATCACTTACTAACGCGGTAATAATAGCAGGCTGTTTTCTGCGGTGCGGCTCTAGGGCTGCACCGCTAGCGCCAATCCACAGTCTGAAACTGGCCTAAGGATTAAAGATAAACAAAAAATCTTACAGATGAAGATTTTATAGAATTTTCCAGAATATTCAGTTGGGGACATGTCTGGGGATTTCCCTTGTTAGTGTCTGAGTAATTTGGCCACGCCGCTTCTGATGTCATAGTACTCTTTGCACTGTAAATACAAGGTTCAGGCAGTGCTGTGAGAAGTTGCAGCACAGGAGCAGCATAAAGGCAAAGCTGCCTAAGCTTTTGTCTTGCAGCTCTGGGTCTCTTGTTGGAACATCTGCCATGGGCACTATTAATCTGCATGGAGTTTTGTGTGTTTCCTCCAGGCACTACGGTTTCCTCCCACATCTCAAAAACATATGGCAGATGGTCATGATGTGGTGGTCCTCTTCACTGCCTATCAGGTTTGTGGATTCGGTCTGACTGTAAAGTGGGAAATGAGGGAGTACCGCTTTTCGGAGAGCGGAGAAGGCAGTACCTGGTCTCCCTGGAGTGGTGGGTATGATGTGAACCCTGGCATCCTAGCATTGAGAGCAATCACCCTAGTGGGGAATAGCCTGGGTTATGCTAAGTGTTCTGGTGCTTTCCACTGCAGGGTGCAGGAGGGCTACCTATTATGACCACCTGATCCCATAAGGGTAAGGATTAGCCATCAGGAAGGTAATGTGCGGGACAATTAAGGCTTAGGCTCCAGGAAAGGGTGTGTGTGTGTGTGTGTGTGCGTGCGTGCGTGCGTGCGTGTGTGTGTGTGTAGTGTGTGTGTGTAGTGTGTGTGTGTGTGTGGGGGGGGGGGGGGGGGGGTTAGGGGTCGGGGTTCGGATTCGGTGTGAGAGTAGGTTTAGCTGTAGTAACATATCAGTAATAGTTCCATTACATTTTGATTGGCTGTATTTAGTTCTGCCTGCTTTTGGGGGCATGTGTTAGCTTGTTCTGGGGGTGGATATGTCTATGTCATGGCAAGACATTTGAAGAAAATGATACAAACATTACTGGCACTGGCTTGTAGCATTTTGACAAAATACCTGGCAGTTTAAGGGTTAAAGACCTAAGACCTAAATAAACAAAAGACCTTAGGGCCTGTACACACTGAAAATCGAAAGCACAATCACAAACAGTGCGATGCAATCAAATTTCTACTTGCGATTTTTGTGCGCTTGCAGTTTTGCCGAGACTATCTTTTCCTGGTTTCCTGATTGTTTACCTAAAAAAACGCAATGAAAATCACATGCATTGCATTTTTTTCAAACGCAGCATTTCAAAAACGCAGAAGTCACTGTGATTGTGTTTTTCTAAAAACGCATTGCCCTAGTGTGTACAGGTCATCATGATTTTTATGATTTTTAAATAGATTGTGCAATTTAAAAAAAAACGCATGTGATTTTAAAAATGCAGCGCAAACGCAGCAATGTGTGCAGGCCCTAAGAAGAGCCAATCGCTAATATTTCAAATAGAATTTTCCAGGATCGTCAGTTGGGGACATGCCTGGGGTTTTCCCTTGTTAGTGTCTGGGTAATTTGACCACGCCCCTTCTGATGTCATAGTACAGCCCTTTCTGATGTCATAGTACTATAAATACGAGGTCTGGACAGCCTTTAAAGCAGTGCTATCAGCACTGGCAGAGCAAGTGCAGTACAATAAAGTGAATGCTAAGAGTTCTGGTGCTTTCCACTGCAGTTTGTAGGAAGGCTACCCGTTATGGACACCTGTCCCAGCGGGGTTAAGGGTTAGCCATCAAGGAGGGGTAATGTGTGTATGGGGGAGGGGGGGGATTAAGGCTTAGGTGTCAGGAAGGATGTTTGCGTGTGGTAAAGTGGTTTACAGTTAGGGTCCAGGAGCAGGATTCTGTATAAAAAATGCGAATTGCATGTGAATCGCACTGCTGCCTATTGATTTCAATAGACTGCATTTTCCTGTCAAGAAACCTTTGCAATTTTGCGTCTGTGGAAACGGGACCTCAGACTGTTAGGTGGGGTATGTCTCTGCCGTGCATTCCTGGCTGCAGATACACTGATTGAAATGTGCCTCCTAACCCGTTTTCACTGCTGCACAGAAAGCTGGCACCTCCCTCTCTCCTGTCCTGTGTCGGCTTTGGTGGTCACACTTGTTATGGGGGGAGACTTGTGTCCTGATGCACTCTTACTATGGGGAAGGGAAGGTGTCAGGGTGCCTGCACATTTAGGGTAGGAACACAATAGTCAAACACCATCGTTAACACACATAATGTAAGTCAATGGGCCGCATGAAAAAAAACGTATTTGTTTGCATTCTGCAATGTGCGTTTTAAAAACGCTGAAACTTGCTGCATATTTTTCCAAAACGCACATAATGTATGTCAATGGTGATGCAGAGGTATAGCGTTTTATTGTATTTTTTTTAATGCGTATAAAAACAAAATGTAAAAAAAAAAAAAAAAAAAAAAAAATGGCTGATTTGCACTTCCTGTTGATTTCCTTGTGATCAGCATAAAACACATATAAAAAAATGCATACAAAACCCACTTGCGATTTATATGTGCGACACACAGATGCATTAGAACTCAAGCAAAATGCATTTGCGCAACACAAACACACTCACAACACACTTCCAATGCATAACCACATATGCAAAAAAACACATTTCATGCAATGCTTAGTGTGTTCTCAGCCTCAATATGTGGGTGCAATGATGGCTGTATGTGGTAAGTGAGGTGGGGAAGGGAAGATGGCTGCACTCATGGGAGGGAGGAGTCTCATGGTGGCTGCACTTGTTATAGACAGGGGTGAGGGTGTCATGGGGACCAGTTTTGTTATGGAGTGCCATGTTATAGCCTGGTGGTATACCTGCTGGCCATGGGATCACCAGTGGGCGAGAGGCATGGAAAGGGGAACCCATCAGAGCTTGCTGGTGTCAAGCTGATCCTCTCTTACACACCCCATACAGCGCCAGTGCTGCTGTCATTATACTCTCATTATTACATGAATGTCCCCAGCAATATGCTTAGAGGATGAGGAGGAGGCTCTCAGTAACCCCAATAATACACATATAAATACTGTCAGGCAGGCTGGATGCCGCACACACATCACACATCTGCAGAGGGATAGCCTGCTGACGTCACCAGGAGTCCCGTGCAGCTGCAGACCCCGAGCTCCTGCACGTGACGTAATAGAGAAGCAGCCCGGGCGGACTGGCAGAGTGACGGCGGCGGGACCAGAGGAGGACGTGTCTCCAGACTCTCCAAGTAGTGATGGGTCGTTCGCGAACGAGCCGGCTCTAAGAGCCGGCTCTTTGCTGCGAACGACAAGAGCCGGTTCTCAGTTTCAAAAGAGCCGATGCCTCAGCCGCCCCACACAGCCCTGCTTTGGTCTGTAATAAAGGGCGCTGAGGCATGCTGGGAGATGTAGTCCTCCTCTCGTAGCTTGTAGGAGTGTATGGGGCGGAGCAGAGCAGTAGCAGGAGGGATTGCACTAGTCAGAGAAGCAGTCTGGAGTTGTCATGGAGACGGGGGCGGGGCTTTTACTCCGATTCCGAGTGGTGTCTAGTGATATTTAATGAAGAGCCGATTGAGAGCCATAAGAGCCGGCTCTTTAATGGGAGCCGATTCAGAAGAGCCGATTCTCTGAGAAGACCGGGAATTCCCATCACTTTCTCCGAGGCTCCACAGAAAACAAGAGTGGCATTCCCGGGCAGAGGCTCCGCCTACAGGAATGGGTCTCCGTCTAGCTACAGGAGGCAGAAGAGCACCACCAACCATATGTGAGTGCCCATGTTACTCATCTCTATCAGCAGCTCCCCCTGGTGGCCGCCAGAGCAATTACTAGGACAGACCTGAAGGGGATTAGAGAGAGAAGGTATATGGGATGAGTTTTCTGCACCGGCAGTGGGCTGATTTATATACAGCTAAAACGTAAAGGGTAATCACGGTTGATATGCTGAAAATGACAGCACATGACATAGGGGGCGTGGCTACGCTTGGGGAAAGTAAAACCGTAAGCTGCCTATCACAAAGAGGGGCGGGACTACGCTTAGGTAAGGGAGAACAGCTGACAGGGAGCGGGGCAACGTTTGGGAAAAGGAAGGACACAGCTGTCTGTCACAGGGGGCGGGGCTACACTTGGGAAAAAGGAGAACACATTTGTATGTGACAAGGAGGGGGTGCATAAAAAGGGAGAACGCAGAGCTGCTTGACATACAGAGGGGCGGGGCTACGCTTGGAAAAGAGAGAACACTGCTGCCAGTCACAGAAGGGGCGGGGCCATGCTTGTGAAAGAGAACACTAAGCTGCCTGTCTCAGAAAGGGACAGGGCTATGCTTAGTAAAGTCAGAATACCGAACTGCTTGTGACAGGGGGCGGGGCTGTGCTTTCTAAAGGAGATAATTGAGCTACCTGTGTGAAAAAGAGAGTAGTGTAGGAATAGCTGTGAAAGCTGGCATTAGGCTCCTGCACCAGGGAGCCAGTAGCCGACCAGTACTTACTGTTAATGGCTGTTTTAGTTGTAATAATTACTATTGTGTTTGATTTAATTAGTGATTATGATTAAAAAACCATTACAGCAAAAAACATAAGCAGTTAAAATCTGACTGAACCTACAAATGGCATTTCCTCTATGCAGGGCCGGCCTTAGGTTTCACAGTGCCCTGAGCGAAACCTGATTTTTGTGCCCCCCCCCCCCCCCTGTCCTTCCCACGTGCATATACACACACGCACTAACGTATATACATACACAGGCCCATATGCAATTCCCCTTTTCTCCTGAGATATCTCCTAGGGACAGTGTTTCCCAACCTTTTTGACATTGTGACACATCACGCCAAATGCTCAGATCTCCGTGACACGTCACATATGTATAATAGAAAAAATACTATTAATAACCATGAATGGATGGAAAGAGTGCATTATCCTGAATACACTTAAAAATGAAGGCTAGAACCTTTCAGGAATATTAATAAAAACAATCAGTGGGACAGTTAGCCGCCTCCCCCCCATTTAGAATGATAGCACAGCACTGACAATTTGCACCATGCGTTATAGCCGCAGTGCGCCCCCCCCCCCCCAAAACGCCCTCAGACTCAGTATAGGTAGGTAGCCAGGTATAGGTGCCCCCCCCCCCCCGTATAGGACCCATGTGTAGGTGCCCTCAATATAGGTTGCCAAGCATAGGTGCCCCCAGTATAGGAAGTCAGTTGAAGGTCTCCATCCCCCCATAGGTAGCCAGGTGTAGGTGCCTCCAGTATAGGTAGCCAGGTGTTGGAACCCTCAGTAAAGGTAGCCAGCTATAGGTGCCCCCAGTATAGGAAATCAGGTGTAGGTGCCCTCAGTATAGGCAACCAGCTATAGGCGCCCCCTTGGAAGCTGGCACCCTGAGCGACCGCTCCGGTCGCTCATATCAAAGGCCGGCTATGCCTCTATGGCATTTGCTAAGTCTAAATGCCAACATAGTAAGATGCCAGCCAGCATCCCTACTTGCACATTATTTTGACAGTTAGACTTAGCAACTGCCACTCTAGAGATGTTTTAAAAAAAAAAAAAATTGGGAGGAGATGGACGAGTCCAAAACATGTCGGTTTTGTCAGATTTTAACTGCTTCCTTTTTTTTCCCCGCTGTGATGGTCCTTTAATAACCTGTCTCAGTTTCTGTTCAGGCATCTCTGCAGTGCTAGGAAATTATCTGATCAATCTGTTGATCTGATGGAAAATTGTACTGTGTGTACCCAGCTTTACAGAGGAACAATAATGACACTGAGCAGAATATGAGCATTACTCACCATACAAAACCTATACCCAGATAGCTCATGGTGACCTAGAACCACAAGGAAAGTCTAAGGTTCGGCTCACACAGGTGCGAAACACGCGGCGCACAATGTTTAAGTTCAGACAGCGCGGGTATTGCCATTTTCGGAAACACCACGTTTTGATCCCAATTTTTCCCGTCGTTTGAGGCAATCTTAGTGGCATTCAGAATTGTTTACCACCACACTGCAGAGTAACCCTGCGGGGTGAAAAGTGATGATCCCAGGTGAAGCGCCGGTGAAAGCTACCAAATGCTTTTTCTGCTCGCTAGCCCTGGCCAGACGCACGGACGGCCGCACCTGTGCTGTAGCATGGAGGGGCTCATGCACAGCTTTATACACCAGCAGCTCCATGCTACTGAGCAGTAAGGCTGCACTTGTACACAGAGGGGGCGTGGCTGGGAAGAGGGGGTCCCGGCCTGCAGGACATTGGGGTAAACTCTGGATTATCCAGAGGCTCCGTCCTACTGAGGGGAGTATCCAACTTTTTCCTTTAAATGTTACAGGTGTAGTAAAGGACCACTACTGTAAAAAATGTTAATATTTAAAATACTCACATCTAAAATGTACATTTGTTCCAGAGTAAAATGCACTATTAATTGTTTTTTTCCTGTGTTGCAGTCACTTACAGTAGATAGTAAAACCTGGACAGATCTGACAGATTCTGGACTAGTCCATCTCTAGATGGGGGTCTCTCAGTATTTCCTTTATTCTTTATAAAAGCATTCCCTGGAAAGAGTCTATACAAACATATCAACCTGCTTTCCTAGTCGTTTGCATACTAATTTAGCAGTTGGACTGAGTAACTGATAATCCCCATGAGGAGATGTACTAGTCAAAAAAACCCTGTCAGATTTGCATTACCTACTATAAGTGACAACAACATAGGAAAAAGTTGTGTACAGTGCATTTTACTCTGGGAGAAATGCACATAGGTATTTTAAATTATAGTTGCTAAAATGTGGCACAAGAAAAGATTTTACAATGCACAATCAATGACTAAATAATTAATAAAAGTAATATTGGAAAAAATAAGCATTTTTTCATTGAGGGTCCTTTTACACTGGAACGTTGCCATGCGGTAAATTTACCGCACCACGCCCCCGGGCAATGAAAGTCAATGGGGGAGTTTACAATCCCCACGTTGCGCTATGCTACAGATCGAGTTCTCTGTCTAACGCACACACATACCTACGTTACGGTGCGGCTCCTGCAGCTTTCTGTGTTGGACCAGAAGTCATGTAAATAGATGGCGACACAGGGTTTTTGAAAAAGTTGGCGGCGGTGAAGGGGTGCACATGTGCGGAAGCATATCTTTAATAATACGCTTCCGTGCACTTCCGCATTTCAGAAACAGGAAGTGACACTTCTTGCTTGGATGGATGCCATACCTGGTATTCCCCGAAGGCCTGTTTTTGGAGGTGCGGCCGCCGCACCGCTGGCACAGATATATAGTGTAAAGTAGGCATGGTTGGAAATGTCAATGTCCGATTCCGAGGAAATTCTTCTTTCCGCAAATGCCGTTTTCCGATTCGTTCTGATGGTATTCTTCGAATTTTCGCTTTCTGCCAATTTCCGCTGAAATTTCTGCCTACCACTTACTACAAATTCCCATTCTCTGATAGACTTATTTACTTAGATTCTTCTGATTAACGTAAAATTGGCGAATAGCGGTATAACGGATTCTCTGATAGACTTATTCACTTAGATTCTTCTGATTGGCTTAAAATTGACGAATAGCGGTATAGCGGATTTCCGCAGAAATTTCCACTTACCACTCTACTAATCCAGATTCTCTGACTGGCTTTTCCATTTCGAGCCTTCTGATTGGCTTAAAATTACCACACTACAAATCCTCATTCTTTGATTGGCTTATTCATTTCGAGTCTTCCGATTGGATTAACATTTCTGAATATCCGTATAGCGGAGTTTCCATGGAAATTTCTGCAGAAATCTAGTTACTGCACTATGACTTCCACATTCCGATGCAGAAATGTGATTTCCGATCGGAAATTTCAATGAGCATCCTTAGTATTCTAGTAAGTAAGTAGGTGGGTATGAGGCATACAAACTGGCATATGGACATTCTAGACCTTCTACCAGTGTCGGCATCGTATATTTCATCAGCCAGAGGTCATTATTAGCTGATATTTTGTACTCCATCTTGGTGCGCCAGATCCATGCTTGCTTATCGTGGATCCGAGATAAACTTTTACTCATTGCATAATTGTGTTCCTTTCATATAGTTTATAGGGCATTGCTCAAGCCAAATACTTTTTTTTTGTTTTGTTTTAATACTCTAATTTCCTATAAACTAAACAAGCCTTGCCCACAGCTCCTTTTGTGCCTTGGCACTGTAGCAAGGGCTTATGGGAGCTCAGTCTGGGCAGGAGGAAGAGGTTACTAGCCATTGATTTCAGAGGCAGAGGGGAGGAGGAGAGAGGAGTGAATTTACACACAGGCAAGCTGATAGCATCTGCAGCTCTCAGTCTGTGACAATGTAACAAACAGAACATGGCTGCCCACAGTAATAAATAATCATAAACTTTTGAAGCTGTTTTCAGCTAGATATGCTGTGTAAACGATCTAAACTTTAGATAAGATATATAGACAAGTTACTTGTTATAGTTAGTTTTTCATCTCAGATCCGCTTTAATGTCCCTTGTGTCCTAGAGTGAGTCCAAGTTTTGTCCCTGGAAATGTATTAGGATGCATTGCGGTGCAGTATAACGGCCGTTTTGTAACGCAGGTTGCAGCTCTGCAGTGCATGACCTATGTGACGCTCACAGTGCGGTGGTTGTGTTGCGATATAACGGCATGTGGAATTGTAACACACTGCATGCTGTGCATAAGTGCAAAATGGGTGCATTAACAGTGGCAGTGAAGCAAGGGCACTGTGAGCCCAGCCTTACTCCTAGATATTTCCCTGGGGTTTATGTCTGACCATGTGTACCATAAAATGAATTGTTACTTGTACTAAACAGCTGTACACTGGACTGAAGAACATTGATGCAGACATGGACTGGATTTAAAAATAAATTAATAATTGCATCTTCTTGGTAAAATATTACAACTTTCCCCTGGGCTATATCACTATATAGTGAGGATTGCTGAGAGGTTTGGAAAATATAGTTGGTGCTGTTGCAGGCACATGCAGCATCCGCAGCGAAGACAGATGGTTATTGATTCACTAAAGGAGATATCGCAAGTAACCTCCCGTTGCTTGTGCTATTTCCACAGTGTGCTTTATATGTAATGTGGTGCATGCTATGGGCTTGATTCACTAAACCGTGATAACTCCTTTACTTCGCGATTGCGTGCGAAAATTCGTGATTGCGAGCAAAAACGTGTGCAAAAACGTTAGCGCGGCCATGCTATCAGTTATCACGGTTTAGTGAATCAAGCGCTACATGTGCTATTAGCCGTGTAGCACACGTATAAACAGGAGAGCACGCTATACTGCTAGTGCAGCATACACTATTACCTTAAGGGCATATTCACAGTGGGATGTTGCATTGTAATTCGACGCAGAATTACAACGCAACACAAAATAAAGGTGGTAACGCACAATAACGCTACGTTACCATGGCATACAGTAGATACAGTGGAGCATACAGGCAATGAAAAGTATGCTTCCCTGTATCTGTTAACGTCTGCATTCAAAGTTAACGCACTACAAGCAGTGAGTTACCATAACGCAACATTTACAACGCGACGTTAACGTCACACTGTGACTGTTGCATAGGCTTAACATTACGGTGCATTATCCTGCACTATAATTACTTTATAACGCAGGACAATAACGTCCCACTGTGAATGCGACCTAAAGGACTACTGAAGTGAGAGGTATATGAAGGCTGACATATTTATATCCTTTTAAAGGGAACCTGAAGCGAGTAAAATTATTTAAAATAAACACATGAAGTAGCTTCAAATTGATATTACATACTAACCTCACCATCAGTTCCTCTCAGAAGCTCACCATCTTCTTCTTACAGTGATCCCTTCCAGTTCTGACAATATTTTGTCAGAACTGAAATATACCAGTTGCTGTCAGTTATATATCAGCAGCTGTCAGTTACAACTGACTGTGAAAGGTAATGTCCATGTTTCCCTATGGCTCAAGTGGGTGATATTACAGTTTAACAGTGTGCTGACCAGGAAGCTGTTATGGGGTAATGACCATTTTTAAAATGGAGGACTGAGAATTACAGCGGACAAACAGGACGCAGGAGAGGAGAAAGAGATTGAGGAGTAGACTACACAGGAGGTAAGTATGACCTGTATATGATTATTTTGACTTTTTGTTTTCAGTTCAGGTTCTCTTTAAGCAATACCAGTTGCCTGACTATCCTGCTGATCCTCTGCCTCTAATACTTTTAGCCATAGACCCTGAAAAAGCATATGCAGATCAGGGGCTTGATTCACAAAAGCGAGCTAAGTGTTAGCACGCTTGTGAAAAGGCCCTTAGCACGCCTAAAGGGCTTTAGGTCACGCTAAGCTTCGCGCGCTAAGGTAGCGCGCGCAAAGTTTAGCACCGCTTGGTGCACACGGAATGTTGCGCCAAATCGGGCGAACCCAGTACGACGTTATAGTCGCACCGGGTGCGCCTTTACGGCGCACCCGGTGCAACGTGCTGGGCGCACCAAGCGGCGCTAAACTTTGCGCGTGATGAGTAAAAGCTGCAAGTGAAACTGCAAACTACTTTGCACTGTAGTTAGCATGCCCAAAGCTTTTAGGCGTGCTAACTAAGTTAGCACGCTTTTGTGAATCGAGGCCCAGGTGTTTCTGACAATATTGTACGATCTGACACGATTAGCTGCATGCTTGTTTCTAGTGTGATTCAAACACCACTGCATCCAAATAGATCAGCAGGGCTACCAGGCAACAGGTATTGTTTAAAAGTTAATAAATATGGAAGCCTTTTTTGGCGGTGTGACTGGCGGGATGAATTGCTGATGCCAATTTAGGCTTTGTTCACATCATAAATCGCCAGTGCTATCACAAGCGCTGAGTGTTATATAAAGAGTTTTTTCCTCCTCTTTTCCCTGTGCTTTGCACTTAGAAAAGCGCTTTTTTAAGCGCTTTTGCAGAGCGATTCATTTTTTTCACCCCCTGACGTCAGTCAGGAAATGAACTCTTTCACCCGGTAATGAATAAATACAATGTATTTATTCAAGAAAGCACTGGGGTAATTGCTATACAAAGCACTTTTCAAGCGCTTTGCGATTACCTTCTATTGAGCAAAAAGTCTCAGAAAATGGTACAGGCAGTGCTTTGCTGACTGAGCGGATCAGAAATGAACCGCTCAAATGTGAACTCTCTCATCAAGCTCTTTTAGGGTGATTTTAAAATTCGTGGGCGTTTAAAAAAAACAAAAAACGTCCTAGATGTGAACTAGCCCTTACAGTGTGAAACCAGCCTAAACGGTTGACAGCCATATGTATCCTGCTTAATAACAGTTTAGTTGGTGTTTGATGTGGCTGTAGAGGAGGCCATAGGTAAAGCCTAGGGGTATATTTAAATCACTTTAAATATGCCCCTGAGTTTTACTCTGCAGGCTGCATGTGATGATCCGCTCAGCTGGCTGCACAGGCAGACAGCTGTTTGTCCATTCCTCTAGTCTGTGGGCTGCAGGTCTCTGGAACAGAGACCTGTCTTTCCATTGCAAGTTTCTGGTCTGTTCTCTTGCTGGGGAATTTGCATACATTCGTTATGCAAATCCCCTACCTGCCTTCTTTGATGACTGGCACTATAAGAGCTTTATGTTTCCCAGAATGCTTTGCTGGACATTTCCCTTCCATGCTCTGTTCCTGATGGACACTGCTGGAGTGTCAGCCATTGCTATCTAGTATAGTTAATTCCTGGGGGTTGCTTTAGGCTCCCCTGCTAGCCCAGTCAGGTTGTATTATCTGTATTGCCTGTTCTGTCTTGTCTTGCCTGTTTGCCATTGTCCTGTCCCTATGGTGGTTGACAGGAAATGGTTCTGATCTCTGTTCTTGGAGTATAGCTGGTGCAGCGGTTGCTACCAGCTATCTCTTCTGTTCTGTCTTCTGGGATCGCGCTAGCTACTTTTTGCTAGCGCTGGGGATCCTTCTGTTCTGTCTCATGGGATCGCGCTAGCTACTTTTTGCTAGCGCTGGGGATCCTTCTGTTCTGTCTTGTTTGGATCGCACTGGCCTCTAGCGGTAGCGGCTGTGGATCCTTCTGATCTAGTTCCTGGAGTGTAAGCTGGAGCAGCGTTTGCTACCAGCTACCTCATCTGATCTGTCTTGTTTAGATCGCACTAGCCGCTAGCGGCTGTGGATCTTTCTGATCTGTGTTCCTGCTTGGATCACACTTGCTCTGGCGGAAGAGCGGTGGATCCTTTCTGCCTAGTTCCTGTTTTTCGTGTGTCTGTCTTGTCCGCTACGCTTGCTGCAGGCTCGGTGAGGTAACCGTTAAGCAAGCGCTCGCATCCTCTGTTTTATGTTTGTCTGTTTATGGTTAGTTAGGCGTGCTTGTCTCTATTGTGCTTACCACGTGGAGATCGCGCATAACCGCGTGCACTGTTGCGAATGAGTGCGGTGTTCACGGTTAGCTAGCGGTTGTTATTTTCCGTATCTCCTTATTGTATTTGCTGTGCCTTTGCTACCCTCGTATTCTATTCTGTTCTGCCTTGTGTCATGTCTGGCGATCGCACCTCTCGCGATCGCGTTCCTATTTCGTATCTGTTGTTGTGTGTGTGTGCGGTCGCGGGGTGGCGACTGGATTGGCGCACACACATACAACCTATCCCTTTGCTCAATCTCATTCGCAATCGCCTCTCTTGCGATTGCGTTCTGCGCTTCGTACAATTCCTGTCTGGCACTTGTGGAGGTACAGAGGATTGGTTCCTCTGCACTCCCCAGCGCCATCTGCCGACAGGAATTTCCCTCTACAGGTGCGTAGCACCTTTTGCTGGGTGCCTGCAAATATACGCTTGTGGAGGATTTCCGCCATGTCAGCGCACGCGTTGTGCGCTGATCACGGAGAAAGTTCCACAATCGTGACACTGCAACACTTTGTTATTGAATTGTGTCTCTATAGCTGCCATTTTATCGTTTTAACATTTTTTTTCCTTAAGTTGTAGTATACTGTATGCCTTTTTTTTCTGTACAAAATGTTTTGCAGCATATTTTCTCCTTAGATGTGGAACATTTTAAACATCCACTAGGTGAAAATTTGGAAAAATCGCTTTTATGAAAACTGATGACAGCAGCGCTTACATGAAAGACACTACAAAAGAGAGGATAACACCATCGGATACAGCACGAAAACTGCGGACCTTTTGGTGGAAAAAAAACACATGTCATCCAAAGTTTAGAGACTTCTTACCTAGCTAGACAGGATTTGGGATGGATATTTGGACTTCTAAAGGGGTCGTGAACACCTAGTACTAACGCGGTATTCCCTGAAATTTGCAAGGTGAAGATTTGGGAAAAAATCGCTTTTATGAAAACTGGTGATAGCAGCGCATGCATAGTAAAGAATACAAGAGAGGACAACAACATCGGATATAACATGAAAAATGCGGACCTTTTGGAGGAAAAGAGAGAAATGTCATCCCAGGTTAAGAGACTTTTTTTCATGGATGGACAGAATTTGGGATGGATATTTGGACTTCTCCTAAAGGGGTCGTAAACACCGTGTACTAACGCGGTGTTCCCTGAAATTTAGTAGGTGAACATTTGGAAAAATCACTTTTATGAAAACTGATGACAGCAGTGCATGCATGGAAGAGAATAGAAGAAAGGACAACACCATCGGATATAGCACGAAAATTGCGGACCTTTTGGAGGAAAAGAGAGACATGTCATCCCAAGTTTAGAGACTTCTTTCCTGGATCGACTCAATTTGGGACAGATAATTGGCCAAGATTTTAACACTTTTTTAATTACATGTATAAGAAATATTCTAGACTGCAAATGATGTGTTTAAAAATGTCATGCCACTGTACTCCTTTATTATCTTGTCAATTTCTTGAAGTATATTTTTTATGTGTTTAGAAGGTTTATATGATTGATGTTTTTAAATTGTAGTGTACTGTATATTTGTCTTTTCCTTACAAGATGTTTCCCAGCATGTTATCTCCATAGATGTGGAACATTTGAGATAGTCGCTAGGTGAGGATTTGGAAAAAGATCGCTTTTATGAAAACTGATGAAAGCAGGGCATACATGGAAGAGAATACAAGAGAGGACAACACCATCGGATATAGCATGAAAATTGCGGACCTTTTGGTGGAAAACAGAGACGTGGCTTCCCAAGTTTAGAGACTTCTTTCCTGGATCGACTCAATTTGGGACGGATAATTGGGCAAGATTTTAACACTTTTTTAATTACATGTATAAGAATTATTCTAGACTACAAATTATGTCTTTAAAAATGGCATGCCACTGTACTGCTTTAATATCTAGTCAATTACTTGAAGTATATTTTTTATGTGTTTAAACGTTTTTATTGATTGATGTTTTTAAATTGTATGTACTGTATGTTTTTTTTTTTCTTACAAGATGTTTTCCAGTATTTTATCTCCATTGATGTGGAACATTTGAGAGAATCGCTAGGTAAAGATTTTGAAAATATGGATTTTATGAAAACTGAAGACAGCAGGGCATCCATGGAAGAGAATACAAGAGAGGAAAACACGATCGGATATAGCACGAAAAATGCAGACCTTTTGGTGGAAAAGAGAGACATGTCATCCCAAGTTTAAAGACTTCTTTCCTGGATAGACAGAATTTGGGATGTATATTTGGACTTCTCCTGAGGGGCCGTGAACACCGTGTACTAATGTGGTGTTCCCTGAAGGCCTTTTTTTGGCGGTGTGACGGGCGGGACGCATCGCATCGTTGACACCAATTTACAGTGTGAAACCTGCCTAAACAGTTGACAGTCATTTGTAACCTGCTTAGTACCAGTTTGGTTGGTGTTTGGTGTGGCTGTAAGGGAGGAGGAGGCCATAGGTAAAGCTTAGGGGTTTATTTAAATCACTTTAAATAGGCCCCTGAGTTTTACTCTGCAGGTTGCAACACTTTGTTATTGAATGTTGAATTGTGTCTCTATAGCTGCCATTTTAGCTTTTTAACATTTTTAGGTTTAAATTGTAGTGTACTGTATGTTTTTTTTTTTCTTTACAAGATGTTTTCCAGCATTTTATCTCTATAGAGGTGGAACACTTGAGAGATCTACTAGTGGAAAATTTGGAAAAATCGCTTTTATGAAAACTGATGACAGCAGCGCTTACATGGAAGAGACTACAAAAGAGAGGCTAACATTATCGGATACAGCACGAAAAATGCAGACCTTTTGGTGGAAAACAGAGACGTGGCTTCCCAAGTTTAGAGACTTCTTTCCTGGATCGACTCAATTTGGGACGGATAATTGGGCAAGATTTTAACACTTTTTTAATTACATGTATAAGAATTATTCTAGACTACAAATTATGTGTTTAAAATGTCATGCCACTGTGCTGCTTTAATATTTTGTCAATTATTTGAAGTATATTTTTTTATGTGTTTAGAAGATTTTATTGATTGATGTTTTTAAATTGTAGTGAACTGTGTGTTTTTTTCCTTACAAGATGTTTTCCAGCATTTTATCTCCATAGATGTGGAACATTTGAGAGAATCGCTAGGTAAAGATTTTGAAAAAATGGATTTTATGAAAACTGAAGACAGCAGGGCATCCATGGAAGAGAATACAAGAGAGGAAAACACGATCAGATATAGCACGAAAAATGCGGAGCTTTTGGTGGAAAAGAGAGACATGTCATCCCAAGTTTAAAGACTTCTTTCCTGGATGGACAGAATTTGGGATGTATATTTGGACTTCTCCTGAGGGGCCGTGAACACCGTGTACTAATGTGGTGTTCCCTGAAGGTCTTTCTTGGTGGTGTGACGGGCGGGACGCATCGCATCGTTGACACAAATTTACAGTGTGAAACCAGCCTAAACGGTTGAAAGCCATTTGCAACCTGCTTAGTACCAGTTTGGTTGGTGTTTGGTGTGGCTGTAGGGGAGGAGGAGGTAGGAGGTAAAGCTTAGGGGTTTATTTAAATCACTTTAAATAGGCCCCTGAGTTTTACTCTGCAGGTTGCAACACTTTGTTATTGAATGTTGAATTGTGTCTCTATAGCTGCCATTTTAGCTTTTTAACATTTTTAGGTTTAAATTGTAGTGTACTGTATGTTTTTTTTTCTTTACAAGATGTTTTCCAGCATTTTATCTCTATAGAGGTGGAACACTTGAGAGATCTACTAGGTGAAAATTTGGAAAAATCGCTTTTATGAAAACTGATGACAGCAGCGCTTACATGGAAGAGACTACAAAAGAGAGGCTAACATTATCGGATACAGCACGAAAAATGCAGACCGTTTTATGGAAAACAGAGACGTGGCTTCCCAAGTTTAGAGACTTCTTTCCTGGATCGACTCAATTTGGGACGGATAATTGGGCAAGATTTTAACACTTTTTTAATTACATGTATAAGAATTATTATACACTACAAATTATGTGTTTAAAATGTCATGCCACTGTACTGCTTTAATATTTTGTCAATTATTTGAAGTATATTTTTTTATGCGTTTAGAAGATTTTATTGATTGATGTTTTTAAATTGTAGTGAACTGTATGTTTTTTTTTCCTTACAAGATGTTTTCCAGCATTTTATCTCCATAGATGTGGAACATTTGAGAGAATCGCTAGGTAAAGATTTCGAAAAAATGGATTTTATGAAAACTGAAGACAGCAGGGCATCCATGGAAGAGAATACAAGAGAGGAAAACACGATCAGATATAGCACGAAAAATGCGGACCTTTTGGTGGAAAAGAGAGACATGTCATCCCAAGTTTAAAGACTTCTTTCCTGGATGGACAGAATTTGGGATGTATATTTGGACTTCTCCTGAGGGGCCGTGAACACCGTGTACTAATGTGGTGTTCCCTGAAGGTCTTTCTTGGCGGTGTGACGGGCGGGACACATCACATCGTTGACACAAATTTACAGTGTGAAACCAGCCTAAACGGTTGAAAGCCATTTGCAACCTGCTTAGTACCAGTTTGGTTGGTGTTTGGTGTGGCTGTAGGGGAGGAGGAGGCCATAGGTAAAGCTTAGGGGTTTATTTAAATCACTTTAAATAGGCCCCTGAGTTTTACTCTGCAGGTTGCAACACTTTGTTATTGAATGTTGAATTGTGTCTCTATAGCTGCCATTTTAGCTTTTTAACATTTTTAGGTTTAAATTGTAGTGTACTGTATGTTTTTTTTTCTTTACAAGATGTTTTCCAGCATTTTATCTCTATAGAGGTGGAACATTTGAGATAGTCGCTAGGTGAGGATTTGGAAAAAGATCGCTTTTATGAAAACTGATGAAAGCAGGGCATACATGGAAGAGAATACAAGAGAGGACAACACCATCGGATATAGCATGAAAATTGCGGACCTTTTGGTGGAAAACAGAGACGTGGCTTCCCAAGTTTAGAGACTTCTTTCCTGGATCAACTCAATTTGGGACGGATAATTGGGCAAGATTTTAACACTTTTTTAATTACATGTATAAGAATTATTCTAGACTACAAATTATGTCTTTAAAAATGGCATGCCACTGTACTGCTTTAATATCTAGTCAATTACTTGAAGTATATTTTTTATGTGTTTAAACGTTTTTATTGATTGATGTTTTTAAATTGTATGTACTGTATGTTTTTTTTTCCTTACAAGATGTTTTCCAGTATTTTATCTCCATTGATGTGGAACATTTGAGAGAATCGCTAGGTAAAGATTTTGAAAATATGGATTTTATGAAAACTGAAGACAGCAGGGCATCCATGGAAGAGAATACAAGAGAGGAAAACACGATCGGATATAGCACGAAAAATGCAGACCTTTTGGTGGAAAAGAGAGACATGTCATCCCAAGTTTAAAGACTTCTTTCCTGGATGGACAGAATTTGGGATGTATATTTGGACTTCTCCTGAGGGGCCGTGAACACCGTGTACTAATGTGGTGTTCCCTGAAGGTCTTTCTTGGCGGTGTGACGGGCGGGACGCATCGCATCGTTGACACAAATTTACAGTGTGAAACCAGCCTAAACGGTTGAAAGCCATTTGCAACCTGCTTAGTACCAGTTTGGTTGGTGTTTGGTGTGGCTGTAGGGGAGGAGGAGGTAGGAGGTAAAGCTTAGGGGTTTATTTAAATCACTTTAAATAGGCCCCTGAGTTTTACTCTGCAGGTTGCAACACTTTGTTATTGAATGTTGAATTGTGTCTCTATAGCTGCCATTTTAGCTTTTTATCATTTTTAGGTTTAAATTGTAGTGTACTGTATGTTTTTTTTTCTTTACAAGATGTTTTCCAGCATTTTATCTCTATAGAGGTGGAACACTTGAGAGATCTACTAGGTGAAAATTTGGAAAAATCGCTTTTATGAAAACTGATGACAGCAGCGCTTACATGGAAGAGACTACAAAAGAGAGGCTAACATTATCGGATACAGCACGAAAAATGCAGACCGTTTTATGGAAAACAGAGACGTGGCTTCCCAAGTTTAGAGACTTCTTTCCTGGATCGACTCAATTTGGGACGGATAATTGGGCAAGATTTTAACACTTTTTTAATTACATGTATAAGAATTATTCTAGACTACAAATTATGTGTTTAAAATGTCATGCCACTGTACTGCTTTAATATTTTGTCAATTATTTGAAGTATATTTTTTTATGTGTTTAGAAGATTTTATTGATTGATGTTTTTAAATTGTAGTGAACTGTATGTTTTTTTTCCTTACAAGATGTTTTCCAGCATTTTATCTCCATAGATGTGGAACATTTGAGAGAATCGCTAGGTAAAGATTTTGAAAAAATGGATTTTATGAAAACTGAAGACAGCAGGGCATCCATGGAAGAGAATACAAGAGAGGAAAACACGATCAAATATAGCACGAAAAATGCGGAGCTTTTGGTGGAAAAGAGAGACATGTCATTCCAAGTTTAAAGACTTCTTTCCTGGATGGACAGAATTTGGGATGTATATTTGGACTTCTCCTGAGGGGCCGTGAACACCGTGTACTAATGTGGTGTTCCCTGAAGGTCTTTTTTGGCGGTGTGACGGGTGGGACGCATCGCATCGTTGACACAAATTTACAGTGTGAAACCAGCCTAAACGGTTGAAAGCCATTTGCAACCTGCTTAGTACCAGTTTGGTTGGTGTTTGGTGTGGCTGTAGGGGAGGAGGAGGCCATAGGTAAAGCTTAGGGGTTTATTTAAATCACTTTAAATAGGCCCCTGAGTTTTACTCTGCAGGTTGCAACACTTTGTTATTGAATGTTGAATTGTGTCTCTATAGCTGCTATTTTAGCTTTTTAACATTTTTAGGTTTAAATTGTAGTGTACTGTATGTTTTTTTTTCTTTACAAGATGTTTTCCAGCATTTTATCTCTATAGAGGTGGAATATTTGAGATAGTCGCTAGGTGAGGATTTGGAAAAAGATTGCTTTTATGAAAACTGATGAAAGCAGGGCATACATGGAAGAGAATACAAGAGAGGACAACACCATCGGATATAGCATGAAAATTGCGGACCTTTTGGTGGAAAACAGAGACGTGGCTTCCCAAGTTTAGAGACTTCTTTCCTGGATCGACTCAATTTGGGACGGATAATTGAGCAAGATTTTAACACTTTTTTAATTACATGTATAAGAATTATTCTAGACTACAAATTATGTCTTTAAAAATGGCATGCCACTGTACTGCTTTAATATCTAGTCAATTACTTGAAGTATATTTTTTATGTGTTTAAACGTTTTTATTGATTGATGTTTTTAAATTGTATGTACTGTATGTTTTTTTTTCCTTACAAGATGTTTTCCAGTATTTTATCTCCATTGATGTGGAACATTTGAGAGAATCGCTAGGTAAAGATTTTGAAAATATGGATTTTATGAAAACTGAAGACAGCAGGGCATCCATGGAAGAGAATACAAGAGAGGAAAACACGATCGGATATAGCACGAAAAATGCAGACCTTTTGGTGGAAAAGAGAGACATGTCATCCCAAGTTTAAAGACTGCTTTCCTGGATAGACAGAATTTGGGATGTATATTTGGACTTCTCCTGAGGGGCCGTGAACACCATGCACTAATGTGGTGTTCCCTGAAGGCCTTTTTTTGGCGGTGTGACGGGCGGGACGCATCGCATCGTTGACACCAATTTACAGTGTGAAACCTGCCTAAACAGTTGACAGCCATTTGTAACCTGCTTAGTACCAGTTTGGTTGGTGTTTGGTGTGGCTGTAAGGGAGGAGGAGGCCATAGGTAAAGCTTAGGGGTTTATTTAAATCACTTTAAATAGGCCCCTGAGTTTTACTCTGCAGGTTGCAACACTTTGTTATTGAATGTTGAATTGTGTCTCTATAGCTGCCATTTTAGCTTTTTAACATTTTTAGGTTTAAATTGTAGTGCTGTATGTTTTTTTTTCTTTACAAGATGTTTTCCAGCATTTTATCTCTACAGAGGTGGAACACTTGAGAGATCTACTAGTGGAAAATTTGGAAAAATCGCTTTTATGAAAACTGATGACAGCAGCGCTTACATGGAAGAGACTACAAAAGAGAGGCTAACATTATCGGATACAGCACGAAAAATGCAGACCGTTTTATGGAAGACAGAGACGTGGCTTCCCAAGTTTAGAGACTTCTTTCCTGGATCGACTCAATTTGGGACGGATAATTGGGCAAGATTTTAACACTTTTTTAATTACATGTATAAGAATTATTCAAGACTACAAATTATGTGTTTAAAATGTCCTGCCACTGTACTGCTTTAATATTTTGTCAATTATTTGAAGTATATTTTTTTATGTGTTTAGAAGATTTTATTGATTGATGTTTTTAAATTGTAGTGAACTGTATGTTTTTTTTCCTTACAAGATGTTTTCCAGCATTTTATCTCCATAGATGTGGAACATTTGAGAGAATCGCTAGGTAAAGATTTTGAAAAAATGGATTTTATGAAAACTGAAGACAGCAGGGCATCCATGGAAGAGAATACAAGAGAGGAAAACACGATCAGATATAGCACGAAAAATGCGGACCTTTTGGTGGAAAAGAGAGACATGTCATCCCAAGTTTAAAGACTTCTTTCCTGGATGGACAGAATTTGGGATGTATATTTGGACTTCTCCTGAGGGGCCGTGAACACCGTGTACTAATGTGGTGTTCCCTGAAGGTCTTTTTTGGCGGTGTGACGGGCGGGACGCATCGCATCGTTGACACAAATTTACAGTGTGAAACCAGCCTAAACGGTTGAAAGCCATTTGCAACCTGCTTAGTACCAGTTTGGTTGGTGTTTGGTGTGGCTGTAGGGGAGGAGGAGGCCATAGGTAAAGCTTAGGGGTTTATTTAAATCACTTTAAATAGGCCCCTGAGTTTTACTCTGCAGGTTGCAACACTTTGTTATTGAATGTTGAATTGTGTCTCTATAGCTGCCATTTTAGCTTTTTAACATTTTTAGGTTTAAATTGTAGTGTACTGTATGTTTTTTTTTCTTTACAAGATGTTTTCCAGCATTTTATCTCTATAGAGGTGGAACATTTGAGATAGTCGCTAGGTGAGGATTTGGAAAAAGATCGCTTTTATGAAAACTGATGAAAGCAGGGCATACATGGAAGAGAATACAAGAGAGGACAACACCATCGGATATAGCATGAAAATTGCGGACCTTTTGGTGGAAAACAGAGACGTGGCTTCCCAAGTTTAGAGACTTCTTTCCTGGATCGACTCAATTTGGGACGGATAATTGGGCAAGATTTTAACACTTTTTTAATTACATGTATAAGAATTATTCTAGACTACAAATTATGTCTTTAAAAATGGCATGCCACTGTACTGCTTTAATATCTAGTCAATTACTTGAAGTATATTTTTTATGTGTTTAAACGTTTTTATTGATTGATGTTTTTAAATTGTATGTACTGTATGTTTTTTTTTTTCTTACAAGATGTTTTCCAGTATTTTATCTCCATTGATGTGGAACATTTGAGAGAATCGCTAGGTAAAGATTTTGAAAATATGGATTTTATGAAAACTGAAGACAGCAGGGCATCCATGGAAGAGAATACAAGAGAGGAAAACACGATCGGATATAGCACGAAAAATGCAGACCTTTTGGTGGAAAAGAGAGACATGTCATCCCAAGTTTAAAGACTTCTTTCCTGGATAGACAGAATTTGGGATGTATATTTGGACTTCTCCTGAGGGGCCGTGAACACCGTGTACTAATGTGGTGTTCCCTGAAGGCCTTTTTTTGGCGGTGTGACGGGCGGGACGCATCGCATCGTTGACACCAATTTACAGTGTGAAACCTGCCTAAACAGTTGACAGTCATTTGTAACCTGCTTAGTACCAGTTTGGTTGGTGTTTGGTGTGGCTGTAAGGGAGGAGGAGGCCATAGGTAAAGCTTAGGGGTTTATTTAAATCACTTTAAATAGGCCCCTGAGTTTTACTCTGCTGGTTGCAACACTTTGTTATTGAATGTTGAATTGTGTCTCTATAGCTGCCATTTTAGCTTTTTAACATTTTTAGGTTTAAATTGTAGTGTACTGTATGTTTTTTTTTTTCTTTACAAGATGTTTTCCAGCATTTTATCTCTATAGAGGTGGAACACTTGAGAGATCTACTAGTGGAAAATTTGGAAAAATCGCTTTTATGAAAACTGATGACAGCAGCGCTTACATGGAAGAGACTACAAAAGAGAGGCTAACATTATCGGATACAGCACGAAAAATGCAGACCTTTTGGTGGAAAACAGAGACGTGGCTTCCCAAGTTTAGAGACTTCTTTCCTGGATCGACTCAATTTGGGACGGATAATTGGGCAAGATTTTAACACTTTTTTAATTACATGTATAAGAATTATTCTAGACTACAAATTATGTGTTTAAAATGTCATGCCACTGTGCTGCTTTAATATTTTGTCAATTATTTGAAGTATATTTTTTTATGTGTTTAGAAGATTTTATTGATTGATGTTTTTAAATTGTAGTGAACTGTGTGTTTTTTTCCTTACAAGATGTTTTCCAGCATTTTATCTCCATAGATGTGGAACATTTGAGAGAATCGCTAGGTAAAGATTTTGAAAAAATGGATTTTATGAAAACTGAAGACAGCAGGGCATCCATGGAAGAGAATACAAGAGAGGAAAACACGATCAGATATAGCACGAAAAATGCGGAGCTTTTGGTGGAAAAGAGAGACATGTCATCCCAAGTTTAAAGACTTCTTTCCTGGATGGACAGAATTTGGGATGTATATTTGGACTTCTCCTGAGGGGCCGTGAACACCGTGTACTAATGTGGTGTTCCCTGAAGGTCTTTCTTGGTGGTGTGACGGGCGGGACGCATCGCATCGTTGACACAAATTTACAGTGTGAAACCAGCCTAAACGGTTGAAAGCCATTTGCAACCTGCTTAGTACCAGTTTGGTTGGTGTTTGGTGTGGCTGTAGGGGAGGAGGAGGTAGGAGGTAAAGCTTAGGGGTTTATTTAAATCACTTTAAATAGGCCCCTGAGTTTTACTCTGCAGGTTGCAACACTTTGTTATTGAATGTTGAATTGTGTCTCTATAGCTGCCATTTTAGCTTTTTAACATTTTTAGGTTTAAATTGTAGTGTACTGTATGTTTTTTTTTCTTTACAAGATGTTTTCCAGCATTTTATCTCTATAGAGGTGGAACACTTGAGAGATCTACTAGGTGAAAATTTGGAAAAATCGCTTTTATGAAAACTGATGACAGCAGCGCTTACATGGAAGAGACTACAAAAGAGAGGCTAACATTATCGGATACAGCACGAAAAATGCAGACCGTTTTATGGAAAACAGAGACGTGGCTTCCCAAGTTTAGAGACTTCTTTCCTGGATCGACTCAATTTGGGACGGATAATTGGGCAAGATTTTAACACTTTTTTAATTACATGTATAAGAATTATTATACACTACAAATTATGTGTTTAAAATGTCATGCCACTGTACTGCTTTAATATTTTGTCAATTATTTGAAGTATATTTTTTTATGCGTTTAGAAGATTTTATTGATTGATGTTTTTAAATTGTAGTGAACTGTATGTTTTTTTTTCCTTACAAGATGTTTTCCAGCATTTTATCTCCATAGATGTGGAACATTTGAGAGAATCGCTAGGTAAAGATTTCGAAAAAATGGATTTTATGAAAACTGAAGACAGCAGGGCATCCATGGAAGAGAATACAAGAGAGGAAAACACGATCAGATATAGCACGAAAAATGCGGACCTTTTGGTGGAAAAGAGAGACATGTCATCCCAAGTTTAAAGACTTCTTTCCTGGATGGACAGAATTTGGGATGTATATTTGGACTTCTCCTGAGGGGCCGTGAACACCGTGTACTAATGTGGTGTTCCCTGAAGGTCTTTCTTGGCGGTGTGACGGGCGGGACACATCGCATCGTTGACACAAATTTACAGTGTGAAACCAGCCTAAACGGTTGAAAGCCATTTGCAACCTGCTTAGTACCAGTTTGGTTGGTGTTTGGTGTGGCTGTAGGGGAGGAGGAGGCCATAGGTAAAGCTTAGGGGTTTATTTAAATCACTTTAAATAGGCCCCTGAGTTTTACTCTGCAGGTTGCAACACTTTGTTATTGAATGTTGAATTGTGTCTCTATAGCTGCCATTTTAGCTTTTTAACATTTTTAGGTTTAAATTGTAGTGTACTGTATGTTTTTTTTTCTTTACAAGATGTTTTCCAGCATTTTATCTCTATAGAGGTGGAACATTTGAGATAGTCGCTAGGTGAGGATTTGGAAAAAGATCGCTTTTATGAAAACTGATGAAAGCAGGGCATACATGGAAGAGAATACAAGAGAGGACAACACCATCGGATATAGCATGAAAATTGCGGACCTTTTGGTGGAAAACAGAGACGTGGCTTCCCAAGTTTAGAGACTTCTTTCCTGGATCAACTCAATTTGGGACGGATAATTGAGCAAGATTTTAACACTTTTTTAATTACATGTATAAGAATTATTCTAGACTACAAATTATGTCTTTAAAAATGGCATGCCACTGTACTGCTTTAATATCTAGTCAATTACTTGAAGTATATTTTTTATGTGTTTAAACGTTTTTATTGATTGATGTTTTTAAATTGTATGTACTGTATGTTTTTTTTTCCTTACAAGATGTTTTCCAGTATTTTATCTCCATTGATGTGGAACATTTGAGAGAATCGCTAGGTAAAGATTTTGAAAATATGGATTTTATGAAAACTGAAGACAGCAGGGCATCCATGGAAGAGAATACAAGAGAGGAAAACACGATCGGATATAGCACGAAAAATGCAGACCTTTTGGTGGAAAAGAGAGACATGTCATCCCAAGTTTAAAGACTGCTTTCCTGGATAGACAGAATTTGGGATGTATATTTGGACTTCTCCTGAGGGGCCGTGAACACCATGCACTAATGTGGTGTTCCCTGAAGGCCTTTTTTTGGCGGTGTGACGGGCGGGACGCATCGCATCGTTGACACCAATTTACAGTGTGAAACCTGCCTAAACAGTTGACAGCCATTTGTAACCTGCTTAGTACCAGTTTGGTTGGTGTTTGGTGTGGCTGTAAGGGAGGAGGAGGCCATAGGTAAAGCTTAGGGGTTTATTTAAATCACTTTAAATAGGCCCCTGAGTTTTACTCTGCAGGTTGCAACACTTTGTTATTGAATGTTGAATTGTGTCTCTATAGCTGCCATTTTAGCTTTTTAACATTTTTAGGTTTAAATTGTAGTGCTGTATGTTTTTTTTTCTTTACAAGATGTTTTCCAGCATTTTATCTCTACAGAGGTGGAACACTTGAGAGATCTACTAGTGGAAAATTTGGAAAAATCGCTTTTATGAAAACTGATGACAGCAGCGCTTACATGGAAGAGACTACAAAAGAGAGGCTAACATTATCGGATACAGCACGAAAAATGCAGACCGTTTTATGGAAGACAGAGACGTGGCTTCCCAAGTTTAGAGACTTCTTTCCTGGATCGACTCAATTTGGGACGGATAATTGGGCAAGATTTTAACACTTTTTTAATTACATGTATAAGAATTATTCAAGACTACAAATTATGTGTTTAAAATGTCCTGCCACTGTACTGCTTTAATATTTTGTCAATTATTTGAAGTATATTTTTTTATGTGTTTAGAAGATTTTATTGATTGATGTTTTTAAATTGTAGTGAACTGTATGTTTTTTTTCCTTACAAGATGTTTTCCAGCATTTTATCTCCATAGATGTGGAACATTTGAGAGAATCGCTAGGTAAAGATTTTGAAAAAATGGATTTTATGAAAACTGAAGACAGCAGGGCATCCATGGAAGAGAATACAAGAGAGGAAAACACGATCAGATATAGCACGAAAAATGCGGACCTTTTGGTGGAAAAGAGAGACATGTCATCCCAAGTTTAAAGACTTCTTTCCTGGATGGACAGAATTTGGGATGTATATTTGGACTTCTCCTGAGGGGCCGTGAACACCGTGTACTAATGTGGTGTTCCCTGAAGGTCTTTTTTGGCGGTGTGACGGGCGGGACGCATCGCATCGTTGACACAAATTTACAGTGTGAAACCAGCCTAAACGGTTGAAAGCCATTTGCAACCTGCTTAGTACCAGTTTGGTTGGTGTTTGGTGTGGCTGTAGGGGAGGAGGAGGCCATAGGTAAAGCTTAGGGGTTTATTTAAATCACTTTAAATAGGCCCCTGAGTTTTACTCTGCAGGTTGCAACACTTTGTTATTGAATGTTGAATTGTGTCTCTATAGCTGCCATTTTAGCTTTTTAACATTTTTAGGTTTAAATTGTAGTGTACTGTATGTTTTTTTTTCTTTACAAGATGTTTTCCAGCATTTTATCTCTATAGAGGTGGAACATTTGAGATAGTCGCTAGGTGAGGATTTGGAAAAAGATCGCTTTTATGAAAACTGATGAAAGCAGGGCATACATGGAAGAGAATACAAGAGAGGACAACACCATCGGATATAGCATGAAAAATGCGGACCTTTTGGTGGAAAACAGAGACGTGGCTTCCCAAGTTTAGAGACTTCTTTCCTGGATCAACTCAATTTGGGACGGATAATTGGGCAAGATTTTAACACTTTTTTAATTACATGTATAAGAAGTATTCTAGACTACAAATTATGTCTTTAAAAATGGCATGCCACTGTACTGCTTTGATATCTAGTCAATTACTTGAAGTATATTTTTTATGTGTTTAAACGTTTTTATTGATTGATGTTTTTAAATTGTATGTACTGTATGTTTTTTTTTCCTTACAAGATGTTTTCCAGTATTTTATCTCCATTGATGTGGAACATTTGAGAGAATCGCTAGGTAAAGATTTTGAAAATATGGATTTTATGAAAACTGAAGACAGCAGGGCATCCATAGAAGAGAATACAAGAGAGGAAAACACGATCGGATATAGCACGAAAAATGCAGACCTTTTGGTGGAAAAGAGAGACATGTCATCCCAAGTTTAAAGACTTCTTTCCTGGATAGACAGAATTTGGGATGTATATTTGGACTTCTCCTGAGGGGCCGTGAACACCATGTACTAATGTGGTGTTCCCTGAAGGCCTTTTTTTGGCGGTGTGACGGGCGGGACGCATCGCATCGTTGACACCAATTTACAGTGCGAAACCTGCCTAAACAGTTGACAGCCATTTGTAACCTGCTTAGTACCAGTTTGGTTGGTGTTTGGTGTGGCTGTAAGGGAGGAGGAGGCCATAGGTAAAGCTTAGGGGTTATATTTAAATCACTTTAAATAGGCCCCTGAGTTTTACTCAGCAGGTTGCAACACTTTGTTATTGAATGTTGAATTGTGTCTCTATAGCTGCCATTTTAGCTTTTTAACATTTTTAGGTTTAAATTGTAGTGTACTGTATGTTTTTTTTTCTTTACAAGATGTTTTCCAGCATTTTATCTCTATAGAGGTGGAACACTTGAGAGATCTACTAGTGGAAAATTTGGAAAAATCGCTTTTATGAAAACTGATGACAGCAGCGCTTACATGGAAGAGACTACAAAAGAGAGGCTAACATTATCGGATACAGCACGAAAAATGCAGACCTTTTGGTGGAAAACAGAGACGTGGCTTCCCAAGTTTAGAGACTTCTTTCCTGGATCGACTCAATTTGGGACGGATAATTGGGCAAGATTTTAACACTTTTTTAATTACATGTATAAGACTTAATCAAGACTACAAATTATGTGTTTAAAATGTCATGCCACTGTACTGCTTTAATATTTTGTCAATTATTTGAAGTATATTTTTTTATGCGTTTAGAAGATTTTACTGATTGATGTATTTAAATTGTAGTGAACTGTATGTTTTTTTTCCTTACAAGATGTTTTCCAGCATTTTATCTCCATAGATGTGGAACATTTGAGAGAATCGCTAGGTAAAGATTTTGAAAAAATGGATTTTATGAAAACTGAAGACAGCAGGGCATCCATGGAAGAGAATACAAGAGAGGAAAACGCGATCAGATATAGCACGAAAAATGCGGACCTTTTGGTGGAAAAGAGAGACATGTCATCCCAAGTTTAAAGACTTCTTTCCTGGATGGACAGAATTTGGGATGTATATTTGGACTTCTCCTGAGGGGCCGTGAACACCGTGTACTAATGTGGTGTTCCCTGAAGGTCTTTCTTGGCGGTGTGACGGGCGGGACGCATCGCATCGTTGACACAAATTTACAGTGTGAAACCAGCCTAAACGGTTGAAAGCCATTTGCAACCTGCTTAGTACCAGTTTGGTTGGTGTTTGGTGTGGCTGTAGGGGAGGAGGAGGCCATAGGTAAAGCTTAGGGGTTTATTTAAATCACTTTAAATAGGCCCCTGAGTTTTACTCTGCAGGTTGCAACACTTTGTTATTGAATGTTGAATTGTGTCTCTATAGCTGCCATTTTAGCTTTTTAACTTTTTTAGGTTTAAATTGTAGTGTACTGTATGTTTTTTTTTCTTTACAAGATGTTTTCCAGCATTTTATCTCTATAGAGGTGGAACATTTGAGATAGTCGCTAGGTGAGGATTTGGAAAAAGATCGCTTTTATGAAAACTGATGAAAGCAGGGCATACATGGAAGAGAATACAAGAGAGGACAACACCATCGGATATAGCATGAAAATTGCGGACCTTTTGGTGGAAAACAGAGACGTGGCTTCCCAAGTTTAGAGACTTCTTTCCTGGATCAACTCAATTTGGGATGGATAATTGGGCAAGATTTTAACACTTTTTTAATTACATGTATAAGAATTATTCTAGACTACAAATTATGTCTTTAAAAATGGCATGCCACTGTACTGCTTTAATATCTAGTCAATTACTTGAAGTATATTTTTTATGTGTTTAAACGTTTTTATTGATTGATGTTTTTAAATTGTATGTACTGTATGTTTTTTTTTCCTTACAAGATGTTTTCCAGTATTTTATCTCCATTGATGTGGAACATTTGAGAGAATCGCTAGGTAAAGATTTTGAAAATATGGATTTTATGAAAACTGAAGACAGCAGGGCATCCATGGAAGAGAATACAAGAGAGGAAAACACGATCGGATATAGCACGAAAAATGCAGACCTTTTGGTGGAAAAGAGAGACATGTCATCCCAAGTTTAAAGACTTCTTTCCTGGATGGACAGAATTTGGGATGTATATTTGGACTTCTCCTGAGGGGCCGTGAACACCGTGTACTAATGTGGTGTTCCCTGAAGGTCTTTCTTGGCGGTGTGACGGGCGGGACGCATCGCATCGTTGACACAAATTTACAGTGTGAAACCAGCCTAAACGGTTGAAAGCCATTTGCAACCTGCTTAGTACCAGTTTGGTTGGTGTTTGGTGTGGCTGTAGGGGAGGAGGAGGTAGGAGGTAAAGCTTAGGGGTTTATTTAAATCACTTTAAATAGGCCCCTGAGTTTTACTCTGCAGGTTGCAACACTTTGTTATTGAATGTTGAATTGTGTCTCTATAGCTGCCATTTTAGCTTTTTAACATTTTTAGGTTTAAATTGTAGTGTACTGTATGTTTTTTTTTCTTTACAAGATGTTTTCCAGCATTTTATCTCTATAGAGGTGGAACACTTGAGAGATCTACTAGGTGAAAATTTGGAAAAATCGCTTTTATGAAAACTGATGACAGCAGCGCTTACATGGAAGAGACTACAAAAGAGAGGCTAACATTATCGGATACAGCACGAAAAATGCAGACCGTTTTATGGAAAACAGAGACGTGGCTTCCCAAGTTTAGAGACTTCTTTCCTGGATCGACTCAATTTGGGACGGATAATTGGGCAAGATTTTAACACTTTTTTAATTACATGTATAAGAATTATTCTAGACTACAAATTATGTGTTTAAAATGTCATGCCACTGTACTGCTTTAATATTTTGTCAATTATTTGAAGTATATTTTTTTATGTGTTTAGAAGATTTTATTGATTGATGTTTTTAAATTGTAGTGAACTGTATGTTTTTTTTCCTTACAAGATGTTTTCCAGCATTTTATCTCCATAGATGTGGAACATTTGAGAGAATCGCTAGGTAAAGATTTTGAAAAAATGGATTTTATGAAAACTGAAGACAGCAGGGCATCCATGGAAGAGAATACAAGAGAGGAAAACACGATCAAATATAGCACGAAAAATGCGGAGCTTTTGGTGGAAAAGAGAGACATGTCATCCCAAGTTTAAAGACTTCTTTCCTGGATGGACAGAATTTGGGATGTATATTTGGACTTCTCCTGAGGGGCCGTGAACACCGTGTGCTAATGTGGTGTTCCCTGAAGGTCTTTTTTGGCAGTGTGACGGGTGGGACGCATCGCATCGTTGACACAAATTTACAGTGTGAAACCAGCCTAAACGGTTGAAAGCCATTTGCAACCTGCTTAGTACCAGTTTGGTTGGTGTTTGGTGTGGCTGTAGGGGAGGAGGAGGCCATAGGTAAAGCTTAGGGGTTTATTTAAATCACTTTAAATAGGCCCCTGAGTTTTACTCTGCAGGTTGCAACACTTTGTTATTGAATGTTGAATTGTGTCTCTATAGCTGCTATTTTAGCTTTTTAACATTTTTAGGTTTAAATTGTAGTGTACTGTATGTTTTTTTTTCTTTACAAGATGTTTTCCAGCATTTTATCTCTATAGAGGTGGAATATTTGAGATAGTCGCTAGGTGAGGATTTGGAAAAAGATTGCTTTTATGAAAACTGATGAAAGCAGGGCATACATGGAAGAGAATACAAGAGAGGACAACACCATCGGATATAGCATGAAAATTGCGGACCTTTTGGTGGAAAACAGAGACGTGGCTTCCCAAGTTTAGAGACTTCTTTCCTGGATCGACTCAATTTGGGACGGATAATTGGGCAAGATTTTAACACTTTTTTAATTACATGTATAAGAATTATTCTAGACTACAAATTATGTCTTTAAAAATGGCATGCCACTGTACTGCTTTAATATCTAGTCAATTACTTGAAGTATATTTTTTATGTGTTTAAACGTTTTTATTGATTGATGTTTTTAAATTGTATGTACTGTATGTTTTTTTTTCCTTACAAGATGTTTTCCAGTATTTTATCTCCATTGATGTGGAACATTTGAGAGAATCGCTAGGTAAAGATTTTGAAAATATGGATTTTATGAAAACTGAAGACAGCAGGGCATCCATGGAAGAGAATACAAGAGAGGAAAACACGATCGGATATAGCACGAAAAATGCAGACCTTTTGGTGGAAAAGAGAGACATGTCATCCCAAGTTTAAAGACTGCTTTCCTGGATAGACAGAATTTGGGATGTATATTTGGACTTCTCCTGAGGGGCCGTGAACACCATGCACTAATGTGGTGTTCCCTGAAGGCCTTTTTTTGGCGGTGTGACGGGCGGGACGCATCGCATCGTTGACACCAATTTACAGTGTGAAACCTGCCTAAACAGTTGACAGCCATTTGTAACCTGCTTAGTACCAGTTTGGTTGGTGTTTGGTGTGGCTGTAAGGGAGGAGGAGGCCATAGGTAAAGCTTAGGGGTTTATTTAAATCACTTTAAATAGGCCCCTGAGTTTTACTCTGCAGGTTGCAACACTTTGTTATTGAATGTTGAATTGTGTCTCTATAGCTGCCATTTTAGCTTTTTAACATTTTTAGGTTTAAATTGTAGTGTACTGTATGTTTTTTTTTCTTTACAAGATGTTTTCCAGCATTTTATCTCTATAGAGGTGGAACACTTGAGAGATCTACTAGGTGAACATTTGGAAAAATCGCTTTTATGAAAACTGATGACAGCAGCGCTTACATGGAAGAGACTACAAAAGAGAGGCTAACATTATCGGATACAGCACGAAAAATGCAGACCTTTTTATGGAAAGCAGAGACGTGGCTTCCCAAGTTTAGAAACCTCTTTCCTGGATCGACTCAATTTGGGACGGATAATTGGGCAAGATTTTAACACTTTTTTAATTACATGTATAAGAATTATTCTAGACTACAAATTATGTGTTTAAAATGTCATGCCACTGTACTGCTTTAATATTTTGTCAATTATTTGAAGTATATTTTTTTTGTGCGTTTAGAAGATTTTACTGATTGATGTTTTTAAATTGTAGTGAACTGTATGTTTTTTTTCCTTACAAGATGTTTTCCAGCATTTTATCTCCATAGATGTGGAACATTTGAGAGAATCGCTAGGTAAAGATTTTAAAAAAATGGATTTTATGAAAAGTGAAGACAGCAGGGCATCCATGGAAGAGAATACAAGAGAGGAGGGTGGAAAAGAGAGACATGTCATCCCAAGTTTAAAGACTTCTTTCCTGGATGGACAGAATTTGGGATGTATATTTGGACTTCTCCTGAGGGGCCGTGAACACCGTGTGCTAATGTGGTGTTCCCTGAAGGTGTTTCTTGGCGGTGTGACGGGCGGGATGCATCGCATCGTTGACACAAATTTACAGTGTGAAACCAGCCTAAATGGTTGAAAGCCATTTGCAACCTGCTTAGTACCAGTTTGGTTGGTGTTTGGTGTGGCTGTAGGGGAGGAGGAGGCCATAGGTAAAGCTTAGGGGTTTATTTAAATCACTTTAAATAGGCCCCTGAGTTTAACTCTGCAGGTTGCAACACTTTGTTATTGAATGTTGAATTGTGTCTCTATAGCTGCCATTTTAGCTTTTTAACATTTTTAGGTTTAAATTGTAGTGTACTGTATGTTTGTTTTTCTTTACAAGATGTTCTCCAGCATTTTATCTCTATAGAGGTGGAACACTTGAGAGATCTACTAGTGGAAAATTTGGAAAAATCGCTTTTATGAAAACTGATGACAGCAGCGCTTACATGGAAGAGACTACAAAAGAGAGGCTAACATTATCGGATACAGCACGAAAAATGCAGACCTTTTGGTGGAAAACAGAGACGTGGCTTCCCAAGTTTAGAGACTTCTTTCCTGGATCGACTCAATTTGGGACTGATAATTGGGCAAGATTTTAACACTTTTTTAATTACATGTATAAGAATTATTCTAGACTACAAATTATGTGTTTAAAATGTCATGCCACTGTACTGCTTTAATATTTTGTCAATTATTTGAAGTATATTTTTTTATGTGTTTAGAAGATTGTATTGATTGATGTTTTTAAATTGTAGTGAACTGTATGTTTTTTTTCCTTACAAGATGTTTTCCAGCATTTTATCTCCATAGATGTGGAACATTTGAGAGAATCGCTAGGTAAAGATTTTGAAAAAATGGATTTTATGAAAACTGAAGACAGCAGGGCATCCATGGAAGAGAATACAAGAGAGGAAAACACGATCAGATATAGCACGAAAAATGCGGACCTTTTGGTGGAAAAGAGAGACATGTCATCCCAAGTTTAAAGACTTCTTTCCTGGATGGACAGAATTTGGGATGTATATTTGGACTTCTCCTGAGGGGCCGTGAACACCGTGTACTAATGTGGTGTTCCCTGAAGGTCTTTTTTGGCGGTGTGACGGGCGGGACGCATCGCATCGTTGACACAAATTTACAGTGTGAAACCAGCCTAAACGGTTGAAAGCCATTTGCAACCTGCTTAGTACCAGTTTGGTTGGTGTTTGGTGTGGCTGTAGGGGAGGAGGAGGCCATAGGTAAAGCTTAGGGGTTTATTTAAATCACTTTAAATAGGCCCCTGAGTTTTACTCTGCAGGTTGCAACACTTTGTTATTGAATGTTGAATTGTGTCTCTATAGCTGCCATTTTAGCTTTTTAACATTTTTAGGTTTAAATTGTAGTGTACTGTATGTTTTTTTTTCTTTACAAGATGTTTTCCAGCATTTTATCTCTATAGAGGTGGAACACTTGAGAGATCTACTAGGTGAACATTTGGAAAAATCGCTTTTATGAAAACTGATGACAGCAGCGCTTACATGGAAGAGACTACAAAAGAGAGGCTGACATTATCGGATAGAGCACGAAAAATGCAGACCTTTTTATGGAAAACAGAGACGTGGCTTCCCAAGTGTAGAAACTTCTTTCCTGGATCGACTCAATTTGGGACGGATAATTGGGCAAGATTTTAACACTTTTTTAATTAAATGTATAAGAATTATTCTAGACTACAAATTATGTGTTTAAAATGTCATGCCACTGTCACCGCTCGCTCGCCGCAACATCCCGCCGGCTATACGGAAGCGCCGGCGGGATGTTAACCCCGCGATCGCCGCATACAAAGTGTATAATACACTTTGTAATGTTTACAAAGTGTATTATACAGGCTGCCTCCTGCCCTGGTGGTCCCAGTGTCCGAGGGACCACCAGGGCAGGCTGCAGCCACCCTAGTCTGCACCAAGCACACTGATTTTCTCCCCCCCCCGCCCCAGATCGCCCACAGCACCCATCAGACCCCCCCCCTGCCCACCCCCCAGACCCCTGTTTGCACCCAATCACCCCCCTAATCACCCATCAATCACTCCCTGTCACTATCTGTCAACGCTATTTTTTTTTTATCCCCCCCCTGCTCCCTGCCCCCTCCTGATCACCCCCCACCCCTCAGATTCTCCCCAGACCCCCCCCCCAGACCACCCCCCCTTGTTTACTGTATGCATCTATCCCCCTGATCACCTGTCAATCACCTGTCAATCACCTGTCAATCACCCATCAATCACCCGTCAATCACCCCCTGTCACTGCCACCCATCAATCAGCCCCTAACCTGCCCCTTGCGGGCAATCTGATCACCCCCCCACACCAATAGATCGCCCACAGATCCGACATCAGATCACCTCCCAAATCCATTGTTTACATCTATTCTCTCCTCTAAACACCCACTAATTACCCATCAATCACCCATCAATCACCCCCTATCACCACTTGTCACTTTTACCTATCAGATCAGACCCTAATCTGCCCCTTGCGGGCACCCAATCACCCGCCCACACGCTCAGATTGCCCTCTGACCCCCCCTTATCAATTCGCCAGTGCATTAATTACATCTGTCCTTCCCTGTAATAACCCACTGATCACCTGTCAATCACCTGCCAATCACCTATCACCCATCAATCACCCCCTGTCACTGCCACCCAACAATCAGCCCCTAACCTGCCCCTTGCGGGCAATCTGATCACCCACCCACACCAATAGATCGCCCGCAGATCCGACATCAGATCACCACCCAAGCGCAGTGTTTCCATCTATTCTCTCCTCTAAACACCCACTAATTACCCATCAATCACCCATCAATCACTCCCTATCACCACCTGTCACTGTTACCTATCAGATCAGACCCTAATCTGCCCCTTGCGGGCACCCAATCGACCGCCTACACGCTCAGATTGCCCTCAGACCCCCCCTTATCAATTCGCCAGTGCAATATTTACATCTGTTCTCCCCTGTAATAACCCACTGATTACCTGTCAATCACCTATCAATCACCCATCAATCACCCCCTGTCACTGCCACCCATCAATCACCCCCTGTCACTGCCACCCATCAATCACCCGCTGTCACTGCCACCCATCAATCAGCCCCTAACCTGCCCCTTGCGGGCAAACTGATCACCCACCCACACCAATAGATCGCCCGCAGATCCGACATCAGATCACCACCCAAGCGCAGTGTTTCCATCTATTCTCTACCCTAAACACCCACTAATTACCCATCAATCACCCCCTGTCACTGCTACCTATCAGATTAGACCCCTATCTGCCCCTAGGGCACTCAATCACCCGCCCACACCCTCAGAATGCCCTCAGACCCCAGCCCTGATCACCTCGCCAGTGCATTGCTTGCATCCATTCCCCCCTCTAATCACACCTTGAGACACCCATCAATCACCTCCTGTCACCCCCTAGCACACCTACCCATCAGATCAGGCCCCAATTTGCCCCGTGTGGGCTCCTGATCACTCGGCCAAACCCTCAGACCCCCTTCCGATCACCTCCCCAGTGCATGGATTGCATCTATTTTCCCCTCTAACCACCCCCTGAGACACCCATCAATCACCTCCTGTCACCCCCCTAGCACTCCTATCCATCAGATCAGGCCCAATACAACCTGTCATCTAAAAGCCCACCCTGCTTATGACCGGTTCCACAAAATTCGCCCCCTCATAGACCACCTGTCATCAAAATTTGCAGATGCTTATACCCCTGAACAGTCATTTTGAGACATTTGGTTTCCAGACTACTCACGGTTTTGGGCCTGTAAAATGCCAGGGCGGTATAGGAACCCCACAAGTGACCCCATTTTAGAAAAAAAAGACACCCCAAGGTATTATGTTAGGTGTATGACGAGTTCATAGAAGATTTAATTTTTTGTCAAAAGTTAGCGGAAATTAATTTTTATTAGTTTTTTTTCACAAAGTGTCATTTTTCACTAACTTGTGACAAAAAATAAAATCTTCTATGAACTTGCCATACACCTAACGGAATACCTTGGGGTGTCTTCTTTCTAAAATGGGGTCACTTGTGGGGTTCCTATACTGCCCTGGCATTTTAGGGGCCCTAAACCGCGAGGAGTAGTCTAGAAAACAAATGCTTCAAAATGACCTGTGAATAGGACGTTGGGCCCCTTAGCGCACCTAGGCTGCAAAAAAGTGTCACACATGTGGTACCGCCGTACTCAGGAAAAGTAGTATAATGTGTTTTGGGGTGTATTTTTACACATACCCATGCTGGGTGGGAGAAATTTCTATGTAAATGGACAATTGTGTGTAAAAAAATCAAACAATTGTCATTTACAGAGATATTTCTCCCACTTAGCATGGGTATGTGTAAAAATACACCCCAAAACGCATTATACTACTTCTCCTGAGTACAGCGGTACCACATGTGTGGCACTTTTTTACACCCTAAGTACGCTAAGGGGCCCAAAGTCCAATGAGTACCTTTAGGATTTCACAGGTCATTTTGCGACATTTGGTTTCAAGACTACTCCTCACGGTTTAGGGCCCCTAAAATGCCAGGGCAGTATAGGAACCCCACAAATGACCCCATTCTAGAAAGAAGACACCTAAAGGTATTCCGTACGGAGTATGGTGAGTTCATAGAAGATTTTATTTTTTGTCACAAGTTAGCGGAAAATGACACTTTGTGAAAAAAAACTATTAAAATCAATTTCCGCTAACTTGTGACAAAAAAATAAAAACTTCTATGAACTCACCATACTCCTAACGGAATACCTTGGGGTGTCTTCTTTCTAAAATGGGGTCATTAGTGGGGTTCCTATACTGCCCTGGCATTTTAGGGGCCCTAAACCGTGAGGAGTAGTCTTGAAACAAAAATGACCTGTGAAATCCTAAAGGTACTCATTGGACTTTGGGCCCCTTAGCGTACTTAGGGTGTAAAAAAGTGCCACACATGTGGTACCGCCGTACTCAGGAGAAGTAGTATAATGCGTTTTGGGGTGTATTTTTACACATACCCATGCTAAGTGGGAGAAATATCTCTGTAAATGACAATTGTTTGATTTTTTTACACACAATTGTCCATTTACATAGAAATTTCTCCCACCCAGCATGGGTATGTGTAAAAATACACCCCAAAACACATTGTACTACTTCTCCCGAGTATGGCGATACCACATGTGTGGCACTTTTTTGCACCCTAAGTGCGCTAAAGGGCCCAAAGTCCAATGAGTACCTTTAGGATTTCACAGGTCATTTTGAGAAATTTCGTTTCAAGACTACTCCTCACGGTTTAGGGCCCCTAAAATGCCAGGGCAGTATAGGAACCCCACAAATGACCCCATTTTAGAAAGAAGACACCCCAAGGTATTCCGTTAGGAGTATGGTGAGTTCATAGAAGATTTTATTTTTTGTCAAAAGTTAGCGGAAATTGATTTTAATTGTGTTTTTTCACAAAGTGTCATTTTTCGCTAACTTGTGACAAAAAATAAAATCTTTTATGAACTCGCCATACTACTAACGGAATACCTTGGGGTGTCTTCTTTCTAAAATGGGGTCATTTGTGGGGTTCCTATACTGCCCTGGCATTTTAGGGGCCCTAAACCGTGAGGAGTAGTCTTGAAACGAAATTTCTCAAAATGACCTGTGAAATCCTAAAGGTACTCATTGGACTTTGGGCCCTTTAGCGCAGTTAGGGTGCAAAAAAGTGCCACACATGTGGTATCGCCGTACTCAGGAGAAGTAGTATAATGTGTTTTGTGGTGTATTTTTACACATACCCATGCTGAGTGGGAGAAATATCTCTGTAAATGGACAATTGTGTGTAAAAAAAATTAACAAATTGTCATTTACAGAGATATTTCTCCCACCCAGCATGGGTATGTGTAAAAATACACCTCAAAACACATTATACTACTTCTCCTGAGTACGGCAATACCACATGTGTGGCACTTTTTTGCAGCCTAACTGCGCTAAGGGGTCCAAAGTCCAATGAGCACCTTTAGGCTTTACAGGGGTGCTTACAATTTAGCACCCCCCAAAATGTCAGGACAGTAAACACACCCCACAAATGATCCTATTTTGGAAAGTAGACCCTTCAAGGTATTCAGAGAGGGGCATGGTGAGTCCGTGGCAGATTTCATTTTTTTTTGTCGCAAGTTAGAAGAAATGGAAACTTTTTTTTTTTTTTTTTTTCCTCACAAAGTGTCATTTTCCGCTTACTTGTGACAAAAAATAATATCTTCTATGAACTCACTATGCCTCTCAGTGAATACTTTGGGATGTCTTCTTTCCAAAATGGGGTCATTTGGGGGGTATTTATACTATCCTGGAATTCTAGCCCCTCATGAAACATGACAGGGGGTCAGAAAAGTCAGAGATGCTTGAAAATGGGAAAATTCACTTTTGGCACCATAGTTTGTAAACGCTATAACTTTTACCCAAACCAATAAATATACACTGAATGGGTTTTTTTTTATCAAAAACATGTTTGTCCACATTTTTCGCGCTGCATGTATACAGAAATTTTACTTTATTTGAAAAATGTCAGCACAGAAAGTTAAAAAAATCATTTTTTTGCCAAAATTCATGTCTTTTTTGATGAATATAATAAAAAGTAAAAATCGCAGGAGCAATCAAATAGCATCAAAAGAAAGCTTTATTAGTGACAAGAAAAGGAGCCAAAATTCATTTAGGTGGTAGGTTGTATGAGCGAGCAATAAACCGTGAAAGCTGCAGTGGTCTGAATGGAAAAAAAGTGGCCGGTCCTTAAGGGGTAGAAAGCCCTAGGTCCTCAAGTGGTTAATTACATGTATAAGAAGTATTCTAGACTACAAATTATGTCTTTAAAAATGGCATGCCACTGTACTGCTTTGATATCTAGTCAATTACTTGAAGTATATTTTTTATGTGTTTAAACGTTTTTATTGATTGATGTTTTTAAATTGTATGTACTGTATGTTTTTTTTTCCTTACAAGATGTTTTCCAGTATTTTATCTCCATTGATGTGGAACATTTGAGAGAATCGCTAGGTAAAGATTTTGAAAATATGGATTTTATGAAAACTGAAGACAGCAGGGCATCCATGGAAGAGAATACAAGAGAGGAAAACACGATCGGATATATCACGAAAAATGCAGACCTTTTGGTGGAAAAGAGAGACATGTCATCCCAAGTTTAAAGACTTCTTTCCTGGATAGACAGAATTTGGGATGTATATTTGGACTTCTCCTGAGGGGCCGTGAACACCATGTACTAATGTGGTGTTCCCTGAAGGCCTTTTTTTGGCGGTGTGACGGGCGGGACGCATCGCATCGTTGACACCAATTTACAGTGCGAAACCTGCCTAAACAGTTGACAGCCATTTGTAACCTGCTTAGTACCAGTTTGGTTGGTGTTTGGTGTGGCTGTAAGGGAGGAGGAGGCCATAGGTAAAGCTTAGGGGTTATATTTAAATCACTTTAAATAGGCCCCTGAGTTTTACTCAGCAGGTTGCAACACTTTGTTATTGAATGTTGAATTGTGTCTCTATAGCTGCCATTTTAGCTTTTTAACATTTTTAGGTTTAAATTGTAGTGTACTGTATGTTTTTTTTTCTTTACAAGATGTTTTCCAGCATTTTATCTCTATAGAGGTGGAACACTTGAGAGATCTACTAGTGGAAAATTTGGAAAAATCGCTTTTATGAAAACTGATGACAGCAGCGCTTACATGGAAGAGACTACAAAAGAGAGGCTAACATTATCGGATACAGCACGAAAAATGCAGACCTTTTGGTGGAAAACAGAGACGTGGCTTCCCAAGTTTAGAGACTTCTTTCCTGGATCGACTCAATTTGGGACGGATAATTGGGCAAGATTTTAACACTTTTTTAATTACATGTATAAGAATTATTTTAGACTACAAATTATGTGTTTAAAATGTCATGCCACTGTACTGCTTTAATATTTTGTCAATTATTTGAAGTATATTTTTTTATGTGTTTAGAAGATTTTATTGATTGATGTTTTTAAATTGTAGTGAACTGTATGTTTTTTTTCCTTACAAGATGTTTTCCAGCATTTTATCTCCATAGATGTGGAACATTTGAGAGAATCGCTAGGTAAAGATTTTGAAAAAATGGATTTTATGAAAACTGAAGACAGCAGGGCATCCATGGAAGAGAATACAAGAGAGGAAAACACGATCAGATATAGCACGAAAAATGCGGAGCTTTTGGTGGAAAAGAGAGACATGTCATCCCAAGTTTAAAGACTTCTTTCCTGGATGGACAGAATTTGGGATGTATATTTGGACTTCTCCTGAGGGGCCGTGAACACCGTGTACTAATGTGGTGTTCCCTGAAGGTCTTTCTTGGCGGTGTGACGGGCGGGACGCATCGCATCGTTGACACAAATTTGCAGTGTGAAACCAGCCTAAACGGTTGAAAGCCATTTGCAACCTGCTTAGTACCAGTTTGGTTGGTGTTTGGTGTGGCTGTAGGGGAGGAGGAGGCCATAGGTAAAGCTTAGGGGTTTATTTAAATCACTTTAAATAGGCCCCTGAGTTTTACTCTGCAGATTGCAACACTTTGTTATTGAATGTTGAAATGTGTCTCTATAGCTGCCATTTTAGCTTTTTAACATTTTTAGGTTTAAATTGTAGTGTACTGTATGTTTTTTTTTCTTTACAAGATGTTTTCCAGCATTTTATCTCTATAGAGGTGGAACACTTGAGAGATCTACTAGTGGAAAATTTGGAAAAATCGCTTTTATGAAAACTGATGACAGCAGCGCTTACATGGAAGAGACTACAAAAGAGAGGCTAACATTATCGGATACAGCACGAAAAATGCAGACCTTTTGGTGGAAAACAGAGACGTGGCTTCCCAAGTTTAGAGACTTCTTTCCTGGATCGACTCAATTTGGGACGGATAATTGGGCAAGATTTTAACACTTTTTTAATTACATGTATAAGAATTATTATACACTACAAATTATGTGTTTAAAATGTCATGCCACTGTACTGTTTTAATATTTTGTCAATTATTTGAAGTATATTTTTTTATGTGTTTAGAAGATTTTATTGATTGATGTTTTTAAATTGTAGTGAACTGTATGTTTTTTTTCCTTACAAGATGTTTTCCAGCATTTTATCTCCATAGATGTGGAACATTTGAGAGAATCGCTAGGTAAAGATTTTGAAAAAATGGATTTTATGAAAACTGAAGACAGCAGGGCATCCATGGAAGAGAATACAAGAGAGGAAAACCCGATCAGATATAGCACGAAAAATGCAGACCTTTTGGTGGAAAAGAGAGACATGTCATCCCAAGTTTAAAGACTTCTTTCCTGGATGGACAGAATTTGGGATGTATATTTGGACTTCTCCTGAGGGGCCGTGAACACCGTGTACTAATGTGGTGTTCCCTGAAGGTCTTTCTTGGCGGTGTGACGGGCGGGACGCATCGCATCGTTGACACAAATTTACAGTGTGAAACCAGCCTAAACGGTTGAAAGCCATTTGCAACCTGCTTAGTACCAGTTTGGTTGGTGTTTGGTGTGGCTGTAGGGGAGGAGGAGGCCATAGGTAAAGCTTAGGGGTTTATTTAAATCACTTTAAATAGGCCCCTGAGTTTTACTCTGCAGGTTGCAACACTTTGTTATTAAATGTTGAATTGTGTCTCTATAGCTGCCATTTTAGCTTTTTAACATTTTTAGGTTTAAATTGTAGTGTACTGTATGTTTTTTGTTCTTTACAAGATGTTTTCCAGCATTTTATCTCTATAGAGGTGGAACATTTGAGATAGTCGCTAGGTGAGGATTTGGAAAAAGATCGCTTTTATGAAAACTGATGAAAGCAGGGCATACATGGAAGAGAATACAAGAGAGGACAACACCATCGGATATAGCATGAAAATTGCGGACCTTTTGGTGGAAAACAGAGACGTGGCTTCCCAAGTTTAGAGACTTCTTTCCTGGATCGACTCAATTTGGGACGGATAATTGGGCAAGATTTTAGCACTTTTTTAATTACATGTATAAGAATTATTCTAGAATACAAATTATGTCTTTAAAAATGGCATGCCACTGTACTGCTTTAATATCTAGTCAATTACTTGAAGTATATTTTTTATGTGTTTAAACGTTTTTATTGATTGATGTTTTTAAATTGTATGTACTGTATGTTTTTTTTTCCTTACAAGATGTTTTCCAGTATTTTATCTCCATTGATGTGGAACATTTGAGAGAACCTTTTTTTGTTTAAATTGTAGTGTACTGTATGTTTTTTTTTTCTTTACAAGATGTTTTCCTGCATTTTATCTCCATAGATGTGGAACACTTGAGAGATCTACTAGGTGAAAATTCTGAAAAATCGCTTTTATGAAAACTGATGACAGCAGCGCTTACATGGAAGAAACTACAAAAGAGAGGCTAACATCATCGGATACAGCACGCAAAATGCGGACCTTATGGTGGAAAACAGAAACGTGGCTTCCCAAGTTTAGAGACTTCTTTCCTGGATCGACTCAATTTGGGACAGATAATTGGGCAAGATTTTAACACTTTTTTAATTACATGTATAAGAATTATTCTAGACTACAAATTATGTGTTCAAAATGTCATGCCACTGTACTGCTTTAATATTTTGTCAATTACATGAAGTATATTTTTTTATGTGTTTAGAAGGTTTTATTGATTGATGTTTTAAAATTGTAGTGTACTGTATGTTTTTTTTCTTTACAAGATGTTTTCCAGCATTTTATCTCCATAGATGTGGAACACTTGAGAGATCTACTAGGTGAAATTTTGGAAAAATCGCTTTTATGAAAACTGATGACAGCAGGGCATATATGGAAGAGAATACAAGAGAGGACAACACGATCGGATATAGCACAAAAAATGCAGACCTTTTGGTGGAAAATAGAGACATGTCATCCCAAGTTTAAAGACTTCTTTCCTGGATGGACGTAATTTGGGATGGAAATTTGGACTTCTCCTAAAAGGGCAGTGAACAGCGTGTACTAACGCGGTGTTCCCTGAAATTTGCTAGGTGAACATTTGGAAAAATCGCTTTTATGAAAACTGATGACAGCGGCACATACATGTAAGAGAATACAAGAGAGGACAACACCATCGGATATAGCACGAAAATTGCGGTCCTTTTGGTGGAAAAGAGAGATATGTCCTCCCAAGTTTAGAGACATCTTTCCTGGATGCACAGAATTTTGGATGGATATTTGTACTTCTTCTTATGAGGGGCTGTAAACACTGTGTACCAATGCGGTGTTCCCTAAAGGCCTTTTTTGGCGGTGTGACAGGCAGGACGCATCGCATCGGAACACTTGAGAGATCTACTAGGTGAAAACTTGGAAAAATCACTTTTATGAAAACCGATGACAGCAGGGCTTACATGGAAGAGACTACAAAAGAGAGGCTAACATCATCGGATACAGCACAAAAATGCGGACCTTTTGGTGGAAAACAGAGCTGTGGCTTTCCAAGTTTAGAGACTTCTTTCCTGGATCGACTCAATTTTGGACAGTTAATTGGGCAATATTTTAACACTTTTTTGATTACATGTATAAGAAATATTCTAGACTTCAAATTATGTGTTTAAAATGTCATGCCATTGTACTGCTTTAATATTTTGTCATTTACTTGAAGTATATTTTTTTATGTGTTTAGAAATTTTTATTGATTGATGTTTTTAAATTGTAGTGTACTGTATGTTTTTTTCCCCTACAAGATGTTTTCCAGCATTTGATCTCCATAGATATGGAACATTTGAGAGAATCGCTAGGAAAAGATTTTGAAAAAATCGCTTTTATGAAAACTCAAGACAGCAGGGCATCCATGGAAGAGAATACAAGAGAGGACAACACGATCAGATATAGCACGAAAAATGCGAACCTTTTGGTGGAAAAGAGACATGTCATCCCAAGTTTAAAGACTTCTTTCCTGGGTAGACAGAATATAGGATGTATATTTGGACTTCTCCTGAGGGGCCCTGAACACCGTGTACTAATGTGGGGTTCCCTGAAGGCCTTTTTTGGCGGTGTGATGGGCGGGATGCATCGCATCGTTGACACCAATTTACAGTGTGAAACCAGCCTAAACGGTTGACAGCCATTTGTAACCTGTTTAGTACCAGTTTGGTTGGTGTTTGGTGTGGCTGTAGGGGAGGAGGAGGTCATAGGTAAAGCTTAGGGGTTTATTTAAATCACTTTAAATATGCCCCTGAGTTTTACTCTGCAGGTTGCAACACTTTGTTATTGAATGTTGAATTGTGTCTCTATAGCTGCCATTTTGGCGTTTTAACATTTTCAGTTTTAAATTGTAGTGTATTGTATGTTTTTTTTCCTTACAAGATGTTTTCCAGCATTTTATCTCCATATACGTCAAAGAGGTCCGCACCAGTCCAGGATTCCAAATCATAAGCTATGATTAAGAGCTGACTAGCTTGAAACATGTTAGCTTTTTGATGCATGTGTTCATTTTTATACTGGATACGTCCTAAATAAAGATATATATTTGGAATCCTGGACTGGTGCGGACCTCTTTGACGTGTATTGTGGGCTCTGCTGACCTGGTCGTGCACAACCCAGTGATTGGTGGGTAGAGCGGTGTGTACACAAACTTCATTTTATCTCCATAGATGTGGAACATTTGAGAGGATCGCTAGGTGAAGATTTTGAAAAAATAGTTTTTATAAAAACTGAAGACTGCAGAGCACACATGGAAGAGAATACAAGAGGGGAAAACACGATCGGATATAGCACGAAACATGCAAACCTTTTGGTGGAAAAGAGAGACATGTCATCCCAAGTTTAAAGACTTCTTTCCTGGATAGACAGAATTTGGGATGGAAATTTGGACTTCTCCTAAACGGGCAGTGAACAGCGTGTACTAACGCGGTGTTCCCTGAAATTTGCTAGGTGAACATTTGGAAAAATCGCTTTTATGAAAACTGATGACAACAGCGCATACATGGAAGAGAATACAAGAGCGGACAACACCATCGGATATAGCATGAAAATTGCGGACCTTTTGGTGGAAAAGAGAGATATGTCATCCCAAGTTTAGAGACTTCTTTCCTGGATGGACAGAATTTGGCATGGATATTTGGACTTCTTCCTATGAGGGGCTGTGAACACTGTGTACTAATGCGGTGTTCCCTAAAGGCCTTTTTTGGCGGTGTGACAGGCGGGACGCATCGCATCATTGACACCAATTTACATTTGTGAAACCAGCCTAAATGGTTGACAGCCATTTGTAACCTGCTTAGTACCAGTTTGGTTGGTGTTTGGTGTGGCTGTAGGGGAGGAGGAGGCCATAGGTAAAGCTTCGGGTTATATTTAAATCACTTTAACTATGCCCCTGAGTTTTACTCTGCAGGTTGCAACACTGTGTTATTGAATGTTGAATTGTGTCTCTATAGCTGCCATTTTAGCATTTTAACCTTTTTTTGTTTAAATTGTAGTGTACTGTATGTTTTTGTTTTTCTTTACAAGATGTTTTCCAGCATTTTATCTCCATAGATGTGGAACACTTGAGAGATCTACTAGGTGAAAATTTGGAAAAATCACTTTTATGAAAACCGATGACAGCAGCGCTTACATGGAAGAGACTACAAAAGAGAGGCTAACATCATCGGATACAGCACGAAAAATGCGGACCTTTTGGTGGAAAACAAAGCTGTGGCTTTCCAAGTTTAGAGACTTCTTTCCTGGATCGACTCAATTTGGGACGGATAATTGGGCAATATTTTAACACTTTTTTAATTACATGTATAAGAAATATTCTAGACTTCAAATTATGTGTTTAAAATGTCATGCCACTGTACTGCTTTAATATTTTGTCATTTACTTGAAGTATATTTTTTTATGTGTTTAGAAATTTTTATTGATTGATGTTTTTAAATTGTAGTGTACTGTATGTTTTTTTTCCCCTACAAGATGTTTTCCAGCATTTGATCTCCATAGATGTGGAACATTTGAGAGAATCGCTACGTAAAGATTTAGAAAAAATCGCTTTTATGAAAACTCAAGACAGCAGGGCATCCATGGAAGAGAATACAAGAGAGGACAACACGATCAGATATAGCACGAAAAAAATGTGAACCTTTTGGTGGAAAAGAGACATGTCATCCCAAGTTTAAAGACTTCTTTCCTGGGTAGACAGAATATAGGATATATATTTGGACTTCTCCTGAGGGGCCCTGAACACCGTGTACTAATGTGGTTTTCCCTGAAGGCCTTTTTTGGCGGTGTGATGGGCGGGATGCATCGCATCATTGACACCAATTTACAGTGTGAAACCAGCCTAAACGGTTGACAGCCATTTGTAACCTGCTTAGTACCAGTTTGTTTGGTGTTTGGTGTGGCTGTAGGGGAAAAGGAGGCCATAGGTAAAGCTTATGGGCTTATTTAAATCACTTTAAATAGGCCCCCGAGTTTTACCCTACAGGTAAATTTTAGGCCATTTTGGCATTTGAACCATTTTTTTTTTGTTTAACCAGTTCGGCCTATCTGGACGAGCTTCCTCGTCCAGATAGGCACTGCTGCTGCCACCGGCTGGTGCACGCGATCGAGCGCGCCCCCGCGCTCGCTCCCACTGCCCGCCGCTAGCCCCCCGATCAGTGAATGGGAATATAATTCCCATTCACTGATCTAACTTCCCCGCAGAAATACCGACGCTTTCTCTCCAGAGAGCGAGGTATTTCTGCCCCCAGGAAACTTCTCCCCAGCATTTTAGTTCCTGGATGCGAGATCGTTCGCATCCAGGACTTTTTTCACTATGGCCATCTTGTGGCCAAGTAGTAAACTGCAGCAACATACCTTTTTAATTTAAAAAAAATATTATTTTATTTTACAAGAGACTTCTTTCCTGGATCGACTCAATTTGGGACAGATAATTGGGCAAGATTTTAACACTTTTTTAATTACATGTATAAGAATTATTCTAGACTACAAATTATGTGTTCAAAATGTCATGCCACTGTACTGCTTTAATATTTTGTCAATTACATGAAGTATATTTTTTTATGTGTTTAGAAGGTTTTATTGATTGATGTTTTTAAATTGTAGTGTACTGTATGTTTTTTTTCCTTACAAGATGTTTTCCAGCATTTTATCTCCACAGATGTGGAACATTTGAGAGGATCGCTAGGTAAAGATTTTGAAAAAATCGCTTTTATGAAAATTGATGACAGCAGTGCATACATGGAAGAGAATACAAGAGAGGACAACACGATTGGATATAGCACGAAAAATGCAGACTTTTTGGTGGAAAAGAGAGACATGTCATCCCAAGTTTAAAGACTTCTGTAACAAACACAAAAGAGACAGCTGCGGTGAACAGCGATACCACCACAGCTGCCTCCGTCTCTCTGCCTAGCATTCTGTCCGGTCCTCGGGCGTCTAGCACGCCGAGGACGGGTTTGTCAGCAGCACATAGGGTTGTAATGTCGCGTGCGCGCGCGCACAGACGAGACCTTTATGCGGGGAGGAGGCGCGTCAGCTGACCGGGCGGTCGGCTGACGTCAGAGGAGACGCTCGGCGCTCCTCATTGGTTGATGAGAGGGGGCGTGCCGGAGGGTTCTCCTCTGCTTCTTAAGCCTCTCGGAATCACTCGCAACTTGTCTGCTGTTGCGAATACTTCATGTTAGCACTCAGAACTTAGATAGATCTGGTGTGCTTTGATCCGGGAGGAAACCGGGGATTTCACACAGTGTTAGGATTTTGATAGCCATAATCATTATTTAAAATTGTATTATCTGTGTATGACTCTTGCTCGTTCTGACCATTCTTACTCTCAGTGATTCTGTACTTCTGCCCATCTGATCTTGTTGCTGACTCTGCCTGTTATAACCTTCTTGTTTTGCCTTCTGACTTTGTACCGTATCTGCCAGTCTGTTGCCAACTCGTTTAGTCTGACTTCTCTACTCTCACCAGAGGGCCCTTGTCTCTGGTGAGGGGTTCAGTACTGTTAGTGCCCACCAGCTCCTCTGGTGTGGCATAGCTAAACCTATCAGTATTACTGTTGCACCAAGCACTATACCTTACTATCACATCTCTTCATGGACTGGTTTGAACGAACCTTTGTCTATGAGCACCCTATGTATCTTGGCCATACCATGTGCTGGCTAAGGTACATAGATGACATCTTCTTCATCTGGTCAGGATCCGAGGAATCATTGTTGGCATTCAAGGGAAATCTGGAACGTTGTTTCCCCACAATCTCCTTCACCCTGGAGTATAGCCCAGAGTCAGTTCATTTCCTCGATGTCCTGATTCAGATGGAGGGAGGTGTTTTTCATACATCCCCATATCGTAAGCCCACGGATTGTAATACGTATTTGGCAGCTAAGAGTTACCATTCGCAACGCCTTAAAAAAGGTTTACCTTTTGGCCAATTTTTGCGGCTGAGGAGGATTTCCTCAGATGATGCCTCTTTTTTTAGAGAAGCAGGGACCATGTATGCAAACTTCTTGGCAAGGGGTTATGATCCTAAGATACTCGACAGTGCACTTGATAGAGCCACACAGAGGGATAGAGAGACTCTACTGCGGTTTAATCCCCGACATGAACAATCACGACTTCTCATGATTCTAACATATTCTCCACTTTCTCTATAGGCACAAAAAATTGTGAGGAAACACTGGCAGATCCTGAGCAGTGATCCATCACTTCCAAACGTTTTCGGTGAACAGCCAATTTGTGCATTTAGACAATGCAAGAATCTTCGAGACACCTTGGTGCATGCCAGGAGCACAATACCCACTTCCACAGAAGGAGGTTATTGGGTTTCTAATTTACCTAGCCCTAAGGGCATGTTTCCATGTGGCCACTGTGCCCAGTGTGGGTACGTACAAAGGGGTGCATCTTTTCCGCACCCTCGTTCCGGTAGACGTATCTCTCTAAATTGTTTTGCAAGCTGTTCATCGAAGAACGTTGTATATTGCCTAATCTGCCCATGTGGCCATTTGTATATAGGCCAAACCTCACATGATGTGCGTACACGCATCAGCGAGCACCGCAGTAATATTCGCTGTGGTGCAGTGGATTCTCCTGTCGCCAGACATTTTATGGAGGCAGGGCATAATGTGTCTCAACTACGTTTTAGGGTAGTAGAGGTAGTGAAACCCCCCCCCCCCATATAGGGGAGGAGATATAGAATTGAAACTATTACAAAGAGAATTATTTTGGAGGTATCAATTGAATACAATTTCGCCTCAGGGTATGAATGAGGACGCTGATCTGGCACTTTTTCTCAGATAATCAATATGGGGTGGCGATTAGTGATAGTTCATGGATCTCACCTGTGTATTTGGCTAATTTTAATAATATTATTGTGGCTTAGGGAATTAGTTTGATTTTATTTCTTCTGTAACAGTATTCTCTATCTGATTGCTCCTATATCTCGCCTTCTGAAAGCCTGGACACTGTTTACTGCGTACCAGCACCACCTACTGGACACAGATCTGCCTGCACCAGCTCTCTAGCTTAAGTTGTATATTTGCCTGGCCGGGAAGCGCGGCGGCCATCTTGTGTGTGTCTAACACACTACTGGATGGCCTGCTGCACTGGGCGACGCCAACCGGAACCGGAAGTGACGCCGTGGCGCACGCCGCGTGACGTCATGTGCGTCAAAGGGCCGGCCCCAGTGTCCAGGCTGGGTGAACGAGCAATTAGTTACACTATATATAGAGAGCTATGGCAAATAGAAGGCTACAGCACTCTCTGGGCATCCTATGACCCTCTGACGAAGAATCTCTCATCCGAAACGGCGCTGTCAGGGTAATGGTCGTTTGATACTCTGCCATAGACTTTGTGCGATCCCGGGCTCCTCAGCTTGCTGCATGTGTGCTCTATAAGGACTTTTGTTTGCTGCAGTTCCGGGTTTGTGTTATCACCACAGCTGTTTATCTTTAGGCATCCCCAGCATCACTTTGCTTTGCGTTTGCTATATATACTGCTGTATATGTTTGTAAAGCTTATAGCATTTAAGATACTGCTGTAATGTAATACTATTGACAGAGTGTATATTTTGAGTGTCTCAGCTTGTGCAATATTGTCTGTTCATGTGATTGTTCACCTTTTTGATATATATTTAATACAACGAGTTTTGCAACTTGACTTTTGGTGTGCAGGTTTTTAAAACATTTTTATGTGATTTAGGGGCTACAGGCCCTATTTACCATACCTAGCACACATTATTGTCTTTTGCTTGACTACGGGTGTGCATACCTTATCTTTATAAAGGAGGCAATTGCCCCAAGGCCCCAAAGCCTGTAGGGGCCCCCAAGAGGATTTTTTTTTTTTTCAAAAATACCTTATAGTTTTTGAGAAAATCGATTTTAAAGTTTCAAAGGAAAATAAATACACATTTAAAAACCTGCAGACTTTAACAGTTAATAGCAAATCAACCTTACATGCTAGAAACCCTACATTTGCTGGATATGTTGAAGAGATCATTGGGAATAAGAGGAAAAAACTATTTTTCAAAAAGACCTTTTAGTTTTTGAGAAAATCGATTTTAAAGTTTCGAAGGAAAAAAAGTATACTTTTGAATGCGGTAAATGTCACTTTTAGTAGCAAACCTAACGGTAGTGTAATTTTACATGTATCAAAAGAAAGAGCAATGCATTTCCTGATGGGGTTTCCAGGGGGTCCATACGCAGTACATATGGACCTCCTGGAAACCCCTCCGCAGCCGCAGCGCTTTGGCCAGGGATCGCTATACAGCCGCAATATGGCTGTATGAAGATCCCTGGCATTTTTTCCTATTTTCCCATTTTTTTTTTTTTTTTATGTTTAGAGTGTGGGATTTTTTTTTTTAAAAAATTATGTGGGGTCCCCCCTCCTGAAACATTTTAACCCCTTGTCCCCCATGCAGGCTGGGATAGCCAGAATGTGGAGCTCCGACTGATTGGGGCTTCATTTATACCAGCTGCAAAAAAGGTCCCTTAATGCCGATTTTTGTTCTGGGGTATATGTTGGGGGGCCCTCCAGGTTTAGTTTGCCCTGGGACCCCATTGTTGCTAAAACCGGCCCTGGGAGCACTAGCGGCTCTCTGTTCTGGCTAAGGCGGAAATAGCTGAACCTGTTCGTATCCGCTCTACTGCACAGGCTCCAGTCCTTTGTGCCTGTGCAGTAGAACGGATACGATCGGGTTCGGCTATTTCCGCCTTACCCGAACAAAAAGCCGCTATTGCTCCTGCGCACGATCGCAGTAGGTAAATATTACTTGTGCAGGCGCACCCTTGTCAGGATCTGCCAAGGGACTTTCAGGGGAGCCAGCGCTGGATTCCCCCAAGCTACAGAGGAAGGGGAAGCCTCATTAGGATCCCGTGGCTTCCTCCTCCTGAGGTAAGTATCTCCCAGAGGTTTTTTTTGTTTGCTACAGGGTCTCCTTAAGTATTTATTAGCATTGAGGAGAGTGACAAAAAGCATGATCCACCTGTAAACCTGAGGTGGTTCAGATCTGGTAAGCTGTGGGCAGAGCAGGGACAAGGTCCTCCAGCACCCAAGGCTGAGACACCAAAGTGCGCCCCTCCATCCCTCCCACCCCAGCTGTCACACATGGATTGCTATCAGACTAAGAGAGCCACAGGGCCCACAACCTCCCCAACACCTTAATATCTAGTTATCTGGCTTGCAGTCACTGCTATGTATCCCCTTTTCTTATTTCTTTCTGCTTCATAAACAATTAGGAATGACAGCTGAATGAATTGTGCGCCCCCACCTACACTGCGCCCTGAGGCTGGAGCCTCTCCAGCCTATGCCTCGGCCCGGCCCTGGCTGTGGGGGAAAGGGGTGTGCAGTGTATTCACTAGTGTGAAGAGCACAGTGTTACACACATTCACAGGGAGTTGTATGCTCATTGTGGATCAAATTGGAATTTGAGTATTTATACGGTATCATACTATGCGAGGCAGTTTCTGATGTGTCACAGGACGTGGTTGTGAAGGAGAGCGCAGCAGGATTGACACACAAAGCAACATGTATATGGCAACAGTTTTGTAGTTTTCTAACACTGATAATGACGTACAAAAATTATGTAATTTTCTGTTTGAATGGAGTCTTTTTTCTTGTTATTTGCATAAAGATTATATTATATAGGGAGACTAAATACTCCTTTTACCAATTAACACACCCCCTCCTTTACCACCCTTATATAGTAGCTAAAGGTTTAGTTCTTAATAGAAATTGGACTATGTCTATGCTACACCATAGCCTTAATGCTAGATACACACAATACAAATAGATTGACTATTTGCAACCTGTCCGATCTGATTTCCGATCGATTTTCTGATCGATTTTCCATAGAAGTGAATGGAAAATCGATCGGAAATCAGATCGGATATGTTGGAAATAGTCGATCTGGCAGGTAAATCTGCCAGAAAATTGTATCGTGCGTACCTAGCATAATAGCTGTATTATGTGTCTAAAGAAATAACATTTAAAAGTGTACTTTCCATTTCAGCCACTTGATGGAACTGTTGTACCATTTCTTTCATGTTTGCACCTGTCGCTTCTTAGAAGTGTTCTAATTACTGCTTGTTACGTTAAGTTGTACATAGTGTATGCAGATTGGTTTTAATGTAATTAATTTTTTGCCTATAGTAAACACTTACATTTCGTACTGATAAAAATGCTGCTTTAAGGCAGAATATTTGCATCTTATTAAATTGTATTTCTCTTTTACTCACTCACACGCACTTACACACTCTATTTTAGACACAACGTCTTCTGATTGTTTCTCCACATAATCGCCTCCCTTACATCAACATTTGTTATATAGTTGACCCTCCTGTATATAACTGGAGGAGAAAGTCACCAGTAATATATATGATCAATATCATTATTTGTGAAAAAGACAGATTAATTTAATTGTTGTTCAAAGTAAAACAACTATTTTTCACAAATAAAATAATAATACATTCCAGAATGCAGGAATACAGATTTTTTTTAACAATTGTTACAACGGTAAGTACCCAGCGTAGCAACTAGCAAGTAAAATGAGGACCAGGCACGTCTGGGCATTTAGGTGCAGCCATAGGCCCCAATGCACTTATGGTGGCTGCAGCCAGTGTTTCCTTGCCCGTGACAGGCAGCCAATAGTTTCCTTGTGCTACTTTGCTGGGTGTTATATCTGTGTATTGTCTGTGTTAAGATGAATACTCACCTGACAACACAGGAAGATGGATCACAGCAACGTCTTCCTATGACGAGCGTTCCCTGATCCATCTTCCTGCTCACAGGAACACATAACATAACGTGGCAGCACACAAGGGGTGCCAACAAGAGTTCAAACAAATTCATGGCACTTTGCAGAGAAGTCAGCAGGGATCTTAAAGATAACCCAAGGGGGCATTTTAAAGTCTTAATAGGACACAGAGGCATACCCTTTAAAGATCGGCTGTGACGATCATTATCGCTCATTGCTCAAAAAATCGCCGGTAGTCAGGAGAATCGTGCACATAAATGTGAGATAAGCCTTTTGCCTGATTTTTGGACTTTGTTTTGGATTGCCACCTGGACCAACCTTGTATCTGTATCCAATTTGCTCTTGTCTCTTCCCTGATCCTTGCTCTTTTCTCTGACCTCCCATGTATGACCCCTTAGAAGTTTTGCTGAATAAACACAGCAGTTGCATTTTACTGGCGCCCACAGTTTCTTTCAAGTTGCCAATGACCCCTGGACTGTTACTTGATTTGCTATTGATTTCTGTTTTGTGCCCAGGGTTGCTCGGATACCCCAAATTACGATTCAAGTGAATTTGAATCCGGATATGCTCAAATCCGGATTCGGTCATGATCACGATCACAAATAGAAACAGATATCTGACTCGAGTGTGGTTTTGAGTCAAATAACTGCATGTAATCATGAATCATGAGTCGTGATTAGTGATTCAAAACCCGCCGACTTTAAAGGAAACCTAAACTGAGAAGGATTTGGATTTTTCCTTTTAAAATAATACCAGTTGCCTGACTCTCCTGCTGATCATGTGTCTCTAATACTTTCAGCCACAGCCCCTGAACAAGCATGCAGATCAGGTGCTCTGACTGAACCAGACTGGATTAGCTGCATGCTTGTTTCAGGTCTGTGATTCAACCACTACTGCAGTGAAAGAGATTAGCAGGACTGCCAGGCAACTGGTATGGTTTAAAAGGAAACATCCATATCCCTCTAAGTTTAGGTTCCCTTTAACGGTTAATAGTAAAGCCGCCTTAAATGCCAGAATCACCAAATTTGCAGGTTATATTAAGTAGAAAAGTGGGAGCAAGGGGAATTTTTATAAAAAAAAAAAGACCTTATACTTTTTGAGAAAATTGATTTTAAAATTTCAAAGGAAAAAAGTATACATTTAAATGGGGTAATGACAGTTCTTAGGGAAACAACTCCCGCCGCCGACTTTAGCAGTTAATAGCATATGCCCCTTACATCCTAGCAACACCAAATTTGCAGGATATGATAAAAAGATAGTGGGAAACAATGTTTAAAACATTTTTTCAGAATGTTCAGAATGTGGGAAATTAAAAAAAAAATGGCGTCGGGTCCCCCCTCTGTAACCCCTTGTCTCTCATGCAGGCTGGGATATCCAGAATGCATCCCGCATGGTCCATGGTATCGGAGGGACCCGGGGGTGAGGGGCGGCCAAGCCTTCCCCTTTCCCCCTGAGCCCTTGTTCAATCCATGTGCCCCAGGAGGAGGTGAGGGCGACGACTCCCTGGGGGGGTTCATGGTGGCATCTAGGAGTCCCCTTTAAGAAGGGGACCCTAGATGCCCACCACCCCTTCCAGGAGACATGAGTATAGGGGTACAAAGTACCCCTTACCCATTTCCACAAAGGGTTAAATGAAATAAAAACACAACGACGAGAAAAGTATTTTGTTAATCTTAATTAACCATAAATACTTAAGTGTACCTTTAAAAAAAAGTTCCCACGCCAATATCCTCGGAAAAGGTCCCACGTCAATATCCTCTAATCTTGCAATCTTCTTAACAACTTGATTGAAGATCTCCGCCGGCGCCGCCACACACGCTGCCCCCACCGCAGCTCTCAGCTATACTAAATATAGCTGAGAGCTTATTCGACTTTGCGGATGCATTGCCGCCAGCTCCCGCTCTCCCACACCTGTCACCCTCACCCATGCTGGCACCCAGTGCACCCATGGGTGCACAGGGTGCCAGCATGGGTGAGGGTGACAGCGGGTGTGAAGCAGGGAGGACATCGGGAGCAGGCGGCAATGCGTCCGCATAGGACGCTCTTTCAGCTATACTAAGCATAGCTGAAAAAACATCTTTAAATTTGGGCTCCAAGGCTTCCCATTGGTTCCTTAACAGACAAATGGGGATCAGGAGGATCTCCATTGGTTTGTTAAAGAACCAATGGGGAGCCTTGGAGCCAAAATTTAAGATGTTTTTCAGCTATACACTTTAGTGTAGCTGAGAATGCGTCCTATGCAGACGTATAGCCGCTGCCTCCCTCTGTCCTCCCCGCCTCCCTTTACCTGCAGGAGGCAGCGGCAATACTAATTAGTATTGCTGCACAAGGGGGGAGGGGGGGCGTCGTATGTGGTTCGGGGCAGCAGAGATCTTCATTCAAGTTAATGAAGATCGCAAGATTAGAGGATATTGGCGTGGGACATTTCCGAGGATATTGGCGTGGGAACTTTTTTTTAAAGGTACAGGTAAGTATTTCTGGTTAATTTAGAATTATAAAATACTTTTTTCGTGGTTGTGTTTTTATTTCATTCATCCTCTTGATCCCCATTGGTCTGTTATAGGTTATAGGTGGCAGTTATTTGTTAGGTTTATGGCTCGAGTTCCACAGAGAACATTTTGGTTTGTGGGCTCTGCTGTACTTAAACACTGGGTTCCATGGCTTCCCCAAGGTTAGTATACTTTCAATTACTGTACTTTAACATTTAATACAGTGCAATATCAGATTTTGGATAGGCACACCTTGCCATGTTTCCTTGATGCAGAAGCGACATCAGTCCAATACAAGCAATTCAAGGTCGGCTGGCACACCAGTTCAAAATTCCAAGCAGTTTTATTGTATGCACAACATGACAATTGTTTAGGGGCCACGGAGGGTCCCCTTCATCAGATAAAGTATGTCTGCACTTTATCTGATGAAGGGGACCCTCCGTGGCCCCGAAACAATTGTCATGTTGTGCATACAATAAAACTGCTTAGAATTTTGAACTGGTGCGCCAGCCGACCTTGAATTGCTTAACATTTAATACAGAGTACATGGTATAAATATAGAGTGGGGTATAGTGCTGTATTAGCTAGGCCTATTTTTAACATTGAGTCTCAAGCAACCAGAAAGCACACTTATCCGGCGTCAGCCAATCCTGGTCGGTGCTAGAGACTAGAGACTCTGTAGTTCTTTTCTAGTACTTGGCACAGTAATGTAATGTTGCACAGTGCTAGTCATCAAAGCAATTTAGTATTTATATAGTGCCGACAAGCTCCACAGTAGAGATGGGTAGAACCTCCGATTTTTGGTTCGTGAACCTCGAACACGAACCTCCGCAAAAAGTTCGGTTCGAGCGAACTTATGCAAACCGCAATAGACTTCAATGGGGAGGCGAACTTTGAAAACTAGAAACATTTATGCTGGCCACAAAAGTGATGTAAAAGTTGTTTCAAGGGGTCTAACATCTGAGTTTTTGCATGACGGAGTTAGATACACGCCAAAAGTCCCGGGGAAAAATCTGGGCAGAAATCACATTGCATGCTAAATTGGAGGCCTAAAGTGCTTTAAAACATCTTGCATGTGTATACATCAATCAGGGAGTGTAATTAGTGTACTGCTTCACACTGACAGACCAAACTCACCGTGTAACGCACCGCAAACAGCTGTTTGTGTAGTGATGGCCATGCTGGACTACTGCGCACCATGGCGAGATTGCTCTTTCTCACTCAGTGATGTCAGGTAATGTCTGACTGCCTTATCAACTTTCGATGGTTCTTTCTCTACCATTGTTAAAGCTTACATCTATTTTTTAAAATACTTGTTTTGCTTGCTGTTCAGTACCTTTAACGAGAATCTGTTATGGAGGGCAAGTCTGCCATTTATTTATCTGTGTGACTGATAAACTTTCGATATTACTTTCTCAGTACTATGGTGACCACAGGTAATGGCCGGGGAATCAGGGTTCGATTCCGGTCCGGAGTGGGAGCCTGAGAAACGGCTACCACCACACATCCAAGGAAGGCAGCAGGCACGCTGAGGGCAAAGGAGCAGGAACGGCTACCACCACACATCCAAGGGAGGCAGCAGGCATGGCATGCAAGTCCCGACTAAGGGAGGCAGTGATGAAAAATAACAATACAGGAGGACTTTTGAGGCCCTGCTGTATATGAGACGAATCAACTTTAAATCCTTTAACGAGAATCTGTTATGGAGGGCAAGTCTGCCATCCATTCAAGTGAAAGGTATGCACTAACTGCCAGGTATAATACAATGTGCCATCACAGATGCAGTGAAAGGTATGCAGTGACTGCAAACAGCTGTTTGTGTAGTGACAGCCGTGCTGGACTGGTGCGCACCATGACGAGAGTGCAGGTGATGGCAGCTTTCCAGCCCATATGGTCGCCGGGGACTGACTTAGTTTTTAGGCGGGAGTAGCCCTCTGGGATCCATGCCGCATTCATTTTGATAAAGGTGAGGTACTGAACACTTTTGTGACCTAGACGACTTCTCTTCTCAGTGACAATGCCTCCAGCTGCGCTGAAGTTCCTTTCGGACAGGACGCTTGAGGCAGGGCAAGACAGAAGTTGGATGGCAAATTGGGACAGCTCTGGCCACAGGTCAAGCCTGCGCACCCAGTAGTCCAGGGTTCATCGCTGCGCACAGTGTCTACATCCACACTTAAGGCCAGGTAGTCGGCTACCTGCCGGTCGAGGCGTTGGTGGAGGGTGGATCCAGGAGGGCTAAGGCGAGACGTTGGACTAAAGAATGTCCGCATGTCCGACATCACCATGAGATCGCTAGAGCGTCCTGTCCTTGCCTGCGTGGACATGGGAGAAGGATTACTGGCAGTGGTACCTTTATTCCGTTCTGCTATGACATCACCCTTAAACGCACTGTAAGGCATAGTTGCCCACTTGTTCTGCAAGTGCTGCATCCTTTCCGCCTTCTGGTGATTTGGAAACATCTTCACCACTTTCTGCCTATACCGAGGATCTAGTAGCGTTGCCACCCAATACAGCTCATTCCCCTTGAGTTTTTTTATACAGAGGTCCCTCAACAGGCTGGAAAGCATGAAAGACGCCATCTGCACAAAATTGGATGCAGACGTACTATCAATCTCCTCCTCCCCCCAGCCATGAACAACACCACAGGAAAGTTGAGCAGCACAAGCCCCCTGCAACACCTGCTGCATTTGTTCTTCTGCCTCCTTCTCCTCCTAAAAAAAAACCCTTCATCATCTGACTCCTCTTCCCCACACAACTCTTACTCCTCCTCCTCCTCCTCCCTCTGTGCTGCTGCAGGTGTTGAGGAATCATCTGCTTCTGCTGAGAATTTATCCCACAACTCTTCCTCCTGTTCCTGTTCACGCTCCTTCGCAGCTTGATCCACTGCTCTACGAATGGCACGCTCCAGGAAGAAAGCATATGGGATCAAGACGCTTACCAGGTTTGTCACCTCCTCAAACGGCCGCATGAGCCTGCAGGCATTTCACATGAGTGTCCAGTACTTCGGCCAGAACATCCCCATCTCCCCAGAGCATGTCCTTTGACTGTAGTTGTAGAGATACTGTTTGACGGCTTTCTCCTGTTGTAGCAGGCGGTTGAAGATCAGGAGCATTGAATTCCAGCGAGTTGGGCTATTGCAAATCAATCGTCTCACCGGCACGTTGTTTCTCCGCTGAATATCAGCAAAGCGTGCCATGGCCATGTAAGACCACCTGAAATACCCACACACCTTCCTGGACTGCTTTAGGACATCCTGTAAGCCTGGGTACTTAGACACAAATCTCTGAATTATGAGATTCAGCACATGTGCAATGCAGGGTACATGTGTCAACTTTCCCAAATTCAAAGCCGAAATGAGATTGCTGCCATTGTCGCAAACCCCGTTGCCGATCTCCAGTTGGTGCAGGGTCAGCCACTGATCCACCTGTTTGTTCAGAGCAGCCAGGAGAGCTGCTCCAGTGTGACTCTCTGTTTTGAGGCAAGACATGTCTAAGATGGCGTGACACCATCGTACCTGGCATGCAGCATAAGCCCCGGGGAGCTGGGGCTGTGTAGCTGGAGAGAAGATCGCAGCACCAGTAGAGTTGAACTGCCACTCAGCCAAGGAGGAGGAGGACGACAGCGAAGAGGATGTAGCAGGCAGAGAGGAGGTGGCAGCAGGCCTGCCTGCAAGCCGTGGAGGTGTCACAACTAGGTCCGCTGCACAGCCACGTACTCCCTGCTTGCCAGCGGTCACCAGGTTGACCCAATGGGCTGTGTAAATAATGCACCTGCCCTGACCGTGCTTGGCAGACCAGGCATCTGTGGTCAGATGGTCACTTGACCCAACGCTGTGTGCCAGAGATGACACCACTTGCCTTTCAACTTCGAAATGAGATTGCTGCCATTGTCGCAAACCCCGTTGCCGATCTCCAGTTGGTGCAGGGTCAGCCACTGATCCACCTGTTTGTTCAGAGCAGCCAGGAGAGCTGCTCCAGTGTGACTCTCTGCTTTGAGGCAAGACATGTCTAAGATGGCGTGACACCGTCGTACCTGGCATGCAGCATAAGCCCCGGGGAGCTGGGGCTGTGTAGCTGGAGAGAAGATCGCAGCACCAGTAGAGTTGAACTGCCACTCAGCCAAGGAGGAGGAGGAGGAGGACGACAGCGAAGAGGATGTAGCAGGCGGAGAGGAGGTGGCAGCAGGCCTGCCTGCAAGCCGTGGAGGTGTCACAACTAGGTCCGCTGCACAGCCACGTACTCCCTGCTTGCCAGCGGTCACCAGGTTGACCCAATGGGCTGTGTAAATAATGCACCTGCCCTGACCGTGCTTGGCAGACCAGGCATCTGTGGTCAGATGGTCCCTTGACCCAACGCTGTGTGCCAGAGATGACACCACTTGCCATTCAACTTCATGGTACAGTTTGGGTATCGCCTTTTTTTGAGAAATAATTGAGGCCTGGTATCTTCCACTGCATTGTCCCAATGGCCACAAATTTTCGGAAGGCCTCAGAGTCCACCAGCTGGTATGGTAACAGCTGGCGAGCTAACAGTTCCTCCAATCCAGCTGTCAGACGCCGGGGAAGGGGGAAACTGGCAGACATTGGCTTCTTCCGCTAAAAGATTTCCCTCACAGACACCTGGCTGCTGCTGTGGGCAGAGGAGCATGAACCACTCAATGTGGGAGGCGAAGTGGAGGAGGGTGGCTGTGATTGTGAAGGTGCAAGGGAGAAAGCGGCTGAAGATGATGCACCTGAAGGAGGAAGAGGAGATGGAGGGTGGCTTTTCTTTTGTGTGCTGCTTTTCCTCAGGTGGTCTTCCCATTGCAGTTTGTGCCTTTTCTCCATGTGCCTTCGTAAGGCAGTTGTCCCTACGCGGCTGTTGGCCTTTCCACGGCAGAGAGAACAGATGGCATTGCTCTGATCTAAGGCAGACACACACAAAAATGTACAAACCGCTGAGCCCCCCTGGGGTGATGGCACTATGGTGGCATCAGCAGCTGACGTTGAAGGGCATGTTGGCTGGCTGTCCATAGGTGGCGATACATGGCCCCAGACACTGCCACCAGCTGTTTCTGACTACGAGCTCCCGTGCTTCTTTCAGGAACTCGTCTCCTCCTACTCCTCTCTGACTCCCCCTCTGAACTGCCCCTTGGTCATCTTGTCTATTAGGATTCCACGTAGCATCCGTATCATCATAATCATCCTCTCCAGCTTCGCTTGCCTCAGACACCTCATAAACTGCACCAACAGTAGGTACTTCATCATCATCCTCCTCACACCTTACGTCCATAGTGTCGCCTAACTCAGACATATGAGGTGGTGTAACTTGCTTGGCGCCTTCATCTTTTTGTAACAATAATGGCTGTGAATCAGTTAATTCCCCACCAAATAACTCCTGTGAAGTGTCAAATGCAGCGGATGTGGTGCTTGTAGTAGCGCTGGTGGCTGCGGAAGATGAGGTGTTCTGTGTAGAATAGTCAACCACTTAGATACCTTCGCCGAAGGCAACATTATAATTGGAGGGGACTTGAATTTAACATTGAACCCAGAACTTGATACAACACACGATAAAACATATATACCTTTCTCCTAACTGAATAGGATCAAACGGGCGTTGTATGACAGAATCCAACGGTAAAAGACTATACATTATAAAGTTTTTGTTCTGTTCTATTTTTGTTTTCTGTTTTTTAGCTCCTTCCAGGGCTAGCTGTTAAAATGTAATAAAAATTCTTTTAAAAAAAAAAAAAGACTATACATTCTACTCTAACGTACATGACTCCTACTCTAGAATCGATGTCATCCTGACCTCACACAACATGCTTTCTGAGACTTCTAAGGCTGAAATAGGCATCATTTCATACTCTGATCACGCCCCAGTGACACTTGACTTATGTTGCAAGCGTAAAACAGAACTGCCATTCAACTGGACGCTTAACTCTTCTATGCTTTCTAATAAAGAGACGGTAGGCAAACTAGAATCAGAGATAGAGTCATATTTCCATTTAAATTCAACGGGCGACATACCAGCCACTACGGTTTGGGAAGCACATAAGTGTGTTCTCTGGGGGTATCTGATACAGCTGGACACGAGGCTTAAAAAGGAGAGAGAAAAAGACCTTGCTAACTTGATTCAAGAAGTACATCTATTGAAACAGAGACATAAACGCTCTAGAGATCAACAGACTCTAGATAAATTGAAACATTGCAGAGAGGGGATTAAAAACATCACGAAAGATAAAACAAAAAGAGCTGCCTTCCGTTGCCAATCTGCATTTTACATGTCAGGCAATAAGCCTGGTAAACTATTAGTGCGAGCCTTGAAACAACAGCAGCAGAGGAATTTTATTCCTCAAATTGTACTCACAAGCCCAGAAACACATTCGCAGTAAGTCCATTGCCGATACTTTTAAGAAATGTTATCACAAACTCTACAATCTCACATCAGAGCAGGGTAACAATCGTAGGACAGATATCAAAACAATAATGAGGGAATACATCGAAGAGGCAGGGGCGCCTAAACTACTACCAGAAATGGCTCAGGCCTTAGAAGAAAACATTTCCCCACTAGAGATTGCGCAAGCAATCGCCCAAATGAAGACAGGAAAGGCTCCTGGTCTGGGCGGTTTACCAATCAAATATTATAAACAGTTTAAAAACTTGTTGATCCCCCACATGAGCACTGCATTGAACAACATATTAGACTCTGATAAAAAGGAACTTTTCCCAACTCAAACATTGGAATCACATATATCTGTGATACACAAGCCAGGAAAGGACCCAGCGGCTTGTGCCAGTTATAGGCCCATTGCTCTGCTAAATCTAGATTTAAAAATCTTCTCTAAAGTTTTGGCTAGTCGCTTGGCGGAGTGGATGGGCCATCTGGTACATTGGGATTAGTGTTGGGCGAACAGTGTTCGCCACTGTTCGGGTTCTGCAGAACATCACCCTGTTCGGGTGATGTTCGAGTTCGGCCGAACACCTGACGGTGCTCGGCCAAACCGTTCGGCCATATGGCCGAACTAAGAGCGCATGGCCGAACGTTCCCCGAACGTTCGGCTAGCGCTGTGATTGGCCGAACGGGTCACGTGGTTCGGACCCGAACGCGCTCTGATTGGCCGAACTGTCACGTGGTTCGGGTAAATAAATACCCGAACCACGTCATATCTCCGCCATTTGTCTGTGGGTTTAGCTTTGGGTAGGCAGGCAGGGTAGTTCGCGCTCCAGCCACGCTAGCCAGGGTCCCCCCCAGTCATTGTGTGTCACTGCTGGGAACAGTAGTACACCGCTCGTTCAGCCACACTATATAGCATTCTGTGTACTGTTCTGTGTCTGCTGGGAACAGTGGTACACCGCTCGTTCAGCCACACTATATAGCATTCTGTGTACTGTTCTGTGTCTGCTGGGAACAGTAGTACACCGCTCGTTCAGCCACACTATATAGCATTCTGTGTACTGTTCTGTGTCTGCTGGGAACAGTAGTACACCGCTCGTTCAGCCACACTATATAGCATTCTGTGTACTGTTCTGTGTCTGCTGGGAACAGTAGTACACCGCTCGTTCAGCCACACTATATAGCATTCTGTGTACTGTTCTGTGTCTGCTGGGAACAGTGGTACACCGCTCGTTCAGCCACACTATATAGCATTCTGTGTACTGTTCTGTGTCTGCTGGGAACAGTAGTACACCGCTCGTTCAGCCACACTATATAGCATTCTGTGTACTGTTCTGTGTCTGCTGGGAACAGTAGTACACCGCTCGTTCAGCCACACTATATAGCATTCTGTGTACTGTTCTGTGTCTGCTGGGAACAGTGGTACACCGCTCGTTCAGCCACACTATATAGCATTCTGTGTACTGTTCTGTGTCTGCTGGGAACAGTGGTACACCGCTCGTTCAGCCACACTATATAGCATTCTGTGTACTGTTCTGTGTCTGCTGGGAACAGTAGTACACCGCTCGTTCAGCCACACTATATAGCATTCTGTGTACTGTTCTGTGTCTGCTGGGAACAGTAGTACACCGCTCGTTCAGCCACACTATATAGCATTCTGTGTACTGTTCTGTGTCTGCTGGGAACAGTAGTACACCGCTCGTTCAGCCACACTATATAGCATTCTGTGTACTGTTCTGTGTCTGCTGGGAACAGTGGTACACCGCTCGTTCAGCCACACTATATAGCATTCTGTGTACTGTTCTGTGTCTGCTGGGAACAGTAGTACACCGCTCGTTCAGCCACACTATATAGCATTCTGTGTACTGTTCTGTGTCTGCTGGGAACAGTAGTACACCGCTCGTTCAGCCACACTATATAGCATTCTGTGTACTGTTCTGTGTCTGCTGGGAACAGTAGTACACCGCTCGTTCAGCCACACTATATAGCATTCTGTGTACTGTTCTGTGTCTGCTGGGAACAGTAGTACACCGCTCGTTCAGCCACACTATATAGCATTCTGTGTACTGTTCTGTGTCTGCTGGGAATAGTGGTACACCGCTCGTTCAGCCACACTATATAGCATTCTGTGTACTGTTCTGTGTCTGCTGGGAATAGTGGTACACCGCTCGTTCAGCCACACTATATTGCATTCTGTGTACTGTTCTGTGTCTGCTGGGAACAGTGGTACACCGCTCGTTCAGCCACACTATATAGCATTCTGTGTACTGTTCTGTGTCTGCTGGGAACAGTAGTACACCGCTCGTTCAGCCACACTATATAGCATTCTGTGTACTGTTCTGTGTCTGCTGGGAATAGTGGTACACCGCTCGTTCAGCCACACTATATAGCATTCTGTGTACTGTTCTGTGTCTGCTGGGAATAGTGGTACACCGCTCGTTCAGCCACACTATATAGCATTCTGTGTACTGTTCTGTGTCTGCTGGGAACAGTGGTACACCGCTCGTTCAGCCACACTATATAGCATTCTGTGTACTGTTCTGTGTCTGCTGGGAACAGTAGTACACCGCTCGTTCAGCCACACTATATAGCATTCTGTGTACTGTTCTGTGTCTGCTGGGAACAGTAGTACACCGCTCGTTCAGCCACACTATATAGCATTCTGTGTACTGTTCTGTGTCTGCTGGGAATAGTGGTACACCGCTCGTTCAGCCACACTATATAGCATTCTGTGTACTGTTCTGTGTCTGCTGGGAATAGTGGTACACCGCTCGTTCGCCACTGTATAGCATTGTGCTCTGTGTCGCTGCTGGGAATAGTGGTACACCGCTCACCCGTCACTGTATAGCATTGTGCTCTGTGTCGCTGCTGGGAATAGTGGTACACCGCTCACCCGTCACTGTATAGCATTGTGCTCTGTGTCGCTGCTGGGAATAGTGGTACACCGCTCACCCGTCACTGTATAGCATTGTGCTCTGTGTCGCTGCTGGGAATAGTGGTACTGTATAGCATTTCTGTACTGCCACTGTACTGCTGCCAGTCAGCGTGTACTGTAAGGATAAGTGAAATGAGGAAGAAATCCGGTGAAAGAGGGAGGGGCAAGGGAAGAGGTGTTTCCCCTGACGGTTCACGTACAGGCCACAGGGGAGCACCCAAGAAAACCCACTCAATACCGCCCATGTTGTCCAGGACAACAACCCTCACAAATCCAAAAGAACAGGACCAGATAATTACTTGGATGACCTCTCAAGCGTCCAGCAGTGGGTTAAGCAGCACCAGCACATCACGCACGAGGTCCGAGTCCTCAGCCAGTTGCAAGGAGCCAGTGGGCACAAAGCTGACACAACCGGCAGCGACACCACGCACACAACTGCCAGATAACCAGTCCGATGAATTACCTCAGGACACAATGGGGTATTCGCAGGAGCTATTCCCAGCCCAACAAACTTCCACCTTTCAAAGGTCAATGGAGGAACAGCCAGAAATGTTGTGCCTGGATTCACAACCGTTAACTGTGGGAAATGCACCGCGCACTGAAATACAAGGCGAGTCCGAAGAGGACTCGGAAACCCAAATCCCAGAGCAATTTGGGCAGGAGGGGTTGCAATTGCAGGAGGTCGGCCGACAAGATCTGGAAGACGACGTTGGAGTGTGCTGCGCAGAGGTTGTTGTGGGGAGCTCTACTCCACGGCGGTGGCCCACAATGACATATGACGAGTTTGAGGAGATGGAAGAGGAGGGTATGGACAATGTGGACAGAGACCCAGATTTTGTTTGTGAACGAGAACATCGCCGTCGTAGCAGCAGCACAGATGAGTCTGTTGAAGAACACACTGCTGCACGAGTTCGCCTTGTGCCACAAGGTAGGCGGCGCGCAATTTCAGGCACCACAAGCGTGGAAGTTCAAGTGAGAGGCAAAAGAGGAGCAAACAGAAATCGCCAGCAAGGAGGCAGGTGCTCCAAAGTCTGGGCTTTCTTTGAAGACTGCACTGAGGATGTTACCATGGCGATTTGCAAGGTGTGCAAGACCCGCCTGAGCAGGGGGAAAAATATTAACAACCTCTCCACCACCAGCATGAGCCGTCACATGCTATCCAAACATCCCACTCTTTGGGCAAACGCGTCAGGACAGGGTACCAGAAACAACACTGCCTCCCTTGGGTTCACCAGACCCGCCTCAGCAGCAGCAGTAGCCCAGCCATTGCGTGGTTCACAACATTCACAAACATCAGACGACGCTGACACTGTCACTTTCCGGAGTAGTGCTCTTGAGGTCTCCCAGTGTTCATCAAACACAACAACCAACAGCCCTTCCGTGTGCAGCGCTACGGTTCAGTTGTCTGTGTCGGAGATATTTGAGCGCAAGAGGAAATTGCCAGCAAATGACCCCCGGGCCGTGGCAGTAACAGCCAGCATAGCCAAGCTTCTGGCCTGCGAAATGCTGCCATATCGATTGGTGGAGACAAACAGCTTCAAGGGCATGATGTCAGTGGCCATCCCACGTTACGTGGTTCCCAGCCGCTACCACTTTGCACGCTCTGCAGTGCCTGAGTTGCATGAGCACGTGGTCAGCAAAATAACCCGAAGCTTGAAGAATGCCGTTGCCTGCAAGGTTCACCTCACCACTGACACCTGGACGAGTGCGTTCGGCCAGGGTCGATACATCTCCCTTACCGCGCACTGGGTGAACCTTGTGGAGCCTGGCAGCGATTCCTCACCTGCTACGGCACGGGTGTTGCCCACGCCACAAACAGCTGCACCGCCGTCCCTCCCACTGGATAACAGCAGCACCTACCTCTCTGACTCCTTCTCCTCCAACGCATCTCAAAGCTGTACCTCATCCGGAAACGCTAACCCAGCAGCAGTAGGATCGTGGAAGCAGTGCAGCACAGCTGTTGGCATGCGTCAGCAAGCGTTGCTGAAGCTAATCTGCCTTGGGGATAAGCAGCACACAGGGGAGGAAATTTGGAGGGGAATAAAGGAACAGACGGATTTGTGGCTGGCACCGCTGGACCTGAAACCGGGCATGGTTGTGTGTGATAATGGGAGTAATCTCATTCGCGCTTTAAGGTTGGCTAAGCTGACACACATCCCTTGCCTGGCGCACGTGATGAACCTAGTAGTTCAGCGGTTCCTGAGGACATACCAGGCGTGCCCGATCTGCTGTTGAAGGTGCGTCGAGTGTCCAAACATTGTAGAAATTCCAGTACTGCTTCGGGGGCACTCGCCAAGATGCAGGAGCGCTTCAATCTCCCCCACCATCGCTTGCTGTGTGATGTCCCTACGCGCTGGAATTCTACGCTGCACATGCTAGCCCGCTTTTGCGAGCAGAAGAGTGCAGTGGTCCAGTACATGACGGTGCAGTACCGAGGCGCATCCGGCCAGCTGCCAAGCTTCTGTGGATCCGATTGGGCCAACATGTTGGACCTCTGCCAAGTCCTCCAAAATTTTGAGCAATCCACGTTGCTTGTGAGCAGTGACAACTCTTCAGTCAGCATTACCATACCACTGCTGTGTTTACTGAAGAGGTCGATGTTAAAAATCAAGGAAACAGCTGTCATGATGCAACTGGGGGAATCTGAAGGAGAAAACGATCAGCGTGATGGTACCAACATCAGGCCATCCGCCTCAGGGAACGCTGGCCCCAGCAGCTATGACGAAGAAGAGGAGGAGGAACAGCTGGAGTTGGAGCAGGAATTTCATGCCACCACTGACGAGGGCCAGAGCGGTGCACGTTGGACTTCCACAATTCAACGCGAATGGTCAGCAGAAGCAGACCAGGAGGAAGGTGACGACTATGATGCATCACAACAACTATCACAACGCTCACAAGAGGATGATGAGGATTCTGGTAGGACTCTGGCACACATGGCTCAATTCATGCTAGACTGCATTGAACGTGACCCACGCATTGTGCGCATTCTGGACAACACCAATTACTGGGTTTATACCCTTCTGGATCCACGGTACAAACACAATGTTCCAAAACTGCTTGAAGAAAGAGTCAGACAGGTCAAAATGGAAGAATACCAGCAGGCCCTTGTGGAGACTTTAGAGAGGAGATTGACATCCTCCCCCTCCTCTAGCCAGTTGTACGCAGACAGACTGACTTCCGCAAACCCAGGACGACCAGGAGGGCAGCAAACAACGCAAGCCGCAGCTAGTACCCAAAAGGGAATGGTATCGGCAGTGTCCTTGGAGTGGGAAAATTTTCTGACACCCATGCAGCCGCAGCCCACTGAACAGCAAGCGTGCAGATCCACCTCCAACACCGATCGCCTGGAGAAGATGGTCAAGGACTACATGTCAGATGGCGTAGCTGTGTCGAACCATCCATCTGCACCCTTCCACTATTGGGTATCGAAGCTAGACACCTGGCACGAACTGGCAATGTACGCAATAGAGGTGCTGGCTTGCCCGGCAGCCAGCGTTATGTCGGAACGCTGTTTCAGTGCTGCCGGAGGCATCGTCACAGATCGGCGTATCCGCCTCTCTACAGAAAATGCAGACCGTCTGACTCAAATTAAAATGAATCAATCCTGGATTGGAAATGACTACGCAACACTCCAGGACCCCAACCAAGTAACATGACCAATGAACATCTGGGATGGTGTTGCGTTTCCGGGCCCTGTTTATTGAACCTCTCATCTGTATTACATTTATGACTGCATGGCGGCAAAAAGCATTGCTGCTATATCCGCACGCTTTTTGTCCACATGCAAGGCCTGGGTTGTTGTGTCTCACAAAGCGTGGCCTTCTCCTCCTGCGCCTGCTCCTGTTCCATCACGTCTGCTGCTGCTGGGTTAGCGTTGCCGCGTGGTCCCTGTTTATTGAACCACTTATCTTTATTACATTTATGACTGCATGGCGGTACAAAGCATGCTATCCGCACGCTTCTTGCCCTCATGCAAGGCCTGGGTTGTTGTGTCTCACAAAGCGTGGCCTTCTCCTCCTGCGCCTGCTCCTGTTCCATCACGTCTGCTGCTGCTGGGTTAGCGTTGCCGCGTGGTCCCTGTTTATTGAACCACTTATCTTTATTACATTTATGACTGCATGGCGGTACAAAGCATGCTATCCGCACGCTTCTTGCCCTCATGCAAGGCCGGGGTTGTTGTGTCTCACAAAGCGTGGCCTTCTTCTCCTCCTGCGCCACCCTCCTCCTGTTCCATCACGTGTGCTGCTGCTGGGTTAGCGTTACCAGTCCCTTTTCCTGGAACCTCTTATATGTATTACATTTATGACTGCATGCCGACAAAAAACATGTTACCTGTGCAAAGAAAACAGACATTTCCCGCATTTAAAAGACAGTTTTCCCTTTGAAACTTTAAAATCGATTTTCTCAAAAACTATAAGCTCTTTTTGCTAAATTTTTTTTTCCTCTTGTACCCACTCCCAAGGTGCACATACCCTGTAAATTTGGGGTATGTAGCATGTAAGGAGGCTTTACAAACCACAAAAGTTCGGGTCCCCATTGACTTCCATTATGTTCGGAGTTCGGGTCGAACACCCGAACATCGCGGCCATGTTCGGCCTGTTCGGCCCGAACCCGAACATCTAGATGTTCGCCCAACACTAATTGGGATCAAGTGGGGTTCATCCCTAAGATGGCAGGGATAACACCATCAGGACCTTAAATGTCGTTCAGTCTGCCCGGTCGAACAATACACCACTCATGCTTTTATCAACTGACGCTGCGAAGGCGTTTGACCGGGTGGACTGGACATGGATGCTTGAGGTTTTGATGTATGTGGGAATCTGGGAGAAAATGCTGAATTGTATCAAAGCTCTTTATTATAAGCCGATGGCACATGTCAGAGTAAATGGTCATCTTTCAGAAGCTTTACAAATTTCGAACGGCACAAGGCAAGGCTTCCCATTCTCACCGCTTATTTTTGCATTGACACTGGAGCCTTTCCTGTGCAAAATACGTAAAAATGTGGATGTCTCTGGCCTTTCCATTTCTGGACACACCCACAAAATTGCAGCTTATGCGGATGACTTGTTATTTTTCGTTACAAACCCACTAATTATGCTTCCAAACCTCCTTGCAAAATTCAAAAAGTTTAGTGAACTTTCCCTATTCAAAATTAACTTGGATAAATGCAAGGCATTGAATGTCTCCTTGCCATCATCTGTTCAATCTTCCCTAGCTACAAATTTCCCAAATTGATGGAACAAAGAATATATTACCTACTTGGGTATTAAAATAACTCCTCTCCTTGCAAATACATTTGGCAAAAATGTCCCACCTTTATTGGAAGCTCTCACTTCTGACCTAAAACGATGGATGGGTAGGATAGCGGTTTTCAAAATGAATGTTATGCCAAGACTACTCTACTTATTTCAGACCTCGCCTATCTCTATTCCGGCCTCATTCCTGAGAAAGGTGCAAAGGGTCTTAAATGCATATAGCTGGAGGGGCAAACCACCTAGGATAAGTAGGCTTACTCTGTGCAGACCTAAACATACTGAAGGTTTAGCAGTTCCAGATGTTCAGAAATATTACCAAGCTGCTGTATTGATGAGACTGATTGACTGGCATAGATGAAAGGGGTAGGAAAAGGAACCCCCACAAACAGCACCAGACTAATGAGTATCAAAATATATATCAATCTTTATTGTATTCCAAAAAACACCATCAGAAATAAAAACATTTAAAAAGGTCAAAAACACATGACCAACCGGGTCTCTCAATCCCATACAATATTAAATAAGAGCATATAATGACAACACCTGGCTTCAGAGCAATAATATGGGTAAATTTCAACACCTAGCTGCTAAAGTAATAATGGGGTAGGTAAAATCACCTCAATATAGTTGATTAGTGTGAGAACCACAAAAAGTTTATATTGAATATGCCTGTGTATCTTTAATAATAATAGTAATTTTTAAATAATGAATAAATAAGTGGAAGTGAATACTATGTGCAAACAAGCTATTTTAGATAAAGTGCATGAAGAAACGCCATAGCGTGAAAAGGGTAAGGGAAGCGAGGTAAATCAGCCTGTAACAGGTAACAGGTAAAAAATGAGTTGCGCAGTAACCAATGAGAGGAGGAAACAAGCTGTGGAACTTACGTGAAGGATTGAAGAAGCTGGTGCAGCTAGCCAGACGCCAGGGAGGGAGAGGAGAGATGCCTGACAGAGCAGCCATGCCCAAACTAAACAATGGGTGGGCCTGGAGCAGTCCCTTACATCACATTACTTGATTGATCTGCCGTGGTCATCCCGCACCCCAAAAAGTGTTTGGTCAGCCTCAAGCTTAGTATTAAACACACTGAAGTGCTCTCCAAAATACGAATTCTGCCAGATTTCTCCCCTTGGCTATCTCCATTAATCCCTGTTATAGGCAATCCAGAATTCCCTCAAGGGTGTACAGAGGATTACCTTAAATGCTGGAGGGTTAACACTCCATTGAGAGCTTGAGACTTCTGTAATTCAGATGGCTGGACCTCCCTGGAGATGTTGAGGGCTAAATCTGGGGAACGTCGACTAGACTGGTGGGGGTTTGTTCAATGCAGGCATCTATTAAGTTCATTAGGAGTTCGACCCTCTACAACATGGAGACTAACAGATTTTTAACAATTGTGTCAATCCACTGGACCCTTGGAGAAGACTCTATCCCTGATTTATGCCATGCTCACAATCCAGGACATGGAGAATCTGCCGTACCTCACTGAGTGGGAAAAAGAGTTAGGCATTTCTCTGACTAGCCCACAAAGGAAAAAAAATTGTATATATGCACATAAGACATCCACTGCCACATGCATCCAAGAACTCAACTACAAAATATTGACCAGATGGTATTACACCCCGGTCAGACTTGCTAAAATATTCCCTGAAAGGGATTCGTTGTGCTGGGTATGCAAAGCGAGCCCAGGCTCCCTTCTCCACATACTGTGGAGCTGCCCTTCTTTGTCACAGTTATGGAATAGCTTGGAGTAGTGGATTACAGAAATGACCAATAGACCCCAGACATTTGACCCTCAGACATATTTACTCCATCTCAACAATTGGAGTATGAGAGCGTATAAGGGTTCAGTGGTGCGGCACATTTTAAATGCTGCAAAAACCATAATACTATGAAAATGGGGTTCCTCTGATGTCCCCACACTTCAAGATCTGACTCGCGAGATGGATATAATTTATGACCTGGAAATATTGATCTATACCTTGCAAGGGAGGCAGGAGAAATTCTCTAAAATCTGAAATTTATGGCTAGTATTCAGATACTCAGAGGAATTTACAGATGACTTAACCTCCCTGGCGTTCAATTTCCAAAGGATTTCTGTGCAAAAAGTGATAAAATTAATTTTATCCTGTAACTTGCCAAAATGTGTCAAGCAAGGGTCTAGTATACAGTGCAGGAGAGTATTGATGTGTATGCAGGCCTGTTTCTAGGGGCCGTGCAGCCGTGCGGCAGCCCTGAGCGCAGACAGCCAAAGGGCGCTGCAAACTCTCCCTCCCTCTCCCCAGGGAACTGCAGAGTGATTAGCTCAGGGAAGCACTGTATACAGCTACACTGACTGGCCAGGGGGGAAGGGGGCAATCTCCCCCCAGGCCGCCTTTCATTCAGTGATTTAGAGCAGGTCTGATGTCTGGTGTATTTGGGTTTGTTGTAAGGCAATGTGAAACTTGAGGCTAGCTGATAAAAGTGCAATCAGAGGACAGGCAAGCTGGTAAATATACACAACATGATGCAGAGCTTGCCTGAAGAGTCCATGGGCAAACATCTGTCTGGTCTCTCCCCATTGTTATTATGACTGCATGTGTGGTTAAGGTGTTATACAAGTTGAAAAGTTTTTGACAGTCCCTAGACTCCAGGAGGGCTACTTTCTGACTTGTATGAGAGACTGGCAGGGACAGGAGTCCTATTACAGGCAAGTAGCCTCTGTGTGATGTGCAATACAGATAAGCTCTCTGCTCTATCTCAGGCTATTCTCAATTTCTCTCTACTCCTCTCTGGGCTAGTGCACGCCAAAATCGCAATAGCAATCGCTAGCAATTTGTGAGTGTGATTTTGTGAAGCGATTTTCAGAGCTATTTTTTAATGAATTGCTCCAAAAAATGCTACACACTGCATGTAGCATTTTTTGGAGCAATTAATTAAGAAAAAAAATCGCTCTGAAAATCGCTTCACAAGATCACACTCACAAATTGCTAGCGATTGCTATTGCGATTTTGGCGTGCACTAGCCCAGAGAGAGGAGGAGTGGAGAGAAATTGAGAATAGCCTGAGATGGAGCAGAGAGCTTATCTGTATTGCACATCACACAGAGGCTACTTGCCTGTAATAGGACTCCTGTCCCTGCTAGTCTCTCACACAAGTCAGAAAGTAGCCCTCCTGGAGTCTAGGGACTGTCAAAAACTTTAACTTGTATAACACCTTATTCACACATGCAGTCATAATAACAATAGGGAGAGACCAGACAGATGTTTGCCCACGGACCCTCCAGGCAAGCTCTGCATCATGCTGTGTATATTTACCAGCTTACCTGTCCTCTGATTGCACTTTTATCAGCTAGCCTCAAGTTTCACATTGCCTTACAGCAAACCTGAATACACCAGACCTGCCCTAAATCACTGAATGAAAGGCGGCCTGGGGGGAGATTGCCCCCCTTCCCCCCTGGCCAGTCCGCCCCTGAACTATACTGGATACCTATACTGGAGGCACCTACCTGGCTAATCTATACTGGTGGCAATTATACTGGGGCACCTATGCCTGGCTACCTATACTGGGGGGACCTATAGCCCACTACCTATACTGAATGCAACTAGACCTAGCTAACCTATACTGCAGGCACCTATACCTGGCTCTGGCACGGGTGGGGCGCAATTTTTTACACTCTCGCACTGGGTGCATTTTAGCCTAGAAACTGCCCTGAACTTCCTGCAGAGAGGATCACAGGCTGCTTCTCCCTTCTCCCCTCCCCCCTGAGAGTCCGAGTCCAGACTGCAAAGCATGGTGTCGGGGGAAGGGGAGAGTGCTCAGCTGAACGGGCAGGATGTGTCTGTCTCTGCTGCCTGTGTCCCGGCCTGGCTGCATGCTGTGAGTACCTGTCCTGCTCCTGAGTCCTGACAACCCCTCCTCCACCACACAGCATTAGGGGGCCTATTTGTCCCCTTCTCCTCCATTAAGATAACACTGCTCCCAGCAAGCCACCCTCCCCTTTCTATAATGGTACCACTGCTCCCAGCAAGCCACCCTCCCCTTTCTATAATGGTACCACTGCTCCCAGCAAGCCACCCTCCCCTTTCTATAAAGGTACCACTGCTCCCAGCAAGCCACCCTCCCCTTTCTATAATAGTACCACTGCTCCCAGTAAGCCACCCTCCCCTTTCTATAAAGGTACCACTGCTCCCAGCAAGCCCCCCTCCCCTCTGTATAAAGGTACCACTGCTCCCAGCAAGCCCCCCTCCCCTCTGTATAAAGGTACCACTGCTCCCAGCAAGCCCCCCACCCCTTTCTATAAAGCTCCCAGCAACCCCCCCTCCCCTTTCTATAAAGGTACCACTGCTCCCAGCAAGCCCCCCTCCCCTCTGTATAAAGGTACCACTGCTCCCAGCAAGCCCCCTCCCCTTTCTATAAAGCTCCCAGTGCTCCCAGCAACCCCCCCCTCCCCTTTCTTTAAAGCTCCCAGCAAGCCCTGCTCCCCTTTCTATAAAGCTCCCAGTGCTCCCAGCAACCCCCCTCCCCTTTCTATAAAGGTACCAGTGCTCCCAGCAAGCCCCCCTTCTACAGAAGTACAGCTCCCAGCCTATACAGGTACTACAGCTCCCAGCATGACCTTTCCCCCTTCCCTTTATAGAGGCATTATATTGTAGCTCCTAGCATGCTCCTTTCATCCATAGAGGCACCAAAGATCCCAGCATGCTCCTCCATACAGTATTGTGATTACCTTCAGGGCCCCAGAGCCGGCTAGGGAAACACCCTGGAGGCGCGCTCCTCTGTGAGTTTTTCTCTTTTCATCTTCACTTGAGCCTCATGAGGCACCCACAAGGATGAAGCACACAGAGGAGCAAGCCAGCTAGACAGGTGAGTGCGCTCCACTGAAAATGTTCTGCAGGGGTCCCAGGTGACCACATTTCACATTGGAGGAGGAACACTGCTGTGAAGGCTGGTTTATTAATACAAAATAAAATCACAGTGCAGTCTAGCAAACATGGGGAAAGAGATGAAACATATACCAGAGGGAGAGGAGGCACAAAGGTGGTGATGGGTGATGGGTACAGGATGCCTGACGTCCGTTTCACACTAAATTGTGCTTCTATGGAGGCTACGCAAGTTAGCGTAAAATGGCCGTCAGGCATCCTGATCCCATCACCCACCACCACCATTGTGCCTCCTCTCACTCTGGTATGTCTACCATCTATTTCCCCATGTTTGCTAGACTGCACTTTGATTTTATACTTTTGTATTAATAAACCAGCGTTCACAGCAGTGCCAGCCTCCCATCTTTTCTATATGTTCTTGGATCTACTTCACTGCTTGAGCACGCTTGTGAAGCTGCACATGGAGGAGTGCACACTATAGAACCTATCGTGCATAGCCCTACGCATCAGGTGTTTACTGTAGTGCCAACCCAGTACTGCTTCCTTGTTTATTCAATCACATTGGAGGCGGCCTGAAGGGCCCAGCAGCCATCTCTTGAGGCCTTGAGGGACAATCCAATACTATATGGGAACTGTGTTGCCTCTATGGGAGAGAATGAGCATGCTGGGGGCTGTGGTGTCTCTATGGAGGGAAGGAGTATGCTGAGAGCTGTGGTACTTCTATAATGGGGGGTAGGGCTTGCTGGGAGCGGTGGTGCCTCTATGGAAGGAGAGGATAGTCCATGGGTTTCCTGTATCTCCCTATACCCCACCTTTCCAGTGCTGGGTTCCTCTCTAGTTGAATAGGTTTTTCAGTATGAAAACAAGCGTGAGCAAATGTATCTGTACTGGGCATGCAAGTAAGGTCCATACATGACCAGTAAAATAAAGTGCTTGTGCACAGAGTAAAAAAGGCTTGCACAAGTGCCTTAGTTGTACCAGGTATGTGCAGACCTTACTTGTGCCTGCCCAGTACGGACACGCTTGCTTGCACTATGAAGAAACCTACGTCAGCAAAGAGGGGAACAATGGGATGTAAAAAGCTTTCTTTGGTAGTTTCATGTACTGTTCTTTTTCCACTGGTGTGGGGTGGTTGGAATATGTGTATTGGTGTGTGGGCGGCTGGTGACAGAGGGCCTCGGGTGTTAAAAAGTACAAATCTGGACCTTGGTGTGTCTTAAAGGGAAACTAAACTGAGAGGGTTATGGATGTTTCCTTTTAAGCAATACCAGTTGCCTGGCAGTCATGCTGATCTCTTTGGCTGCAGTAGTGGCTGAATCACACACCTGAAACAAGCATGCAGTTAACCCAGTCTGACTTCAGTCAGAGCACCTGATCTGCATGCTTGTTGAGAGGCTGTGGCTAAAAGTATTAATCTAAAGACACAGTGTCAGCAGGAGAGTCAGGCAACTGGTATTTTTTTTAAAAGGAAAAAACCTAGTCTTTCTCAGTTTAGGTTTCCTTTACAGTGTCCCTCTTTCTCATCTCAAAAAGTTGGGAGGTATGGCTGCAGCTTCTAGCATCCCTGGCCCAACACCCCTCCGCTTGCAGGCAGGAGCCAATCAACATATGTGTCGATTTCTCCCCTCACGCAATGCTGTGCTTGCCCACAACACGTCACTGAAGAGGTGGGAACAGTGTCAGCGGCCCAAACTCTTTAGGGCCTGTACATACTAGTGCACTTCTGTACGTTTTTCAGCAACACGTAACGATCTGTAACATCGATGTGCTGATAAAAGGCGGACAGAAGCGCACCAAGTGCAGCTGGCAGTGTTTTTTTTTCTTTTTTCGTCCGGGGGGGGCGTATTTTTTGATGCTCGCCCTGGGAGCAATTTAATCTAAAAACTGCACTGCATCCAATACTGGCTTTTTCCTCTAGATTCTGTGACTCTTCATGATATTTGGTACTGTAGGTGAATTCCTTGAAATTTTATGTTGAGGAACGTGTTGCATAAATTGCCCACAAATAGAGTGGTGTGTCTCTCTTCAGCTTTATTTCTAGGGTTTGTTCACACTACGGGCCTGATGCACTAAACTTCAGTGAACCATTAAGGGCCTTTCACAGGCAGTGAAAAGACTGTCGAACACTCACAACTTTGCTGCTGCCTGGTAAAAGCTCGCTGCTGCTTGGTAACTGCTCACTGAGTGCGCAATTGAGCTGCCCATGTGAAAGTGCCCTTACTAGTGCAGGGGTAGCACCGGCCATTAACACATTAGCACCACGCGCCTTATTTTGCGCATTGCCATAGCCTGGCTGTGCACTACTGGATGCAACACAAATGATTTCCATGCTACAAATGAATGGTGACAAAGTACCATGATCTGATCCATGCAATGGATTCAGTATGAACTTGCCCTCGTCTGCAATGTCACTGACATGGTTCCAATTAACCTAATTAGTTGGTTGTTCCACCAGTTTTTTTCGTATTACACAACTGCTCCATTCTTTAGTTGTGTTTCTCCAAACTTTTTTTTTTTTTTTGAAAAATGATCATAAAGTATTTTTTTAAACAAAAAAAATAAAATGTCTCATTTTGAACTTTTGATATTATCTCTTTGCACTCTTGTAAATTAAATATATGGTTTAAATTGTTTTAAACTCATTAATTTCTTTGTTTATTCACTTGTCAGAATGAAATCTCATCTTTTATAAACTCAAGGAAAGGTTATGTTGGCAGTCAACCAGACATAGGCTTTTATTTACTGAACTAAAATGTGATAATGTGTATAATTAGTTTTCTGGCTGGAATTGTGTGCAGTCAACAACTGAAATGAATGTATTTAAGATTATGGACGGCTGAAGAAAGAGTTGTGATTCAAATACCTTTATTGCATATCAAAAATGTAAAACAGTGGCTGAATATAGTACTGGTTAAGGGCTTTTGACATGGGAGACCAGGGTTCGAATCCTGGCTAGGGTCAGTACCTATCCAGTAAGGAGTTCAAAGCAAGACTCCCTAACACTGCAGGGTAGCGTCCTGAGCGCGTCCCAGTGGCTGCAGCTCTTGAGCGCTTTGAGTCCGACAGGAGAAAAGCGCTATATAAATGTTCGGATTATTACTATAAAACACCTGTGTGAAGCTTGTAGGGCATATCATAAGCCAGACCCATTAAAAATGCATAGAGCTCAGGACCACTATATCCAATGATGTGGGGCGCCCCCATACACATACAGACAAGCTTGACATCCCTCATTCATACCCCATGACCGCGGTAAGATCCGCCATAAGGAGTCCATGTCGGGCCCGACATATTAGTTAAGTGACTTGGGAGATGGCTGCTTGTGAACTTAAAAATCCACCAACTTTCAGCCTGTAGCAAGAGTTTTATTACATCACCACCTCTCCGTGGACGATATTGTTTAGATATGGCTTTCACCATTAACGATGTTGGATTTGCATTGTGGCATTGGGCAAAGTGAACGGCCACAGTCTTATCTTTAATACAAACAGCAAAAAACAAAGCAAGCGCTCACCAACATGGACTGCAACTGAATGACTCAACACCTCATATGCACCGCTTATATAGCTCAAATACACACTCAGCAATCAGACAGATGCAAAACATATGCATAACTAAATACTTACCATGCAAAACAGGATAGCACACTGGGTGCTGCTAGCCTGGTAGTTACAGAATTCTGGAAATAAAATAAAGGTAGAAGGCTGCGCATCCCTGACCCAATACTGTACAATTGAATGGTTAATCGCTGTGGCGCACACCGCCCCCCCTGGACTGAAATGTACGTCCGCATCCAAACAATGCAATACTGGTCTATGGAGAAATTTTATCTTCCATCATAGTTTTGCATGCAAAAATATAATATACTGGACATCTGCACCAACGTTGAGGTAAATCTCCAGAGCAGATGTCCTAACACTAACTAACCTAAGTTAAAAGCAAATGTTTTTGCCCTGGGAGCAGCTACGCTAAAATGTGTAACTTACATTCAATACAAACAGCAAAAAACAAAGCAAGCGCTCACCAACATGGGCTGCAACTGAATGACTCAACACCTCATATGCACCGCTTATATAGCTCAAATACACACTCAGCAATCAGACAGATGCAAAACATATGCATAACTAAATACTTACCATGCAAAACAGGATAGCACACTGGGTGCTGCTAGCCTGGTAGTTACAGAATTATGGAAATAAAATAAAGGTAGAAGGCTGCGCATCCCTGACCCAATACTGTACAATTGAATGGTTAATCGCTGTGGCGCACACCGCCCCCCCTGGACTGAAATGTACACCCGCATCCAAACAATGCAATACTGGTTTATGGAGAAATTTTATCTTCCATCATAGTTTTGCATGCAAAAATATAATATACTGGACATCTGCACCAACGTTGAGGTAAATCTCCAGAGCAGATGTCCTAACACTAACTAACCTAAGTTAAAAGCAAATGTTTTTGCCCTGGGAGCAGCTACGCTAAAATGTGTAACTTACATTCAATACAAACAGCAAAAAATAAAGCAAGCGCTCACCAACATGGGCTGCAACTGAATGACTCAACACCTCATATGCACCGCTTATATAGCTCAAATACACACTCAGCAATCAGACAGATGCAAAACATATGCATAACTAAATACTTACCATGCAAAACAGGACAGCACACTGGGTGCTGCTAGCCTGGTAGTTACAGATTTATGGAAATAAAATAAAGGTAGAAGGCTGCGCATCCCTGACCCAATACTGTACAATTGAATGGTTAATCGCTGTGGCGCACACCGCCCCCCCTGGACTGAAATGTACACCCGCATCCAAACAATGCAATACTGGTTTATGGAGAAATTTTATCTTCCATCATAGTTTTGCATGCAAAAATATAATATACTGGACATCTGCACCAACGTTGAGGTAAATCTCCAGAGCAGATGTCCTAACACTAACTAACCTAAGTTAAAAGCAAATGTTTTTGCCCTGGGAGCAGCTACGCTAAAATGTGTAACTTACATTCAATACAAACAGCAAAAAATAAAGCAAGCGCTCACCAACATGGGCTGCAACTGAATGACTCAACACCTCATATGCACCGCTTATATAGCTCAAATACACACTCAGCAATCAGACAGATGCAAAACATATGCATAACTAAATACTTACCATGCAAAACAGGACAGCACACTGGGTGCTGCTAGCCTGGTAGTTACAGATTTATGGAAATAAAATAAAGGTAGAAGGCTGCGCATCCCTGACCCAATACTGTACAATTGAATGGTTAATCGCTGTGGCGCACACCGCCCCCCTGGACTGAAATGTACGCCCGCATCCAAACAATGCAATACTGGTCTATGGAGAAATTTTAGCTTCCATCATAGTTTTGCATGCAAAAATATAATATACTGGACATCTGCACCAACGTTGAGGTAAATCTCCAGAGCAGATGTCCTAACACTAACTAACCTAAGTTAAAAGCAAATGTTTTTGCCCTGGGAGCAGCTACGCTAAAATGTGTAACTTACATTCAATACAAACAGCAAAAAACAAAGCAAGCGCTCACCAACATGGGCTGCAACTGAATGACTCAACACCTCATATGCACCGCTTATATAGCTCAAATACACACTCAGCAATCAGACAGATGCAAAACATATGCATAACTAAATACTTACCATGCAAAACAGGATAGCACACTGGGTGCTGCTAGCCTGGTAGTTACAGAATTATGGAAATAAAATAAAGGTAGAAGGCTGCGCATCCCTGACCCAATACTGTACAATTGAATGGTTAATCGCTGTGGCGCACACCACCCCCCTGGACTGAAATGTACGCCCGCATCCAAACAATGCAATACTGGTCTATGGAGACATTTTAGCTTCCATCATAGTTTTGCATGCAAAAATATAATATACTGGACATCTGCACCAACGTTGAGGTAAATCTCCAGAGCAGATGTCCTAACACTAACTAACCTAAGTTAAAAGCAAATGTTTTTGCCCTGGGAGCAGCTACGCTAAAATGTGTAACTTACATTCAATACAAACAGCAAAAAACAAAGCAAGCGCTCATCAACATGGGCTGCAACTGAGTGACTCAACACCTCATATGCACCACTTATATAGCTCAAATACACACTCAGCAATCAGACAGATGCAAAACATATGCATAACTAAATACTTACCATGCAAAACAGGATAGCACACTGGGTGCTGCTAGCCTGGTAGTTACAGATTTATGGAAATAAATAAATAGGTAGAAGGCTGCGCATCCCTGACCCAATACTGTACAATTGAATGGTTAATCGCTGTGGCGCACACCGCCCCCCTGGACTGAAATGTACGCCCGCCAGAGGCGTAGCTAGGTCTTTCAGCGCCCGGGGACAAAGACAGTTTATGCGCCCCCCCATGGTGGCAAAGCACAAAAAAGGGCGTGGTCCCGCATCAGAATGTGAGCGTGGTCATCGGTGCTGCTATACAAATACATAATAATATGGGAGGACATTAGATTAGGACTATGGTAGGATTAGATTGTGCACTCCTCTGAGGACAGTCAGTGACATGACTATGTACTCAGTAAAGTGCTGCAGAAGATGTCAGTGCTATATGAATAATAATAATAATAATAATAATAATATGGTAGGACAGTAGACTGTGGCTATGGTAGGATTAGATTGTGAGCTCCTCTGAGGACAGTTAATAGTGATATGACTATGTACTCTAATGTGCTGCAGAAGATGTCAGTGCTATATAAATACATAATAATGATCTGGTAGGACATTAGACTATGACTGTGGTAGGATTAGAGTGTGAGCTCCTCTGAGGACAGTCAGTGACATGACTATGTACTCTAATGTAATGTGCTGCAGAAGATGTCAGTGCTATAGACACAGAGACTTGACAGAGAACATTTATTTGGCGCTTTTCTCCTGTCGGACTCAAAGCGCCAGAGCTGCAGCCACTGGGATGTGTTCTATAGGTCTCCTACTGAATAACTGCTGGCTTACTGAACAGGAGGAGCGAAGATTTATTTGAACCCCGGTCTCCTATGTTAGAGGCAGAGTCCTTACAGAGAGTCTGAAGTGACTTTAAAAACAGCTTTTTACCTTATATTCTACATGGGCATGTTTGCCCCAGCTAAAACGCCGCTATCCTGCGTCAGAACGAGGGGTCTTTACCCCCCCAAGTCCCCTCTGTGGTGTCCGGGGATCGCTTCCTGTTGAAGCAAGGCTAATGGCCGCAGCCCTGCCTCTCAGCGCTGATTGCCGCCTCTCCCCGCCCCTCTCAGTCTTCCTTCACTGAGTGGGGCGGGGGAGAGGCGGAGATCCGCCGTTGATAGACGCGCATGGAGGCAGAGCTACAGCCATTAGCTCTGCCTCCAGGAAGAGCAAAATCTACGACCAAGTTGGTTGTGGATTTTGCAGGGGGGGAATTGGGGGGGGGGGGGGTAAAGACCCCTTGTTCAGCCGTGGGATAGTGGCGTTTTAGCTGGGGCAAACATGCCCATGTAGAATATAAGGTAAAAAGCTTGTTTTTAAAGTCGCTTCAGACTCTGTTTAACCAGTACTCTATCCAGCCACTTGATAGAGCTTCTTCCCCCAGATACTGGGATAATGGCTGGCTGAATGTATGATAAAATACTAAAAGCTTTAAAGGGAACCAGAGACGAATGGCCAGCTAAAATAGGAAAAGGATTTATAGCCCAGCCCCATAAGCCTGGATCGCTCCCACGCCGCCATCCTCCGATTCCTGTATCGGCGGTACCGGGTCCCGTCACTTCCGGTGGACGCGGCCAATTGTACGCATACACAGGGGCTCCCTCCATACCCTTACGCATGCGGCTGTGCAGTATGCAGCCGCACGCGTAGATATATGGAGTGAGCCCCTGTGATGCGGACAATTGGCCGCGTCCAGCCGGCCGACTGGCCAACTCGCGGTAATGACAGGACCTGGTACCGGCGGATCCAGGCAGCGGAGGGCGGCGGCGTGGGAGCGATCCGTGCGTATGGGGCTGGAGGAAGCCCCAGGTATGTATAAACCTTTCCTTCATTTCATATCTGGTTCTCTTTAAGCCTGAAGGCTCAGGGACAGGGTCAGTCAGTTAGTGAAAGGGAATGTATGTACAGTATGTGTATATGACATACATACATTCTGTGATTCCATCCCTGACTGTCTGACCCCTGTCCCTGACCCTGCAGGCTTCTTCTAGCATTTTATCATACAAGTACAGGTAGTCCCCGGTTAACAAACGAGATAGGGACTTAAAGAGAACCCAATGTGGAATTTAATAAAGTTAGTAGGGCACAGAGGCTGGTTGTGCACACTATCACCAGCCTCTGTTGCCCTATTGTGTGCCCCCAGGACCCTCCTGCGCTCTGCTGTCCCGTAACAAAAACCACCATGCTAGCGAAACAAAGCGTGTCGCCAGCAGGCTGTTTACCTGTGAGTGTCTGTCACCGCCGCTCCCCTGTCTCCTCTATATCGGTGCTACCCGCCCGCGTCCCTTCCCTCCCGCTGTTTGGAGGAGGCAGGGGAGTGGCGGTGACAGACACTCACAGGTAAACAGCCTGCTGGCGACACACTTTGATTCGCTAGCATGGTGGTTTTTGTTACGGGACAGCAGAGCGCAGGGGGGTCCTGGGGGGCACACAATAGGGAAACAGAGGCTGGCGATAGTGTGCACAACCAGCCTCTGTGCCCTACTAACTTTATTAAATTCCACCTTGGGTTCTCTTTAAGGTTCATTCTTAACCCGAATCCGTTGTTAAGTAGGAACGGGTATACTTTTCTATTATAAGTATTCTATTTGAGTATTTACATGATATTAGCAACAGCCACACAATATCTCAGTAATAAGAAGTTGATATCAGTATGGAATAAACCTGAAGAAAAACAATTTATTACAAAAAATATATGTCTGAGCAGAAGGTGCTCAGTGGAATTGAGGTAGATAGTAGAAAAGTATCAGCAGGGTTAAATGAGTGATCCAAGCTGTTGACAAAAAAAAGGGACCCACTTACCTGGGGCTTCCTCCAGCTTGTAGCAGCCGTCCTGTGTCCTCGCTGCAGCTCCGGTGGCTCCCGATCTTCTCCGCTGGCACAGCCGACCTCGCCAGGTCGGGTTCTGGATCAGCCTCTTCTGCGTTTTACAGCGCGGGTCACGTGGTTTCCCCAACGTCATCAGGATGGTACTACGCAGGCACAGAACTACTGCACCTGCGCAGTACTGTCCTGATGACGTCGGAAAGATCACGTGACCCGCGCCGTGGAGCGCAGAAGAGGCTTACTTGGAAGACAACCTGGTGAGGTCGGGTTCTGCAGCGGAGAAGACCGGGAGCCACCGGAGCTGCAGCGAGGGCACAGGACAGCTGCCACGGGCTGGAGGAAGCCCCAGGTAAGTGCATCTCTTTTTTTTTAACAGCTTAGATGTTTCCTTTAAGGAAATAGGCAGGTGCTTTGTGCTATTAATTGATATGAATCCCCAGAGGGATACAAGTACTGATCAGGAGTCTACAGGGCATATGTGCTAGACAATTGTGCAATTGCAATAAAACAGTAACATACACACAAGAAAAGTGCTAGTGCAAAGTAACAAGAGTACCAGTAATGAAAGGGTTAGTGCCAAAGAATTAGGGACGTTGAACTAAGCCTGAATAGAAGAAACTGGCATACCATAGCTGAGAAGAGGAGTGAAGGAAGGGGTTAACATTAGGAATGCTATAGAAGCAGTGATTGTAACAAGAGCCATCCTAACACAGCTGAAAGGGAAAACGAGCAAGTGACAGGTAGAGTAGAGGCAGCGGGCAGCTTACTCTGAGGTGCCTGAAGTCCGTAGTAGAATATCCCTGTCTTGCTCTACAGTCAGTTTGCTGTGCTTGTATCAGCCAATCCTTAGAGATGCAGAGGCCATTACACTTCCCGGGTGTCCAGCTGCAGCATCCAGCATGTGTATAGCACTCCCCAGCTCACATGTAAAAGTGCAGCTCCTCTCCCTCTTCACCTGCGTCTCCACATGCGGCTCCCTCCGACAGCTCCCGGGGCGCCCTCCATTCCACGACACAGCACAGGCAGCTGCATCTGCTCCATGTGGATGGCGCACACAGTCAGATCAGTACTCCAGTGAGTCAGTGACAGTCCACACTGGTAAATCCCCGCACGCACGATCCAGCCAGGCCTCCAGCCCTGACTCAAACTTCCCGGGGCTCCAGTGACAGCATCCTGCACGTGGAAGCTGCGTGCACAGCACGTAATGACATGCGCTGGCACCGCAGCTACTCTCAGGAGAATCGGGCAGAGAGGAGATTTAAAAAAACAAACAAAAGGCGGCTGGGCGCCCTTAGGGAGGCGGCGCCCGGGGGCACATGTCCTACCCCGCCCCCCCCCAAGCTACGCCCCTGACGCCCGCATCCAAACAATGCAATACTGGTCTATGGAGAAATTTTAGCTTCCATCATAGTTTTGCATGCAAAAATATAATATACTGGACATCTGCACCAACGCTGAGGTAAATCTCCAGAGCAGATGTCCTAACACTAACTAACCTAAGTTAAAAGCAAATGTTTTTGCCCTGGGAGCAGCTACGCTAAAATGTGTAACTTACATTCAATACAAACAGCAAAAAACAAAGCAAGCGCTCACCAACATGGGCTGCAACTGAATGACTCAACACCTCATATGCACCGCTTATATAGCTCAAATACACACTCAGCAATCAGACAGATGCAAAACATATGCATAACTAAATACTTACCATGCAAAACAGGATAGCACACTGGGTGCTGCTAGCCTGGTAGTTACAGAATTATGGAAATAAAATAAAGGTAGAAGGCTGCGCATCCCTGACCCAATACTGTACAATTGAATGGTTAATCGCTGTGGCGCACACCACCCCCCTGGACTGAAATGTACGCCCGCATCCAAACAATGCAATACTGGTCTATGGAGAAATTTTAGCTTCCATCATAGTTTTGCATGCAAAAATATAATATACTGGACATCTGCACCAACGTTAAGGTAAATCTCCAGAGCAGATGTCCTAACACTAACTAACCTAAGTTAAAAGCAAATGTATTTGCCCTGGGAGCAGCTACGCTAAAATGTGTAACTTACATTCAATACAAACAGCAAAAAACAAAGCAAGCGCTCACCAACATGGGCTGCAACTGAATGACTCAACACCTCATATGCACCGCTTATATAGCTCAAATACACACTCAGCAATCAGACAGATGCAAAACATATGCATAACTAAATACTTACCATGCAAAACAGGATAGCACACTGGGTGCTGCTAGCCTGGTAGTTACAGAATTATGGAAATAAAATAAAGGTAGAAGGCTGCGCATCCCTGACCCAATACTGTACAATTGAATGGTTAATCGCTGTGGCGCACACCGCCCCCCTGGACTGAAATGTACGCCCGCATCCAAACAATGCAATACTGGTCTATGGAGAAATTTTAGCTTCCATCATAGTTTTGCATGGAAAAATATAATATACTGGACATCTGCACCAACGTTGAGGTAAATCTCCAGAGCAGATGTCCTAACACTAACTAACCTAAGTTAAAAGCAAATGTATTTGCCCTGGGAGCAGCTACGCTAAAATGTGTAACTTACATTCAATACAAACAGCAAAAAACAAAGCATGCGCTCACCAACATGGGCTGCAACTGAATGACTCAACACCTCATATGCACCGCTTATATAGCTCAAATACACACTCAGCAATCAGACAGATGCAAAACATATGCATAACTAAATACTTACCATGCAAAACAGGATAGCACACTGGGTGCTGCTAGCCTGGTAGTTACAGAATTATGGAAATAAAATAAAGGTAGAAGGCTGCGCATCCCTGACCCAATACTGTACAATTGAATGGTTAATCGCTGTGGCGCACACCGCCCCCCTGGACTGAAATGTACGCCCGCATCCAAACAATGCAATACTGGTCTATGGAGAAATTTTAGCTTCCATCATAGTTTTGCATGCAAAAATATAATATACTGGACATCTGCACCAACGTTGAGGTAAATCTCCAGAGCAGATGTCCTAACACTAACTAACCTAAGTTAGGTTAGTTAGTGTTAGGACATCTGCTCTGGAGATTTACCTCAACGTTGGTGCAGATGTCCAGTATATTATATTTTTGCATGCAAAGCTATGATGGAAGCTAAAATTTCTCTATAGACCAGTATTGCATTGTTTGGATGCGGGCGTACATGTCAGTCCTGGGGGGCGGTGTGCGCCACAGCGATTAACCATTCAATTGTACAGTATTGGGTCAGGGATGCGCAGCCTTCTACCTTTATTTTACAAGATTATCTTTGTCTTCATCCTTAATATTACGGACATGCTCTTGTACCCTGTCCTTCAACCTACGTTCAGTTTTTCCAATATAGCTCAACCTGCATGGACAGCTCAACATATATACAACATAATCTGTATCGTATGTCATAAAATTTCGAATATTATATCTCTTGACATGTCTGCTGTCCCAAAACTCATCCGTCCGCACCACATATATGTATGCATTCCAATGGTAAGGGTCTCATAGACAAGCAATTAAGATTGGAAGGAGGGTTTTTTTTTCTCTGCCCTATAATCGCCTTTTACTAAATAGTCCCTCAAATTTCTTGCTGTACTTGCAGTTAACAGAGGGCGAGGACCTACAATTTGTGCTATTTTTGGATCTGATAAAAGGATATTCCAACATTTTTCAAGAACTCCACGTAACTGTGACCAATGAGTACCATATCTTGTTATTAAACGTCAATAACCCAGAGTGTCACCATTTCTATTCTTTCGTGCCAACCATGACTGGCGCTTAGAAGACTCTACACTCTTCAATGATTCACTCAAAAGGTGATCACGGTATCCTCTCTGCCTGAATCTCTTTGTCAGATCTTGTGCTTCGGCCTTAAAATCTTCCTCCCTGGAACAATTACGACGAAGTCGAATATATTGTCCAATAGGAATGCCTCTGATCAAGTAAATTGGATGGTAACTAGATGCATGTAATAATGTGTTGCCAGCTGTTTCCTTGCCGTAGGTAGAGGTACACAGAGGTCCCCCCTCCTTTCGAATTCTTGTATAGGTGAGTCAGATGTTTCTATTGTCATCATTCATTTCACCAGAAAGGTTAGCAGGGAGTCCTGTCCACTCTTCCAGACCAGGAGGACGTCATCAATGTAACAAAGCCAGAGGGCCGCGTGTGCATGAAAGTCACTACGTCCATAAACCTACTGCCTCTCCCAATGGCCAAGATGCAGGCAGGCATGGGCTGGGGCACACACAGCCCCCATCGACGTCCCCCTGGTGGAGGTAGAAACTACGATCAAAACAAAAACAATTCGATTGCAACACAAAGTCCAAGGCCTGATGAATAAATTGATTTGTAGCAGCAGGATATATCGGAGGGCTGGCGAGGACAAAAAAATCAACAGTGGCGAGTCCGACATCATGGAGAATAGAGGTATTGAGACCCTCCACATCCACACCCACCAAGATGTAGTAGTCGCCGTATACAAATCCCTCAATAGTTCTGAGGACATCGCTAGTATCTTGAACGTATGAAGGCAGATCAAAAACGAACTGCTTCAGCACACGATCAAGAAACCGTCCCAATCTCTCCAAAGGGCTGTCATTACCAGACACAATGGGGCGTCCGGGGGAACATTTGCATTTTTATGCAATTTCGGTAAAGATAAAAAACAGGTATTCTATATTCTGAGATCTTAAGTTAGTTGTATTCATCAAGGGAGATGGCATTTTCTTCTAGGGCAGTATCTAACATACAGTTCAACCTAGAGACTAATGTGGGAAAGGGATTCTCAGTCAATTTTCGATAGGTATCCCTATCTTCAAGATGACAGCGCACCTCTGTTAAGTATGCTTCACATCCCCACAGGACAACATTGCCCCCCTTGTCACTTGGTTGAATAACCAAATGTGAAAGGGCTCTTACTAGTGCAGGGGTAGCAACGGCCATAAACACATTAGCACCACTTGCCTTATTTTGCGCATTGCCATAGCCAGGCTGTGCACTACTGGATGCAGCACAAATGATGCCCATGCTACAAATGAATGGTGACAAAGTACAATGATCTGATCCATGTGTCGCATGTACTTTGCAACGGATTCAGTGTAAACTTACCTTCGTCTGTCATGTCACTGACATGGTTCCAATTAACCTAATTAGTTGGTTGTTCCACCAGTTTTTTCGTTTTACACAACTGCTCCATTCTTTAGTTGTGTTTCTCCAAGCTTTTTTTTTTTTTTTTGAAAAGTGATCATAAATCATTTTTTTAAACATTAAAAATAAAATGTCTCATTTTGAACTTTTGATATTATCTCTTTGCACTCTTGTAAATTAAATATATGGTTTAAATGGTTTTAAACTCATTAATTTCTTTGTTTATTCACTTGTCATAATGAAATCTCATCTTTTATGAACTCAAGGAAAGGTTCTGTTGGCAGTCAACCAGACATAGGCTTTTATTTACTGAACTAAAATGTTATAATGTGTATAATTAGTTTTCTGGCTGGAATTGTGGGCAGTCCACAATTGAAATTATCCTTATTATTTTTAGCATTTATATAGTGCTGAGATCTTCCACAGACTTTTACAGAGTATATCTATAGTCCTGCCACTAATTGTCCGTCCGAGGGGCTCCCAATCTAATCCCTGCCATAGACATATGTCCATTGTAGTCTAGGAACAATTTAGGATGAAGCCAATTTATTTATCTGTATGTTTTTTGGATGTGGGAGGAAACCAGTGTGTCCATAGAAAACCCACGCAGACACGGAGAGAACATACAAAATCTGTGCAGATAGTGTTCTGGCTGGGATAGAAACTGGGGAACCAGCGCTAAACGCAAGCGTGCTATTCACTACCCCACAGCACTATGTCAACAGAACCTCTAATTCTATATAAAATCACAAAAGGTGTTTTGATTTTGTTTTAGTAAGGCATCTTTTCCACAGGCAGTTGATAGGCAGTGAAATGCCTCTTAAAGAAAACCTGAACAGAAAATTAAAAGTCAAAATCAACATGCACAAGTCACACTTATCTCTCGTGTACTCTACTTATCAATCTCTTTTTCCTCTCCTGCGTCCTGTTTGTTCACTGTGATCAATGAAATTCTCTGTCCTCCATTTTGAAAATGGCCATTACTCCATAACAGCTTTCTGGTCAGCACACAGTTAAACTGTAACATCGTCCACTTGAGCCATAGGGAAACATGGACATTACCTGGTACATAAGTTCTCCTCTCAGCTATAACTGACAGCAACTGATATATTTTAGTTCTGACAAAATGTTGTCAGAACTGGAAGGGATCATTGTCAAAAGAAAATGGTGAGCTTCTGAGAGGAACTGATGGCAAGGTAACTATGTAATGTTCATTTGAAGTTACCTCATGTGTTTATTTTAAATAATTTTACTCAGTACAGGTTCCCTTTAAACTCTCACAACTGCTTGCTGCGGCTTGGTAACTGCTCACTGCTGCCTGGTGACTGCTTGCTGAGCACACAGTTCAACTGCCTGTGGAAAAGAGGCCTAACTGAGCTTATTCATACTGCAATGTCACTTAGCTTTAACAACATTCAGCTTTGAATGTTAACCACTTGCCGACCGCCCACAGCCCATGGGCGGCGGCAAAGTGGATGCCTTAAGGACCGCAATACGCCTTAGGGCGTTGCGTCCTTTTCCTATGCCGGGGGAGCGATCGCGTCATTGATGACGCGCGCTTCCCCCGGCAACTGGCTCCGCCCACCCGCCGTAACATCCCGCCGGCCATACGGAAGCGCCGGCGGGATGTTAACCCCGCGATCGCCGCTACAAAGTGTATAATACACTTTGTAATGTATACAAAGTGTATTATACAGGCTGCCTCCTGCCCTGGTGGTCCCAGTGTCCGAGGGACCACCAGGGCAGGCTGCAGCCACCCTAGTCTGCACCCAAACACACTGATCTGCCCCCCCCCCGCCCACTGATCGCCCACAGCCCCCCTCAGACCCCCCCCTGCCCACCCCCCAGACCCCTGTTTGCACCCAATCACCCCCCTAATAACCCATCAATCACTCCCTGTCACTATCTGTCAACGCTATTTTTTTTTTATCCCCCCCCCTGCCCCCTGCCCCCTCCTGATCACCCCCCCACCCCTCAGATTCTCCCCAGGACCCCCCCAGACCCCCCCCCCTGTGTACTGTATGCATCTATCCCCCCTGATAACCTGTCAATCACCTGTCAATCACCCATCAATCACCCATCAATCACCCATCAATCACCCCCTGTCACTGCCACCCAACAATCGGCCCCTAACCTGCCCCTTGCGGGCAATCTGATCACCCACCCACACCAATAGATCGCCCGCAGATCCGATATCAGATCACCTCCCAAATCCATTGTTTACATCTATTCTCTCCTCTAAACACCCACTAATTACCCATCAATCACCCCCTATCACCACCTGTCACTTTTACCTATCAGATCAGACCCTAATCTGCCCCTTGCGGGCACCCAATCACCCGCCAACACGCTCAGATTGCCCTCTGACCCCCCCTTATCAATTCACCAGTGCATTAATTACATCTGTTCTCCCCTGTAATAACCCACTGATCACCTGTCAATCACCTGCCAATCACCTATCACCCATCAATCACCCCCTGTCACTGCCACCCATCAATCAGCCCCTGTCATTGCCACCCATCAATCACCCCCTGTCACTGCCACCCATCAATCAGTCCCTAACCTGCCCCTTGCGGGCAATCTGATCACCCACACACACCATCCGATCGCCTGCAGACCCGCAGTCAGATCACCTCCCAAGTGCATTGCATCTGTTCTCTCCTCTAAACACCCACTAATTACCCATCAATCACCCCCTGTCACTGCTACCCATCAGATTAGACCCCCATCTGCCCCTAGGGCACCCAATCACCCGCCCACACCCTCAGACCCCAGCCCTGATCACCTCGCCATTGCATTACTTGCATCTATTCCCCCCACTAATCACACCTTGAGACACCCATCAATCACCTCCTGTCACTACCTGTCACCCCCTAGCACACCTACCCATCAGATCAGGCCCTAATTTGCCCCGTGTGGGCTCCTGATCACTCGGCCAAACCCTCAGATCCCCCTCAGACCCCCTTCCGATCACCTCCCCAGTGCATTGAGTGCATCTATTTTCCCCTCTAATCACCCCCTGAGACACCCATCATTCACCTCCTGTCACCCCCCTAGCACTCCTATCCATCAGATCAGGCCCAATACAACCTGTCATCTAAAAGGCCACCCTGCTTATGACCGGTTCCACAAAATTCGCCCCCTCATAAACCACCTGTCATCAAAATTTGCAGATGCTTATACCCCTGAACAGTCATTTTGAGACATTTGGTTTCCAGACTACTCACGGTTTTGGGCCTGTAAAATGCCAGGGCGGTAAAGGAACCCCACAAGTGACCCCATTTTAGAAAAAAGACACCCCAAGGTATTCTGTTAGGTGTATGACGAGTTCATAGAATATTTTATTTTTTGTCAAAAGTTAGCGGAAATTGATTTTTATTGGTTTTTTTTTCACAAAGTGTCATTTTTCACTAACTTGTGACTAAAAGTAAAATCTTCTATGACCTCGCCATACACCTAATGGAATACCTTGGGGTGTCTTCTTTCTAAAATGGGGTCACTTGTGGGGTTCCTATACTGCCCTGGCATTTTAGGTGCCCTAAACCGTGAGGAGTAGTCTAGAAAACAAATGCCTCAAAATGACCTGTGAATAGGACGTTGGGCCCCTTAGCGCACCTAGGCTGCAAAAAAAGTGTCACACGTGGTATCGCCGTACTCAGGAGAAGTAGTACAATGTGTTTTGGGGTGTATTTTTACACATACCCATGCTGGGTGGGAGAAATCTCTCTGTAAATGGACAATTGTGTGTAAAAAAAATCAAACAATTGTCATGTACAGAGATATTTCTACCACCCAGCATGGGTATGTGTAAAAATACACCCCAAAACACATTATACTACTTCTCCTGAGTACGGGGGTACCACATGTGTGGCACTTTTTTACACCCTAAGTGCGCTAAGGGGCCCAAAGTCCAATGAGTACCTTTAGGATTTCACAGGTCATTTTGCGACATTTGGTTTCAAGACTACTCCTCACGGTTCAGGGCCCCTAAAATGCCAGGGCAGTATAGGAACCCCACAAATGACCCCATTCTAGAAAGGAGACAACCAAAGGTATTCCATTAGGTGTATGGCGAGGTCATAGAAGATTTTATTTTTTGTCACAAGTTAGCGGAATATGACACTTTGTGAAGAAAAACAATTCAAATCAATTTCCGCTAACTTGTGGCAAAAAATAAAATCTTCTATGAACTCACCATACTCCTAACGGAATACTTTTGGGTGTCTTCTTTGTAAAATGGGGTCATTAGTGGGGTTCTTATACTGCCCTGGCATTGTAGGGGCCCTAAACCGTGAGGAGTAGTCTTGAAACAAAAATGACCTGTGAAATCCTAAAGGTACTCATTGGACTTTGGGCCCTTTAGCGCAGTTAGGGTGCAAAAAAGTGCCACACATGTGGTATTGCCGTACTCGGGAGAAGTAGTATAATGTGTTTTGGGGTGTATTTTTACACATACCTATGCTGGGTGGGAGAAATACTTCTGTAAATGACAATCTTTTGATTTTTTTACACACAATTGTCCATTAACAGAGTTATTTCTCCCACCCAGCATGGGTATGTGTAAAAATACACCCCAAAACACATTGTACTACTTCTCCAGAGTACGGCGATACCACATGTGTGGCACTTTTTTGCACCCTAACTGCGCTAAAGGGCCCAAAGTCCAATGAGTACCTTTAGGATTTCACAGGTCATTTTGCGGAATTTGATTTCCAGACTACTCCTCATGGTTTAGGGCCCCTAAAATGCCAGGGCAGTATAGGAACCCCACAAATGACCCCATTTTAGAAAGAAGACACCCAAAGGTATTCCGTTAGGAGTATGGTGAGTTCATAGAAGTTTTTATTTTTTTGTCACAAGTTAGCGGAAATTGATTTTAATTGTTTTTTTCACAAAGTGTCATGTTCCGCTAACTTGTGACAAAAAATAAAATCTTCTATGAACTCACCATACTCCTAACGGAATACCTTGGGGTGTCTTCTTTCTAAAATGGGGTCATTTGTGGGGTTCCTATACTGCCCTGGCATTTTAGGGGCCCTAAACCATGAGGAGTAGTCTTGAAACCAAATGTCGCAAAATGACCTGTGAAATCCTAAAGGTACTCATTGGACTTTGGGCCCTTTAGCGCAGTTAGGGTGCAAAAAAGTGCCACACATGTGGTATCGCCGTACTCAGGAGAAGTAGTATAATGTGTTTTGTGGTGTATTTTTACACATACCCATGCTGGGTGGGAGAAATAACTCTGTAAATGGACAATTGTGTGTAAAAAAAATGAAAACATTGTCATTCACAGAGATATTTCTCCCACCCAGCATGGGTATGTGTAAAAATACACCCCAAAACACATTATAGTACTTCTACTGAGTATGGCAATACCACATGTGTGGCACTTTTTTGCAGCCTAACTGCGCTAAGGGGTCCAAAGTCCAATGAGCACCTTTAGGCTTTACAGGGGTGCTTACAATTTAGCACCCCCCAAAATGCCAGGACAGTGAACACACCCCACAAATGACCCCATTTTGGAAAGTAGACACTTCAAGGTATTTAGAGAGGGGCATGGTGAGTCCGTGGCAGATTTCATTTTTTTTTGTCGCAAGTTAGCAGAAATGGAAACCTTTTTTTTTTTTTTTTTTTTTGTCACAAAGTGTCATTTTCCGCTTACTTGTGACAAAAAATAATATCTTCTATGAACTCACTATGCCTCTCAGTGAATACTTTGGGATGTCTTCTTTCCAAAATGGGGTCATTTGGGGGGTATTTATACTATCCTGGAATTCTAGCCCCTCATGAAACATGACAGGGGGTCAGAAAAGTCATAGATGCTTGAAAATGGGAAAATTCACTTTTTGCACCATAGTTTGTAAACGCTATAACTTTTACCCAAACCAATAAATATACACTGAATGGGTTTTTTTTAATCAAAAACATGTTTGTCCACATTTTTCGCGCTGCATGTATACAGAAATTTTACTTTATTTGAAAAATGTCAGCACAGAAAGTTAAAAAAATCATTTTTTTGCCAAAATTCATGTCTTTTTTGCTGAATATAATAAAAAGTAAAAATCGCAGGAGCAATCAAATAGCACCAAAAGAAAGCTTTATTAGTGACAAGAAAAGGAGCCAAAATTCATTTAGGTGGTAGGTTGTATGAGCGAACAATAAACCGTGAAAGCTGCAGTGGTCTGAATGGAAAAAAAGTGCCTGGTCCTTAAGGGATAGAAAGACTGTGGTCCTCAAGTGGTTAAGTCCAGTTCGGTATGCACTTACAGCTTCTCTTCCACCAGGTATTATTTGGGCACTAGAGCCCATATGCAATTCCCAGTTTCTCCTGAGTTTTCTCCTAGGAGATAATTTTTCATCTTCTATTTAAAATAACTTTCCAGCACTTTTAAACTGAAAATGCACTGAAAATTTGGTGAAAACTTACTATCAAAATTATTTTGAGCATGTTCTTGGTTTTTGGTGGCTTAAAAGGCATTTTATTGACAAGTTTAAAAATATCACCAAGGAGAAAACTCCGGAGAAAAACTTAATTGCATATGGGCAGGGCCGGGCCGAGGCAGAGGCGAGAGAGGCTCCAGCCTCAGGGCGCAGTGTAGGAGGGGGCGCACAACTCACTCAGCTATCATTCCCCTATTGAGTTTGAAGCAGAGAGAAATAAGAAAAGGGGATACATGGCAGTGACTGCAAGCCAGATAACTAGAGATTAAGGTTTTAGGGGGTTTGGGGGACCTGTGGCGCCTCTTAGTCTAATAGCAATCTGTGTGTGATGGCTGGGGTGGGAGGGAAGGAGGGCCGCACTGTGTTTTAGTTATGAAAAAAAACAAAATCCTACATTTAAAATGCAGCAATTACATCCACGGATGAAATGCAGACATTACATAATTACTTAAGCGCTCCCCTGTCTCTGGTGCTGTTCCCAGCTGGAACTATAAGTTGTCAGGAGGGGAATAGGGAGGTATCAATGCGCAGTGAGACAGCAGGTCATAATATAGTCCTCATTCACCTGCCTGCCTCTCTGCACTGTACCAGACTGGAGGTTTTCAGAGGGGAGTAAGGGGGGAATTATTTATTTTGTGGAAAAAAACAAAACAAAAACCTACAACTCCTCAATATAGTGGCGGCCAGCAGCATGCATGCCCACACAGAGGGCTTGGAGTGCCATCTCTGGTACATGTGCCATAGATTTGCCACCACTGACCTACAGTGACGTACACAGAGTGGCGGGTTTATTGCGGTGTAATGGTGTGCTGCATCGTATTGCACTGCATTGTGTTCCCGCAAAAAGAATGCTAACAGGATAGGTGTAACACTCTTTTCATTGGCTGCATGCTTCATTGTATCCGACACAATGCATGGGTATCGTGCGACACCCAGACTGTTGTGTTCCTGCTGCTATAGGGAACACAACGCAACGGTCACTGGGAACGTAGCCTGAAACATTTGAGAAAGAACAACTACAGTATAAAAACTAAACATTTTGTGACTCCAGTAGGGCCAAGAAAATATGCTTAAAAAGACAGGATTATGGTCATTATGTGTGCATACAGCGTACTATTTGCATAGTGAGCCTTGTGTTCATAGCATGAGTTGCGCTGTTTAATTGTAATGCATATTGCTTCTGTAAATGCCAGCAAAATTAATGTGTGCTGTTTGCAATCCTATGTGAGTCAGGGCTATGGGCAGAAAATGCTAAACAACATTGTTTCTGGGAGTGACAAGGAGAATGTAATCTGCCTGTTAGTGCTGCCTCTGAGTGATTACTCTAAGTAGATCTGAGTCACATGGGCACCTATGAAGCCACTGGAAACTTAATAATTATAACATTTGTATAGCACTTTTTCACCTGTCAGACTCAAAGTGATTGAGAGCTGCAGCCACTAAATAGGCTCAATAGGCCACCCTGCAGTGTTAGGGAGTCTTGCCTAAGGACTCCTTACTGAATAGGTACTGACTTACTGAATAGGGAGAACTGTCTCCTATGGTCTACTGTGTCAAAGGTAGTGCCCTTAAAAAGTATACTATCCAGCCACTGCTTTAAGCGTATGATCTCACTATGGGCATTGTGGTGCATTATAACGTAAGTTATAATTGCACAGTAATGGTCCCATAAAGGGCCCAATTCTCATTGTCCTGTTGGACATGCGGATGGGGCCTTCGGGTTCTGTTGAAATAATGCAGGACAAGCTGTGTGCTACCAGACAATGCATTCGAAATGAATGGCAACAAGGCACCCTGCACACTTTGCAACTTATATTGAAATCCATTGTGATGCGCCACGTGTATATCGCAAATAATTAAGTGTCATCTTGTCCTAAGCCTTTACCTTAGAAAGCAGAAGCTTATACAGGCCAGTCATTTTCAGAAATGACATAGTAAACAAATCACTTCTGCAAATATCTAACCACTGGCTGCTGTTTTTACAATAAGAAGTGCACTGATGAGGAGCAAGCAGTCCAAAACAGCTGTATGTATGTTGCATTAGTATGGCTCTGTAAAATGAATAGGCTAGCCTATAACCACACCGTGCATGCCAGCAGTTCTGGATGAGTGTCTGACTTTTAGGGGCATGAAGGGATGATGAAGGGATGTATTTTCAGCAGTGATGCATCATGGAAGATCTTTCTTGCTCATATAATACTAATCAGTTGCAAATACCTTCTGTTTTAGGAAAGCTTATTCATATTTAGATGTTATAGCTTTGTTTTTATAAGATTGCTTTTTGGTCCCTTTGAGTCCCTTACAATATCCTAAAGGTGGCCATACATCAGGCGACATGGCGGCCAATCCACCATCCAATTTGAATTATTATATTCGGAATTGGATGAAAATTGGTGCTGCCAAGTACATGGCCGACCGACAATGCCACCAATTTCGGACCAAAATTGGTGAAATTAGCCAATTGGACATGCTGCAAGATGTAGGGTCGACTCACTCGAACGGGTGCGCGGTGGTAACAGCGAGCGATGTCGGGACGAGCGACAAATGCGACGAACCCCCCGGCGCTGTTCCCGCAATATGTGTGTGTGTATGTAATGTGTAAATGTGCTGTAATGTGCATTTATACATTACCTGTCCTGTGTCGCGTTGTCTGTCCGTGTTTAGCTTCTCTTTAATTATCCGCATACACGCTTCCGGCGCATAGCACGCTGGCACGTGATGTCACACAAGCACCACGCCGGCAGCATGTATGCGGATGATTGAAGAGAGATGGAAGATTGACAGCCACCGCAACACAGGACAGGTAATGTATAAATGCACATTACAGCACATTTATACATTAGACACACACACATTCATACACACACAGCGGCGAGGCGGAGGATGCAGCGGGCTCTGCCGACTCCCAAGAGATTTCATACTGAAGTTGATCGGGAATCGGCCTGCAGGGTATGGGCAGCTGACAGATCTCTCACCAATCAGATTTGATCAGAGAGGGATTTGTCTCTTGGTGAAATCTGCCCATCATGCTAGATGTATGGCTAGTTCTGGGTGATCACAAGCTATCTGGATACTCTGCTCATTAGTTCACATGTAAGATGACTGAGGAATGCAGAGCAGAAGTGTCTAATTCCTCACCTGGGTTTGTGAGTCTCCAGTCTATCACCCATTTGGTGGTGACAGACAGGTCATGCACAGTCACTTTGTCACCTAAGGAGGCCACTGAATGCCATCAATAGCACTGACTCTCAGCATTGGGTTGTATGTAAATGATAAAAACTGTGAAGAAAGCTTATGAAGCATAACTTACAACATGACTCTTTGTCCCATGCAGGATTCTGTAACAATACCAGGAAAAGCACAGAATGGGTTGTTACAAAAACTTGTTTTTAAAAAAGCCGATCTAACATGTTGGGAAAATCTCGATATTCGATCTAACAGAATAATCAAATGATCTAATCGAAAAAAAATTAAAAAATTGTACCATGTATAGGCATCATTAGACAAATTTCAGTGCAAATATGCAGTCTCTTTTTTGTTTTTTTTGTTTTTACTTCTCTTCATCATTGGATGTTTGAACAGAAAAGAGGCACAGTGAACATTTCTCTCTTTAAAGTGTACCTGAAGGGAAAAAGTTCCCCTAGAGGGTACATACCTCGGGAGGGGGAAGCCTCTGGTTCCTAAGGAAGGCTTCCCTCATCTTCCGCAGCAGAGGGGGGATCCAATGTTGTTGGCTCCCCCAAAAGTCTGCTTGTCAGTGCTCCTGCGCTGAGGCACTAGCAGCTTTCCCTTGGGCTCTGGTGGAAATAGCTGAGCCCGATCGGGTCCGCTGTACAGCGTAGGCGTGAGCTACAGCGATTCCTGTAGGGAATCTATTGAAATTCAATTGAACTGTCATGAGCCATTGATCTACTGTTACTGTCACTCCACCCAACCCCCCACCACTCCCCCCCCCCCCTTTCACAAGAGATCAAATTCCAGCTCACGCCAGTACGTAAAACAGTAAGGAGTCTTTGGAAATACTACCTAATGCTCCTGGTTGCCCATGGACAGTGCCTTAAGTGGCTGCAACTCTAAAGCGCTTTAACCTGTTGCCGACCGCGTCACGCCGATGGGCGTGGCCGCGGCGGCAGCCCCAGGACCGCCTAACGCCAATTGGCGTAAAGTCCTGGGGATCTGTTTTGAATGATATCGCGCGCACGCTGCGCGCGCATCTCATTCTCGGAGGGCGGAGTTCCGCCCCCTCTTCAGTCTCCGAGCGGCTATTGCCGCTCGGGAGACTGTTAGACGGCGTAATCGGCGTCTAATTACCCGTACAGCGATGTGATCAGCAGCAGCGCTGTGCTGGGGACAGCCGTGTGACACGGCTGTCCCCTCCTGAGCCACAGAGGTGATCGGCTGTCATAGGCTGAAGCCTGTGACAGCTGATCACAGGGATTGGATGGCGGGGAGAGGGAGGGAGGGGAGTATACAAGGGGAGGAAAAAAAAACACCATTTTAATTAAAAAAACACCAAAATAAACACACCAAAATAAACAAACAAACACGGGGGGGGGGGGGGGACGATCAGACCCCACCAACAGAGAGCTCTGTTGGTGGGGAGAAAAGGGGGGAGGAATCACTTGTGTGCTGTGTTTTGCGGTCCTGCAGCTTGGCCTTAAAGCTGCAGTGGCCAGTATAATGAAAATGTGCCTGGTCTTTAGGGGGGTTTAACACAGCAGTCCTCAAGAGGTTAAGTCCGAAACAGTACAAAATACAGAATTAATAGTTACAGTGACACAATTAATATGGATGAATGTGTAACATTAATCTGCAACACACAAGCAAGCAAGTGAAGTAAGTTGTGTGAGGAATGATGATGCCTTGCCCTCTGTACACTTCTGTGCATGTGTAGGGGATGTTTAATAATATGAGAGCAGCATTTTGGTGTAGTTGATAGCATTCTTGCCAGCGCTGGTCCAGGATATTATCTGCACAGTTTGTATATTTTCTCTGTTTTTGTGGGTTTCCTCTGGGCACTCCGGTTTATTCCCACATTCCAAAAACATGCAGTTAAAATGTACGTGAGCTGAAGCAAAAATCACATACTGACTTAAGAAGAGGGAAGCCTCTGGCTCTTTGCTATGGTTGCAGCACGGCCGCACTCGTGCCAGAAGATGGCACAGCCCCAATCAGCTGGAGGGTCCCCGAGCTGCAACGTGGGAACCAGAGCATGCCGTGACAAGCCTCATTAGGATCCAGAGGCTTTACTCTCCTTAGGTTAGGATGCAAAACAAAGTTTGCCTACTTTAAAAAGAAGGTATTTGCCATTATCCAGGTTGGCGTGAGCATATGATGTCTCCCACAATGCATTACTGCTGAATATGCAAATCATCCTTTGTTGTTCCTGTACCTTAGGTTAGTATGTGTTTCTAATAATATCTGGAAAACAAAAATTTGCTTTCTTAAAATAAAAGGTATTTGCGATAATTCAGGTTGCAGTGAGCTCCGAGATGTCTCCCAGTGCATCACTGCTGAAATATGCCAATCAAGCATTGTTGTCCCTAAATACACCTCCAGATCCACTGGAAAGCAATGATGAGTCAGCTTGTGAATTGTACAGAGCCATAATAATCCAACATGCATACAGATTGTTTTATGGATTGATTGATCCTCATCAATACATGGCATGGATTAATGTGGCTCTATGGAGTAGGACTTGAAACACCCAGAGGTACAGACTAACCAGCAAGCTCATTGTGAACCAGAACTCATTGGCGTGTGTAAGGGGCTACAATGGTCCACAAAGCCCCCTTACTAAAATGCCATGGAAAACAAAAGTTTGCTTTCTTAAAACAGAAAACATCATGGCATTCCAGCTAATCTGGAGGTGTGTTTAGCTTCTAGGGACAACAATTGTTGATTTGCATATTTCAGCAGTGATGCTCTGGGAGACGTCTCGGAGCTCCCTCCAACCTTAACCACTTGCCGACCGTGCACTCATAAAGCGCGTCGGCAAAGTGGTAGCTGCAGGACCAGCGACGCACATCTGCGTCACCGGCTGCAGGCTGATTAATCAGGAAACAGTCGCTCGCGCGAGCGGCTGCTTCCTGTCAATTCACGGCGGGGGGGCTCCGTGAATAGCCTGCAGGCCGCCGATCGCGGCTCGCAGGCTAAATGTAAACACAAGCGGAAATAATCCGCTTTGTTTACATTTGTACAACGCTGCTAACAGTAGCAGCGTTGTACCAGATCAGCGATCCCCGGCCAATCAGCGGCCGGGATCACTGTTACATGACAGGCAGGAGCCTGTTAGAGGCTGCACAGGACAGATCCGTTCTTGTGCAGCCTCCGATCTCCGGGGCAGGGAGGGAGGAGTGGGAGAGGGGGAATTCTGCGGTGGAGGGGGCTTTGAGGTGCCCCCCCCCGCCAGCCACACGCAGGCAGGAGCGATCAGAGCCATCCAGCACATCATCCCCCTGGTGGGGAAAAAAGGGGGGCGATCTGGTCGCTCTGCCTGTTGTTTAATCTGTGCTGGGGGCTATAGAGCCCACCCAGCACAGATCTTCTAAAACAGCGCTGGTCCTTAAGGGGGGGGGGGTAAAGGCTGGGTCCTCAAGTGGTTAATTATCGCAAATACTTTCTGTTTTAAGAAAGCAAACGTTTGTTTTCCATAGAATTTTAGTAAGGGGGCTTTGTGAACCATTGTAGCCCCTTACACACTCCAATGAGTTCTGGATCACCATGAGCTTGCTGGTTAGTCTGTACCTAATAATATCTGGTAACTGGTATAACCCAACTAATCCCCAATAATCTGGTAGTTGGTATCCCCCAAAACTGGCCTAAAGCTCAACACACGCCATACAATCTTTGTTGTTCAATCCTACCACTTTCATGTAGTATAAGGGCCCTTTTCCACTACGGCGTTTGCGGTGGCTGAATCGCAAAACCGCAAACCTCTAGGGATTTTTCAAATCACTACAGTTTGCTTTTAACATAGGAGTCGCAGTAGGTCATTTCCACTACCGCGATTCGTTTGTTACCTGATCGCGATCGTAGCGATTATTGCCGCGATTTTGCTATGCAGTGCATAGCATAGCAAAATCGCGATCGCAAACGTCGGGAAATCGTCGGGAATTTTTTACCTTTTGCGATTCAGCAATCGCTAGCGTTCAGCGTGAACGCTAGCAATTGCTAGTGAAAAAGGGCCCTAAGAGCTTATCCAATCAATTATTCAAGGTATTTTCAATCTGTTGGCCCATACACTACATAAATTTGGTAAATCTGTACAACCAAGATTGTATGGTGTGTGTTGAGCTTTAGACTATGATAAGGATTAGATTGTGAGTCCCTTTGAAAGACAGCTAGTGACAAGATTACATACTGTAAACCCCTACGGAAGATGTCAACACTATATAAATAATAATAGTAATAATGTAGCCGGTAGAAAGGCGGGGGGGGGGGGAATATATGTATATATTTTTCATTTACCTGGTCAGCAGCTAGCACCAAGAATTCTGCTGACACAGGCTTTACAAAAGGGCATTTCTGCCCACAGCTGTGATGGCCGTTTTGGGGGCAGAGCGGGCTTGTTGGCTGCAGGGAAGAGAGGAAGTGAGTGCATGCGTATCTATTGACGCGTGCACTCCTCCAGGTTGCCTGGCAACAGAGACGCGCAGGGGGACGAGCCGGCGAAGCTTCGCGAGAGAGGGAGGGTCGGCGCACGCGGGGTGCTGAGAGAGAACTGGTTTTAACCGGTCTCTCTCAGGTAATTGCACAGTTGCGGCGAGGAGAGGCAGAGGTGCGGGAACCGTCCGGGAGAGACGACCACACAATCGAACCAGCTAGCAGGCGGGTACCGGGAGACTTGCTCTGCAGTAACCAGGCACTACCCTATTACCTTTCATAAGACTGTATAGCTGGCATCCGGATTATCCTATGATAACAGAAGAATTTTGTTCGGGGGAGAGACTATGATTTTGTGAGAAAACGCGGAAAAGCTGCCGCCAATACTCAGAGTGAGGCGGCTGATTCCGCGTTTGACATGGCAGTTGGGACGCAGTCGGAATGCGGAGAAACCGCTGCATGCTCTAAATACAGGGCGGCGGATTCCGCGTCCAATACGGCTAGTTGCTCGCATAGGCCTGCTTCTCTCAGTAAGGCGGAATGCGGAGGAAACGCCGCACGTTTAGACAGCGTGGCGGTGGATTCCGCATCCAATACAGCAACAACATTACAACACATGACTAGTGTGGCTGGGACTGATAGTCCACACTGGTTTAGGAGGACGCGCGCGCGCGCAGAGAGGCAGGGCCTTTATGGCAGTCATAGGAGGGACAGCTGACCAGGCCGGTCAGCTGACAATTGCAGCAACTTTCATTGGTCCAGCACTTAGGGGAGGCGCTGGAGAGCGCTGGTGTATATATACTGGGTGCTGGTCATTTCTCTGGTGTCTGGCGTTGCGATCACTACGTGGTAGCACTCAGACCTTGTCAGTATCTGTGTGTATTAGTCAGTTTCCAAAGGTGTTGATGATCACGGAGCTCACACCTTAGCCTAGGAATTCTGTTACTATCTGTATTGTTATCTAGACTAGTTTCCAAGGTGTTGACGGCTACGGATCTCACACCTTAGTCTAGGAATTCTGTACCATCTGTATTATTTGTATGATCTAGTTAGTCCTGGAGTGTGAGAATCTTGGAGCTCACACTCAAGCTTAGACATTGTTGATTATCTGTTATGACTTTCTGCTTTCCTGACCATTCTCCTGTTCTCTGATTTTGTACCTTGTATTTCTGATTCACTGTTGCCAAAACCTGGCTAGTCTCTGGATTCTGTATCTGCCTACTGTCTCTGTACTTTATCTGTCCGTGTGTTTACGACTTGGCTTGTCCAACCTTGAGAACTATCTCCCCTGTTAGGAGATAGTTCACAGATCTGTCAGTGACACTCCTCCACTGGTGTCACTCACGTTCTGTCCTTCCCACTGTCTCAGCCTGGCTCCACCCCTTGGGGAGCAGCAGGCTTGTGGAAGGAAGATAACCCGTCACAGTAGATCCTACTGTCTTGCTCCCATTTCCTGGGTGCTTTCCTCAAAGTATTACTGTTGCACCAAACACTCTCATCTCAGGTGTCCAGAGGTTAGTAGATATATCTGATTATCGGTGATACTCCAGATCATCAATAATCAGGTATATTCTGCATTCTCGGTGATACTGCAGATCACCGGTAATCAGACCCTTTCTGTGTTACACCGATCGTTACAGAACGCCAGACCCCAAAAATGCAAATGGACGCACACACTGACCGTCTGGGCGCACTTACCACTTCGGTGGACTCCATCAATCAAGTGCTGGGTAATCACAAAGCTATGATTGATGCTTTGTCCGGTTCTCTACGTACCCTTCAGATGGCAGTGGATGAAGTGCGATCCCCTTCTAGCACAGACATACGTATGCCTATACCTGAAACATTTTTTGGTCACAGATCTGACTTTCGAAATTTTAGGAGTAGAGTGTTGTCATATTTTGAGTTAAGACCTGGATCTTCAGGAACCATGACCCAAAGGGTCACATTTATTAAAACTCTGTTATCAGGCGATTCCCAGACCTGGGCATACAGTCTGCCCGTTGGAGATTCAGCTTTAAACTCTGTAGATGAATTTTTTAAGGCCATGGCAATAATTTACGACGATCCAGACATTGCCTCGACTTCTGAGCGGAAGCTCAAGTTACTGCGTCAAGGCAAGGGTCCGGTCGAGGATTATGCGGCAGAATTTAGGAGATGGTCAGTTTCAGCCAGGTGGGACACCTATGCCCTTTTAGACTGTTTCCTATCAGGATTATCAGATGAGGTTTCAGATTTAATGTTAAGTCTGCCCGAACCTAAAACTGTCGTTGAGGCCATTTCATCGGCAATCAGGATTGATCGTAGGTTACGATATCAAAAACAGACCAGGGGCAGAGACAATGTTAAAATGTTGACCTATGCTACACCCCCGGTGACTCCATCTCCATCCGCTTCTCCTCCCTCCGAGCCAATGCAGATTGATCGGTCAAAACTGTCTCAGATGGAGCGGAGACACAGGATTTCTGAGCATTTGTGTCTTTATTGTGCTGAGGGGGGACATAGAGTACGAAATTGCCCTAAAAAGTCGGGAAACTCCATTGCCTAGGAGCTATTGGGGGTGATAACCTAGGCGTGCAGTTTTCACCCCTAGAGGATAAGCGGTTACTCCTTCCTTGTATGATTACATGGGAGGATAAATCAGAGGTCTCTGAGGCCTTCATTGACTCAGGCTCAGCGGCTAATTTTATAGATTATGAATTTGCTAAAAAATTGGGTATTCCATTCACCCCGGTAAAACCACCTATACAGGTTACAGCAGTGGATGATTCCCCACTACAGCGTAACCATCCTCTGTCTCTGACACCAAAGGTGGAAGTCACTATAGGGGTGCTGCATAGGGAAAGATTGCAGTTTTTTGTGTTGCGCATGACGACCTCCACAGTCATCCTTGGCATGCCGTGGTTGCACCTTCACTCTCCTCAGATAAACTGGGCTACCGGTCAGCTAGCCAGCTGGTCAGCCCACTGTTTTCGTCATTGTTTAGCAAAGGTGACCTTAGGCCAAACCAGGATTCATGTGGAGGGTGTTCCGGAACAATATGCGGAGTTTTCGGACGTGTTTTGTCCCAAAGCTGCCGATAAATTACCTCCACATCGCCCTTTTGATTGCCCGATTGATCTCCGATCAGGTTGTATGCCCCCTAGAGGTCATCTCTACAATCTGTCAGGGCCAGAAAAGGTGGCCATGCAAGAGTATATCCGTGAAAACTTAGCGAAAGGGTTCATCCGTCCTTCTCGGTCACCTGCCGGAGCAGGGGGTTTTTTTGTGAAGAAAAAGGACGGAGGCCTTCGGCCATGCATTGATTACCGGGGACTGAATAAAATTACAGTTAAAAATCGTTATCCGTTACCTTTGATAGACGATTTATTCACTCAAGTCACCAAGGCTAAGATTTTTTCAAAATTGGATTTACGAGGTGCATACAACCTGGTGCGGATCAGGGAGGGCGATGAATGGAAGACGGCCTTTAACACACCCGACGGGCATTACGAGTATCTGGTGATGCCCTTCGGGTTGTATAACGCCCCGGCCGTCTTCCAGGAACTCATTAATGAAGTTTTCAGGGAGGTGTTGGGTAAATTTGTCTTAGTTTACCTGGATGACATATTGATCTTCTCAGACAACCTCTTTGAGCACAGGGCTCATGTCAGATTCGTGTTACACAAGCTCAGACAAAACAGACTTTATGCCAAATTGGAGAAATGCATTTTTGAGGTAACATCTGTTGCTTTTCTGGGATACATAATTTCCACCTCAGGCCTTTCTATGGATCCCACCAAAGTCTCTGCTGTCCTGGAATGGCCCCAACCAGTAGGTCTCAAATCTCTTCAGAGATTTCTCGGGTTTGCAAATTACTATAGAAGGTTCATAAAGGGGTACTCCACTGTCATTGCACCCCTCACCAGTCTCACTAAGAAAGGGGCAGATACCAACCATTGGTCCCCCGAAGCTCTGACCGCTTTCTCCACTCTGAAAGAACTGTTTTGCTCTGCACCCATATTGAGACACGTGGACACCTCCTATCCATTCATTGTAGAGGTTGACGCCTCAGAAGTTGGGGTAGGGGCTGTGCTGTCTCAACGCTCTGGGCTGCAGGGAAGGTTACACCCGTGTGCCTATTTCTCTCTGAGGTTTTCACCAGCAGAGAAAAACTACGATATAGGTAACAGGGAGCTTCTAGCCATCAAGTTGGCCTTTGAGGAATGGCGTCATTGGCTAGAAGGAGCAGAACATACGATTACAGTCTACACGGATCACAAAAATTTGGAATACATTGAGGGGGCTAAGAGATTGAGTCCCCGTCAGGCTCGGTGGTCACTGTTTTTCTCGAGATTTAGATTTGTAATTACGTATACTCCTGGTAGTAAAAACATTAAGGCAGATGCTTTGTCCAGATGTTTTGAGCCAGAGACAGCACAGCCCTCAGAACCTGAACCCATTGTTCCACAGAAAGTAGTACTGGGAGCCACAGAGACTTGGGAAGACTGGACGGAGACCTTAGGTCCCTTCCAGCAGGATGTCCCTGAAGGAAAGCCTGAAGGGGTTATGTTTGTGCCACTGCCCTTTCGTCTCCAGGTGTTACAGATGTTTCATTCACACAAGAATGCTGGACATCCAGGGGCCTCCAGAACGCAGGATTTGATTGGTAGATGTGCTTGGTGGCCTTCTTTGGCAACAGGCTGCAAGGAGTATGTCAGAGAGTGTGCAGTGTGTGCTAAAAGTAAACCCTCCCGTCTGGCACCTGTGGGAACGTTGCAGCCTTTGCCCACCCCGAGTGAACCATGGACCCATCTGTCCATGGATTTTGTAGGTGAGCTTCCTAGGTCTGAAGGCATGTCGGTCATTTGGGTGGTAGTCGACCGTTTCAGTAAAATGGCCCATTTTGTGCCCTTGAAGGGACTCCCCTCGGCCCAGGAGTTGGCCGATCTTTTCATCACTCACGTTTTCCGACTTCATGGCATTCCGGAAAACATTGTGTCAGATCGGGGAGTCCAATTTGTCTCTAGATTTTGAAGGGCATTTTGCCATCAAATGGGCATGGAACTGTCATTCTCGTCAGGCTACCACCCACAGACCAATGGTCAGACGGAGAGGGTTAATCAGTCGTTGGAGCAATTTTTGAGGTGTTATGTTGCTGAAGCGCAAACTGATTGGGTCAAGTTCTTGCCGTATGCAGAATTTGCGCACAATAATCTGAAAAGCGCTTCCTCTGGGTTCTCTCCGTTTCAGGTGGTAACTGGAAAGTTGCCCAAGTTTTCCGCATTGCCAGTAGCTTCCAATCCGTTTCCAACCCTGGAGGCTTGGCAAAAGTCGTTCAAAAACATTTGGGGAATCGTGAAAAGCAACTTGGAAAAGGCTTTTCAAAGTCAGAAAGGTCAAGCTGACAAGAAACGATCCTTAGAGTGGAAGTTCCGACCAGGAGATCTGGTCTGGGTCTCCACTCATCATTTGACCCTGAAACAACCCTCGGCCAAGTTAGGTCCCAGGTTTGTGGGCCCTTTTTCTGTGACCAGGAAGATCAACAATGTTACTTATGCCATCGAGCTTCCTGCTAGCATGCGTGGTGTAAGATCTTTTCATGTATCCCTGCTTAAACCAGCAGTCCATGTGGGTACCAATCCTTCTCCTCCTGTGATGGTAGACGACAACCTGAGTATGAAGTAGAGAAAATTTTAGATTCGCAAGTAGTGCAGAATTCACTACAATATCTGGTTCATTGGAGGGGGTATGGTATAGAGGAGAGAACATGGGTACCTGAGTGTCGCATGCATGCGGACAAATTGAGAAGGGAGTTCCACACTCGATATCCTGAGAAACCTGGTAGGAGTTGTCCGGAGTCCACTCCTCAGGGGGGCGGGGGGGTACTGTGAGAAAACGCGGAAAAGCCACCGCCAATACTGAGAGTGAGGCGGCTGATTCCGCGTTTGACATGGCAGTTGGGACGCAGTCGGAACGCGGAGAAACCGCCGCATGCTCTAACTACAGGCCGGCGGATTCCGCGTCCAATGCGGCTAGTTGCTCGCATAGGCCTGCTTCTCTCAGTAAGGCGGAATGCGGAGGAAACGCTGCACGCTCAGACAGCATGGCGGCGGATTCCGTATCCAATACAGCAACAACATTACAACACATAACTGGTGTGGCTGGGACTGAGAGTCCACACTGGTTTAGGAGGACGCGCGCGCGTGCAGAGAGGCAGGGCCTTTATGGCAGTCAGAGGAGGGTCAGCTGACCAGGCCGGTCAGCTGACAATTGCAGCAACTTTCATTGGTCCAGCACTTAGGGGAGGCGCTGGAGAGCGCTGGTGTATATATACTGGGTGCTGGTCATTTCTCTGATGTCTGGCGTTGCGATCACTACGTGGTAGCACTCAGACCTTGTCAGTATCTGTGTGTATTAGTCAGTTTTCAAAGGTGTTGATGATCACGGAGCTCACACCTTAGCCTAGGAATTCTGTTACTATCTGTATTGTTATCTAGACTAGTTTCCAAGGTGTTGACGGCTACGGATCTCACACCTTAGTCTAGGAATTCTGTACCATCTGTATTATTTGTATGATCTAGTTAGTCCTGGAGTGTGAGAATCTTGGAGCTCACACTCAAGCTTAGACATTGTTGATTATCTGTTATGACTTTCTGCTTTCCTGACCATTCTCCTGTTCTCTGATTTTGTACCTCGTATTTCTGATTCACTGTTGCGAGAGTTGAGAGTTTTAATTTATTTATTTATTTAATCATTATTCTATCTATTTATTCATTAATTTATTAACTCATTTATTTATTTATTAATCGTACTAATATAAAGTTTTTATTTATTTATTTATTTATTCTATCTAATATATCTATTTATTAATTTATTAACTAAGTTATTTATATATTAGTCGTATTAACTTCCTAGTTATTTATTTATTTATTTATTACCCAAAATCTGGATTAAAGACTGAAACAATAAAAAGATATATCCAGATTTAGCTACCAGGAAGGTATTGGAAGTTTGGGGCCTGTTTTGCCGTAATATTGAGCTTGTAATAGGGTTTTTGCTGATCAGCAAAATTAGAATTTATAATTTTTAGGGATTTAACAATTCATGAGATTGCTTCATAAAACTGTTCATACTTTATATATTTTAGATAGTTGATTCCTAAGCTTGAAAAATAGGGATAAAGGGTTTTCTTATGTAACTCAGAGCAAGAAGAGAGAGTAAAACTGATTAGATACTTACCGGAATTTTAGGACTGTCACTTGAATGTGGTTAACTTGGTTTTCCTTCCTAGCTCCAAGAGGATGGTCTAGTGTGAAGAAAAGAAGATTTGTAGAGGATTGTAATGTTAGGAAATTGTTGTGGTGTAATTTTCATTGGTTGAGAGAGTAGGATAATTGTCTCTGTTTGTTTTCTTTTGGGCTAAATAAATTCAAATTAATTTAAATTACTGTGTCAGTGTCTGATGGATTTCTCCCGGTCAGACCTGGTTCATACTGGTTACAATAATACATCTTCAGATTCATCAAATGTGCACAAATTGTTCTTGTTGTCAATAGAGTTGGGCCGAACGGTTCGCCTGCGAACGGTTCCATGCGAACTTCCGTGGTTCGCGTCCCGCAGGCGAACGTTTGCGGAAGTTCGGTTCGCCCCATAATGCACCATGGAGGGTCAACTTTGACCCTCTACATCACAGTCAGCAGGCCCAGTGTAGCCAATTAGGCTACACTAGCCCCTGGAGCCCCACCCCCCTTATATAAGGCAGGCAGCGGCGGCCATTACGGTCACTCGTGTGCCTGCATTAGTGAGAGTAGGGCGAGCTGCTGCAGACTGTCTCTCATAGGGAAAGATTAGTTAGGCTTAGCTTGTTCCTGGCTGCATACCTGTTCTGTGAACCCACCACTGCATACCTGTACTGTGAACCCACCACTGCATACCTGTTCATTGAACCCACCACTGCATACCTGTTCAGTGAACCCACCACTGCATACCTGTTCAGTGAACCTGCCAGCCGCCGCCGAGTCACATGTGATTCTCTCACATGTGAGAGAGATGCACGGCGGCGGCTGCTCTGCGGTGGCGGCGCTGGAAGTGCTCCCGCTCTCTCTCCGTGTCAGAGCGGTCAGCTGTTTGGTGGGGAGAATATATCGGCACCTGGTCCTGGGGGGGAGAGGGGGGTCGGCCAGACATAGGCATGCTCTGCATGCTAAGCAGTATCTGATATGCGGCTTTGCGTCCGGAGCTGGGGGAAAAGATTACATAGTAAAAAAATTAGATTGATTTTTAAGTTCTGCATTGGCTTTTTGGCTCACTTAAATACTAAATAAAACATTGCAATAGAGATTTAAATTTCAATTTGGGGGCTAACAGTTACTCTTTAAGTGTCAAAAATGTTAGGAACCTTAAAGCGGACCCAAACCAAACATTTTTTTTAATTAAAAATATTTAGTTGCACCACTCTGACACATACAAAGATAAATAAACACTCCTTCAAACCTATGATCATTTCAGTGCATGCTTTTCACCCTTCTCTTTTCATAACTAGGGTTATACAGGGGGCAGCCATTAGCAATTCCTCCATTGCCGGACACCATCTACTCCACCAGTTTGCCGGAAAAATCCCAGCAATTTGAAAGGAAGGGAGGGGTTCCTCCAATAAGTGTAAAATATTTTATATTTGTCATCATGCAGCTGAAAAAAGGCTGCTATTTATTATTATAATTTAGAAAATAGATTTTAATTCTGAAATCTTGTATTTTTAATTTGGGTCCACTTTAAGGGGTAAAAACCGTGGAACGCGAACCAGGTAATCCATGCACTGATGAGGATCAACCAGTCTGAAACAATCTGTATGCATGTTGGATTAGTTTGGCTGTGTAATATTACCAAGCTGACAAATCATTGCATTCCAGCGGTTCTGGAAGTGTGTTTAGCTATCAGGAAACAAAGGGATTATATTCAGCAGTCATGCATTGTGGGATACCGCATATGCTCCCTCCAACCTGAATAATAATACCTTCTGTTTTAGGCTCCCTGCACACTGCAAATCTGTTTTGCGATTCCGATTCCGATTTGCAATTCTGATTTTCCCTGAATGCAATCAACAGAAAAACGGATGTCAAAAGCGCAGCATGCAGGAACGATTAAAAATCGGAATCGGATGTAAAAAAAACGATTAAAAATCGGAATCTGAATTGGAATCGCATGCAGTGCGCAAGAAGCCTTAAGAAGGCAAAATTCAGTTTTGCACTTAACCACTTGCCGACCGCCTACTTCATATTGGCGGCGGCAAAGTGGCAGCCCCAGGACCACGTAACGCAGATTGGCGTCAGGTCCTGGGGCACTCTCTGGCCGGGGATCGCGCGCTGGGATGCGCGCGCATCCACCGGCAATAGGCTCCGCCCACCCGCGACGTCAACCCGCCGGCCAATCGGAAGCGCCGGCGGGTTGTTAACCCCGCGATCGCCGCTACAAAGTGTATAATACACTTTGTAATGTATACAAAGCTTATTATACAGGCTGCCTCCTGCCCTGGTGGTCCCAGTGTCCGAGGGACCACCAGGGCAGGCTGCAGCCACCCTAGTCTGCACCCAAACACACTGATCTGCCCCCCCCTGCCCCCTGATCGCCCACAGTACCCCTCAGACCCCCCCCTGCCCACCCCCCAGACCACCATTTGCACACAATCACCCCCCTAATCACCCATCAATCACTCCCTGTCACTATCTGTCAACGCTATTTTTTTTTTTAGTCCCTAAACTGCCCCCTGCTCCCTCCTGATCACCCCCCCACCCCTCAGATTCTCCCCAGACCCCCCAGACCCTCCCCCCCCTGCGTACTGTATGCATCTATCCCCCCTGATCAACTGTCAATCACCTGTCAATCACCTGTCAATCACCTGTCAATCACCCGTCAATCACCCCCTGTCACTGCCACCCATCAATCAGCCCCTAACCTGCCCCTTGCGGGCAATCTGATCACCCACCCACACCAATAGATCGCCCGCAGATCCGACATCAGATCACCTCCCAAATCCATCGTTTACATCTATTCTCTCCTCTAAACACCCACTAATTACCCATCAATCACCCATCAATCACCCCCTATCACCACCTGTCACTGTTACCCATCAGATTAGACCCTTGCGGGCACCCAATCGCCCGCCCACACACTCAGATTGCCCTCAACCCCCCCCCTTATCGATTCGCCAGTGCATTATTTACATCCGTTCTTCCCTGTAATAACCCACTGATCACCTGTCAATCACCCCCTGTCACTGCCACCCATCAATCACCCCCTGTCACTGCCACCCATCAATCAGCCCCTAACCTGCCCCTTGCGGGCAATCTGATCACCCACCCACACCAATAGATCGCCCGCAGATCCGACATCAGATCACCTCCCAAATCCATCGTTTACATCTATTCTCTCCTCTAAACACCCACTAATTACCCATCAATCACCCCCTATCACCACCTGTCACTGTTACCCATCAGATTAGACCCTTGCGGGCACCCAATCGCCCGCCCACACACTCAGATTGCCCTCAACCCCCCCCCTTATCGATTCGCCAGTGCATTATTTACATCCGTTCTTCCCTGTAATAACCCACTGATCACCTGTCAATCACCCCCTGTCACTGCCACCCATCAATCACCCCCTGTCACTGCCACCCATCAATCAGCCCCTAACCTGCCCCTTGCGGGCAATCTGATCACCCACCCACACCAATAGATCGCCCGCAGATCCGACATCAGATCACCTCCCAAATCCATCGTTTACATCTATTCTCTCCTCTAAACACCCACTAATTACCCATCAATCACCCCCTATCACCACCTGTCACTGTTACCCATCAGATTAGACCCTTGCGGGCACCCAATCGCCCGCCCACACACTCAGATTGCCCTCAACCCCCCCCCCCCTTATCGATTCGCCAGTGCATTATTTACATCCGTTCTTCCCTGTAATAACCCACTGATCACCTGTCAATCACCCCCTGTCACTGCCACCCATCAATCACCCCCTGTCACTGCCACCCATCAATCAGCCCCTAACCTGCCCCTTGCGGGCAATCTGATCACCCACCCACACCAATAGATCGCCTGCAGATCCGACATCAGATCACCTCCCAAATCCATCGTTTACATCTCTTCTCTCCTCTAAACACCCACTAATTACCCATCAATCACCCCCTATCACCACCTGTCACTGTTACCCATCAGATTAGACCCTAATCTGCCCCTTGCGGGCACCCAATCACCCGCCCACACCTCAGAACGCCCTCAGACCCCAGCCCTGATCACCTCGCTAGTGCATTGCTTGCATCTATTTCCCCCCTCTAATCACATCTTGAGACACCCATAAATCACCTCCTGTCACCCCCTAGCACACCTACCCATCAGATCAGGCCCTAATTTGCCCCGTGTGGGCTCCTGATCACTCGGCCAAACCCTCAGATCCCCCTCAGACCCCCTTCCGATCACCTCCCCAGTGCATTGATTGCATCTATTTTCCCCTCTAACCGCCCCCTGAGACACCCATCAATCACCTCCTGTCACCCCCCTAGCACTCCTATCCATCAGATCAGGCCCAATACATCCTGTCATCTAAGAGGCCACCCTGCTTATGACCGTTTCCACAAAATTTGCCCTCTCATAGACCACCTGTCATCAAAATTTGCAGATGCTTATACCCCTGAACAGTCATTTTGAGAAATTTGGTTTCCAGACTACTCACAGTTTTGGGCCCGTAAAATGCCAGGGCAGTATAGGAACCCCACAAGTGACCCCATTTTAGAAAGAAGACACCCCAAGGTATTCTGTTAGGTGTATGATGAGTTCATAGAAGATTTTATTTTTTGTCACAAGTTAGCGGAAATTGGATTTTTATTGTTTTTTTCACAAAGTGTCATTTTTCACTAACTTGTGACAAAAAATAAAATCTTCTATGAACTCACCATACCCCTAACGGAATACCTTGGGGTGTCGTCTTTCTAAAATGGGGTCACTTGTGGGGTTCCTATACTGCCCTGGCATTTTAGGGGCCCTAAACCGTGGGGAGTAGTCTAGAAAACAAATGCCTCAAAATGACCTGTGAATAGGACGTTGGGCCCCTTAGCGCACCTAGGCTGCAAAAAAGTGTCACACATGTAGTATCGCCATACTCAGGAGAAGTAGTATAATGTGTTTTGTGGTGTATTTTTACACATACCCATGCTGGGTGGGAGAAATCTCTCTGTAAATGGACAATTGTGTGTAAAAAAAAATCAAAAATGTGTCATTTACAGAGATATTTCTCCCACCCAGCATGGTTATATGTAAAAATACACCACAAAACACATTATACTACTTCTTCTGAGTACGGCGATACCACATGTGTGACACTTTTTTGCAGCCTAACTGTGCTAAGGGGCCCAAAGTCCAATGAGTACCTTTAGGATTTCACAGGTCATTTTGAGACATTTGGGTTCAAGACGACTACTCACGGTTTAGGGCCCCTAAAATGCCAGGGCAGTATTGGAACCCCACAAATGACCCCATTCTAGAAAGAAGACACCCCAAGGTATTCCGTTAGGAGTATGGTGAGTTCATAGAAGATTTTATTTTTTGTCACAAGTTAGCGGAAATTGATATGTATTGTTTTTTTTTTCACAAAGTGTCATTTTCCGCTAACTTGTGACAAAAAAAAAATCTTCTATGAACTCACCATACCCCTAACGGAATACCTTGGGGTGTCTTCATTCTAAAATGGGGTCACTTGTGGGGTTCCTATACTGCCCTGGCATTTTAGGGGCCCTAAACCGTGAGGAGTAGTCTAGAATCCAAATGCCTCAAAATGACCTGTGAATAGGACGTTAGGCCCCTTAGCGCACCTAGGTTGCAAAAAAGTGTCACACATGTGGTATCGCCGTACTCAGAAGAAGTAGTATAATGTGTTTTGAGGTGTATTTTTATACATACCCATGCTGGGCGGGAGAAATCTCTCTGTAAATGGACAATTGTGTGTAAAAAAAATCAAATAATTGTCATTTACAGAGATATTTCTCCCACCTAGCATCTGTATGTGTAAAAATACACCCCAAAACACATTATACTACTTCTCCTGAGTACGGCGGTACCACATGTGTGGCACTTTCTTGCACCCTAAGTGCGCTAAGGGGCCCAAAGTCCAATGAGTACCTTTAGGATTTCACAGGTCATTTTGCGACATTTGGTTTCAAGACTACTCCTCACGGTTTAGGGCCCCTAAAATGCCAGGGCAGTATAGGAACCCCACAAATGACCCCATTTTAGAAAGAAGACACCCCAAGGTATTCCGTTAGGAGTATGGTGAGTTCATAGAAGATTTTATTTTTGTCACAAGTTAGCAGAAAATGACACTTTGTGAAAATAAACAATTAAAATCAATTTCCGCTAACTTGTGACAAAAAAAAAAAATCTTCTATGAACTCACCATCCTCCTAATGGAATACCTTGGGGTGTCTTCCTTCTAAAATGGGGTAATTTGTGGGATTCCTATACTGTCCTGGCATTTTAGGGGCCCTAAACCGTGAGGAGCAGTCTTGAAACGAAATTTCTCAAAATGACCTGTGAAATCCTAAAGGTACTCATTGGACTTTGGGCCCCTTAGCGCAGTTAGGGTGCAAAAAAGTGCCACACATGTGGTATCGCCGTACTCAGGAGAAGTAGTATAATGTGTTTTGGGGTGTATTTTTCCACATACCCATGCTGAGTGGGAGAAATATCTCTATAAATTGACAATTGTGTGTTAAAAAAAGAAAACAATTGTCATTTACGGAGATATTTCTCCCACCCAGCATGGGTATGTGTAAAAATACACCCCAAAACACATTATACTACTTCTCCTGAGTACGGCAATACCACATGTGTGGCACTTTTTTGCAGCCTAACTGCGCTAAGGGGCCCAAAGTCCAATGAGCATCTTTAGGCTTTACAGGGGTGCTTACAATTAGGCACCCCCCAAAATGCCAGGACAGTGAACACACCCCACAAATGACCCCATTTTGGAAAGTAGACACTTCAAGGTATTCAGAGAGGAGCATAGTGAGTCCGTGGCAGATTTCATTTTTTTTTGTCGCAAGTTAGAAGAAATGGAAACTTTTTTTTTTTTTTTTTTTTTGTTACAAAGTGTCATTTTCCGCTAACTTGTGACAAAAAATAAAATCTTCTATGAACTCACCATGCCTCTCACTGAATACTTTGGGATGTCTTCTTTCCAAAATGGGGTCATTTGGGGGGTATTTGTACTATCCTGGAATTTTAGCCCCTCATGAAACCTGACAGGTGCGCAGAAAAGTCAGAGATGCTTGAAAATGGGAAAATTCACTTTTTGCACCATAGTTTGTAAACGCTATAACTTTTACCCAATCCAATAAATATACACTGAATGGGTTTTTTTTTATCAAAGACATGTAGCAGAATAACTTTCGCGCTCAAATGTATAGGAAATTTTACTTTATTTGAAAACTGTCAGCACAGAAAGTTAAAAAAGTCATTTTTTTGACAAAATTCATGTCTTTTTTGATGAATATAATAAAAACTAAAACTCGCAGCAGCAATCAAATAGCACCGAAAGAAAGCTGTATTAATGACAAGAAAAGGAGGTAGAATTCATTTAGGTGGTAGGTTGTATGACTGAGCAATAAACCGTGAAAGCTGCAGTGGTCCGAATGGAAAAAAAGGCTCTGGTCCTTAAGGGGTTTTATGACTGCAGTCCTTAAGTGGTTAACCAGTGACACTGGTTTCCCCTCCCCAGGCTGTAGTGGTCATTCCTTTTATTTGCTTTGTTGCCATGTAGACACTGTTAGGCTCAGCATGTGTACAAAACAAACTACTAATTGCACATTCACCTCTAATAATACAAAATGTACATAAGCTATCACTTAACAATGCAGTTAACACCTACTTGTCAATCATAAAGATAGTTAGGGGAATGAAATGGGACTGGAGGAGACACCCATCATAATAAGTACTGCCTAATGTAAATAAGCCTGAATAATAACATTGTAAAAGGGAGGGGAACATGTCATTGAATGGGAAGGTCAGTGGTTGTTGCTGGGGGCAAGTGAATGCCCATAAAGGATTTCCAGAGTAATTTGTATGTCTGCACATGATGTAGAGTGTTGGCTCAGCACATCTGATGTGTTTTTATAAAGTAGAATCTCGATTATCCGGCACTGACGGGGATCGGCTGATGTTGGATAAATGTGCTTTCTGGTTGTTTGAGACTCAATGTTAAAAATAGGCCTTGCTAAAACAATACTATACCCCACTCTATATACATACCATAAACTCTATATTAAATGTTAAAATACAGTACAGTACAGCCCACAAACAGCCTAATGCTGAATACTTACCTGTCCCACGACGACAATCGCTCCTCGATCCATCTTCCTGCTGTGCAACAGCACACAACGGCACACGACAGGCACAAACAGGAAGTCAAGTGATCGCAGTATTTTGCGTGGAGTCATCCGGGGATCTTAAAGAGAACCTGTACTGAGTAAAAATATTTAAAATAAACACATGAGGTAACTTCAAATGAACATTACATAGTTACCTTGCCATCAGTTCCTCTCAGAAGCTCACCATTTTCTTCTGACAATAATCCCTTCCAGTTCTGACAATATTTTGTCAGATCTGAAATATATCAGTTGCTGTCAGTAAAATATCAGTTGCTGTCAGTTATAGCTGAGAGGAAAACTGATGTACCCGGTAATGTCCATGTTTCCCTATGGCTCAAGTGGGCGATGTTACAGTTTAGCTGTGTGCTGACCAGAAAGCTGTTATGGGTAATGGCTATTTTCAAAATGGAGGACGGAAAATTCCCTTGATCACAGTGAACAAACAGTACGCGGGACAGGAGAAAGACACTGAGGAGTAGATTACATGGAAGGTAAGTATGACTTGTGTATGCTTATTTTGACTTTTAGTTTTCAGTTCAGGTTTTCTTTAAAGATCCAATCTGCCGTGACGATCGTTATTGCCATGTGTCACTAAATGTTATTCGTATGATTGCACACCTGTAGTCACATCGCAAGATCATGGAAACGACAGCTCGTTGCTCAAAAAGTCGCTGGTCATCGGGAAAGTAATTGGAAAAATCGGGAGGTGAGTACGGGCCTTTAGAAGTTGGCCTTCACCACTGTGAGTACTGCCAGCCATTTGTGCTGGCTGGTGGAGGACCCTTTCACACCGAGGCGGTGTGGCATTTTTCCCACACCCCACGGCCATGCAGTGAAAGTCTATAGAGACTTCCATACATTGACATTACAGCACGATGTGAGGGAAGTGACTTTTCGCCACATCCACGACGCAGGTCCAAAACTATGTTTCTGTGTGGCTTCTGCGTCGACTTGCAGTGATCTGTGTCATCCTAGAAGTCATGGTAGTCCATGGCGATGTGTGGATTTTAAAACAATTACCGACGCTACGTCGTGGCACGCAAGTGCGGAGGTGTATTTTTACAATGTGCTTCCGTGCACTTCCGCATACCTGAAGTAAGAAGTGACCGCAAGCGCGCATCACTTCCTGCTTGGCTGGTGGTCCCTGAAGGCCTGTTTCTGGCAGAGCATTACTGTGCGGTGGAAGCGACGCACCACATCGCTAACGCTGGTTTACAATGTGAAACCAGCCTGAGGTTTCTGTATAATGTTTCAAATGCTTATCAAAATGTGTAATGTATGCCCATAAAGCTGGACCCAGGCATCAGACAGTATTATGATGACAATCCTTATCAGGTGCGTTCAGACTTCACGTAGTAGTAATTTTGCTACAAAATTCGCAACTGTGATGTGAAATTGTAATGCGAAATGTAAAACTGTTTGCACATAAATGTAATTATGTTGCGCAATTTCGCAATGACTCACAGTTTTACCAAAATCTAACTTTCTAATGCCCATAGACTTCAATGCATTTGTGGGAAAATGTGTTTTCTTGTGCCCAAACTCCACATTTACCAAAGAAATACTGTATAATTGCATCACATTGTAATGGCACAACTTGCGTAAATTATACAAAATGATGATTACCCACAAAATCATAATTATGTTCCGTGAAAATTAATTTAAGTCATTATTTAGTATTCATTTAGTATTATTTAGTGCCGGCTTGAAGGAGGAAGTGCAGGTTGACGAGGTTTGCAACGAGTCCAATAGGATGCTTACAAGCTATTTGGAGCGCAGAGAGGACGCGGATTTATTGGTAAATAACCCCTTATGTCCCCGCCACACACCTGCAGTAATTAATGCTCATTTAAATCACGAATTAGAGTTCTTAGCCACTCGAATTTACTTGTGAGAGCATCCCTAGTCAGAGAGCAATGCTATTTTCTGAAGCACATTATTTAAGGTTTTTCTGCCAGGAAGTTCAAAAGGTCATTAGCTATGCTCTGTTTCATCATTTAAAATACAGAATGTAGTTTGTAAACTGCAAATATTAGAAAATTATGCAATGTTATCGAAAAACAGCTATATAACTGAAAATAAAAATATGAGAGTCATTTCTTTACTTCTGATGTTCTATTAATTATCAGTACTTCACATACAATTCATTATATATTTTTTTTCCCACTTAAAGAGATTCTGAAGTCTAATTTTTTACCAGTTTTTTTTTAATGTAATCTTGTTCAGCATTATAGCCTAAGTTGAATCGCCGGAATCCCGCCATAAAACGAGTGTTTTTTCATAGAGAAAAAGACCTTCAAAGTTCCTGGCCTCGCAGGGCTACAGCTCAAAGCTCTGCCTCTCCAGGGCAGCACGATCTGCGACCTGCAAAGTCGTGGAACTTTGTAGGTCATTTTTTCTATGAAAAAAACACTTGTTTTGCGGTGGGATTGCGACGATTCAATTTAGGCTATAATGCTAAACAAGATTACATTTTAAAAAACTGGTATAAGAATTAGACTTAAGGCCTGGGACCCATTACAAAACACTATCACTAATCGCAATAGCTAGCGTTTTGTATGAGCAGTTTGTAAGCGGTTTCCTGAGCGTTATAGGGAGCGATTTTAAAAAGTGTATAAAATTTGCCAGCGGTTGTGTAGCGATTAGCGATTAGTGGTTTAAAGTCTGATTGGTCCTTTCAATTAATTTTAATTTTGTTACACTGTGCAGTAACTTCAAAACGCGCTCCGTGCAGGTTTTGATGAGCGATTACGCCAGCAATTATATACTTTACATTGAAGCGCAAACTCTAACAAAATGCTGCATGTCCTGCGTTTGCAATTTTGCTAATCGCAATCGCTTCTGTGGAATTTGCACCATCTATTTACATTGGCAGGGCGTTTAGGGAAATCGCTAGCGATTTTGTCATGCTCCCTAAACGCTCAAAAAATCGCTCTAGTGGGTTTTTAAAGTTTTACGCTTTTAGATAAAAGAAATACTGCAACTCGTTTAGTGTAATGTAAAGTAGAATTGTATGTAATCCATGACACATTTTACAATATCAAGTGATGCTAGTTTAGCATGTTACTGCTATATGCCATTTTCTACCACGGTTACGCAGCAATCTAGATAGATAGTTGTTCTTAACATATGGTACAGCACAGTAACACCAGGGGACAGTGGCGGACACAGGCAGCAGTGGGCCCCTGTGCAAAATATCAATTGTGGGCGCGCCGCGGCAAAAAATGGGTGCGGCTATAACAATGGGCGTGGATAGAACCTGCGCTGCGGCAAATAATGGGCGTGGCAATGACCTGATAAGGGCGGAGCTAACTGTAATTTAAAGTGATCCCGGGGTGAGAGTGATATGGAGGCTGCCATATTTATTTCCTTTTAAACAATACTAGTTGCCTGGCGGCCCTGCTGATCTATTTGGCTGCAGTAATAAACTGAATTACACCAGCAACAAGCATGCAGCTTAATCTTCTCAGTTCTGACAATATTGTCAGAAACCCCTGACCTGCTGCATGCTTGTTCAGGGTCTATGGTTGAAAGAATAAGAGGCAGAGGACCAGAACGGCAACCAGGCAACTGGTATTGCTTAAAAGGAGAGAAATATGGCAGCCTCAATATTATTCTCACCTCAGGTTCCCTTGAAAAGTGCAACGCAAAGACAGTGGGCCCAAGTTTTGGTGACCCTTTCCCCAGAAAATTCACATAATTGTGCAGGTTTTCTCAAGAAAATACACATAATGTGAGCAGATTTGCCCAGAAAATACATTCAATCATTTCGGCAGATTTGCCCAGAAAATACATTCAATCATGTCGGCAGATATGCCCAGAAAATACGTGCAATGATGTCGGCAGATATGCCCAGAAAATACGTGCAATGATGTCGGCAGATATGCCCAGAAAATACGTGCAATGATGTCGGCAGATGTGCCCAGAAAATACCTGCAATCATGTCGGCAGATATGCCCAGAAAATACCTGCAATCATGTCGGCAGATATGCCCAGAAAATACGTGCAATCATGTCGGCAGATTTGCCCAGAAAACACATGCAATCATGTAGCAAATTTGCCCAGAACATACATGCAATCATGTGGCAGACCTGCCCAGAACATACACGCAATCATGTGGCAGACCTGCCCAGAACATACACCTGCTAAAATAAATAATAAAAAAAAACATTTACTCACCTGCAGCAGCAGACCTCCTGTCCCAGCCTCCATCCGGCGCGCAGCTCCCATGGGTGGTTGGGTGGATAGGTAGCCTGGTGGGTAGGTAGGTAGGCAGCCGGGTGGGTAGGTAGGTAGCCCTTAGCCGGGTGGGTAAGTAGCCTGGTGGGTGGCTGGGTAGCCGGGTGGGTAGCCTGGTGGGTGGCTGGGTAGGCGGGTGGGTAGGTAGCCTGGTGGGTGGGTAGGTGGGTGGTTAGGTAGCTGGGTGGGTGGGTAGGTAGCCTGGTGGGTCTTTAGGTAGGTAGCCTGGTGGGTTGGTAGGTAGCCAGGTAGCCTGGTGGGTAGGTAGCCGGGTGGGTGTGTAGGTAGCCGGGTAGGTAGCCGGGTGGGTGGTTAGGTAGCCGAGTAGGTAGCCGGGTGGGTGGTTAGGTATCCGGGTGGGTGGGTAGGTAGCCGGGTAGGTAGCCGGGTGGGTGTGTAGGTATCCGGGTGGGTAGGTAGCCGGGTAGGTAGGTAACCGGCAGGGTGGTTAGGTAGCCGGGTGGGTAGCTAGGTAGCCGGGTGGGTAGGTAGCCGGGTGGGTAGGTAGCCGGGTGGGTGTGTAGGTAGCCGGGTGGGTGGTTAGGTAGCCGGGTGGGTGGGTAGGTAGCCGGGTGGGTGTGTAGGTAGCCGGGTGGGTGGGTAGGTAGCCTGGTGGGTAGGTAGCCGGCAGGGTGGGTAGGTAGCCGGGTGGGTAGCTAGGTAGCCGGGTGGGTAGGTAGCCGGGTGGGTGGGTAGGTAGCCGGGTAGGTAGCCGGCAGGGTGGTTAGGTAGCCGGGTGGGTAGGTAGCCGGGTGGGTGGGTAGGTAGCCGGCAGGGTGGTTAGGTAGCCGGGTGGGTAGGTAGCCGGGTGGGTGGGTAAGGTAGCCGGGTGGGTAGCTATCCGGGTGGGGGGCCCGACTCCTATCCTCCCTCACTCACCTCGGGGCCCCCCTCCCGGTATGCGCGGCGGCCGGCGGGAGAGCAGAAAATACAGGAAGTCTCCGGCCGGGGCTGCAGCAGACGCTAGATGCAGCTGCTGCTTAGTTTCCGATATGTCTCCAAGTTGGAGACCAAGCGGCAGCTGCCGCCCTCTAGCGTCTGCTGCAGCCCCGGCCGGAGACTTCCTGTATTTTCCGCTCTCCCGCCGCATGAGGGGGGGCCCGAGGTGAGGGGGGAGGGGGGCCCGAGGTGAGGGGGGAGGACAGGAGTCGGGGCCCCCCAGGTTAAAAAAATAAAAGATAAAAAAAAAAAAAACCTGCAATACTTAATGGGCCCCTGAAGCAGCGGAACTTCAGGGGCCCCCGTGCGGCGGCACGGCCTGCACGGCCGTATGTCCGCCACTGCCAGGGGATATTTGAGGTGGGTATAATACTTGAATTTGCCATACATAATCTATTAGGCTGCATTCACACTGTGCATTTTGCATAATGCCCGCATTATAATGTGTCTGATCTTCAATGGACACTGCGCCCATTTTAACATATGTTTTTTCATACAAAGCCAGCATGCAACGAGTTAAAATAACATGATCTGTTACAACATAGAGATGTGAACAGGCTCATAGAATTGTATGAGTAGTGAGATGACATGCAGAATTTTTCTGCACTGTAACAGAAAGTGGAAATAAACCCTAATTAGGCTTCGTTCACACTATACGTTTTACTATGCGTATTTCAGCAACGCGTATGGTGTGTGACATGCAGGAAAATCAGAATTGCATGGACTGCACTGTCTGATGTTCGGCCTACATGCACTGTGCAGAAATGCAATGCACTATCGCTCTTTTGAACATAGTACAGCGCTGACGCATTCACCGTAGTGAGTGGAATCAGCAGCGCAACGCACAGCAGCGCAGATGGTGTGCGATCGCGAGCATTGTGTTCCGATTGTGCGGCCATCTGCACTTGGAAGCGAGTCCATTGTATTTATTCTGCATGTCAACTTACTGCCCATACAATTCTATGGGGCTTTTTCACAGTACTGTGTTGTAACGGATCACATTTTTCTAACTTGCAGCATGCAGGCTTTGAATTAAAGGGCAGCACGGTGGCATAGTGGTTATCACTCTCGCTGGGTCCCTAGTTTGAATCCCAGCCAGGGCACTCACTGCACAGAGTTTGCATGTTCTCCCCATGTCTGCGTGGGATTCATCTGGGTACTCCGGTTTCCTCCCACATTCCAAAAACATAGAGATAAGTTAATTGGTCATGGTCACTAGACTTTGATACATACTCTACATGTTACATACATAGACATATGACTATGGTAGGGATTAGATTGAGAGCCTTTCTGAGGGACAGTTAAACCAGGAGGATTACCATGCCAGGGAAAAAAAACACATATCTATAAGTAGATAAATACTTGATCTACTTAAATAACACATGTATTGTACTAGTCACGTTTTGAGTTCAAGTGAATTTTATATAATAAATGAAGAGAATTCTGTTCCTGGTGGGAACCATGTCTTTTGCCCACAGTTTGAGGCTAAATACTGATGTCATTTCTTCCCTTAACTTTTTTTTCTTTTCTCCTCCAATCGCTGAGTCACCTCAGCCTTGCTTGTAAACACAAATGAGCAGAGGATCACGTTTCAACTAGGCAGCTAGGCAGGGAAATTAAGGCAGGAGGAGGAATATATTATACATAAAAATAACCCCCAGCATGCAACTGAATGGCAATGGCTATTAAAGGGCCAGTGCTCCTAAGGTATGTGATAACTCCAAACCATAACAGCAGCAAAAGTTTTGAAAGTTTTGAATGCAGGATTAGCATCTAGTTGCTGTTGAAATTTGATTTTTATGGTGACATGACAATATACTCTGTGCAGCACTGCGGAAGATGTTGACGCTATGTAAATACTAAATAATAACACAGTCTATGTCCAGTCTCCATTGCAGTTTACAATCCGTTATGAAACATCACACAGTGTGAATCCAGCACCACCAGATTCGACCAACATATAGATCACGCTATGAACAAAATTTGATCCGTTAGGAATCTATTAATGGCATCGATTGTCCGCAAATCTACTGCCACTACTGCTCATCAGACCGCCCCCTTTATAGTAAATTCTTTCCATCTGAAGCAATTGATAGCTTTAATCAATCTTGGCCTGGAATCGATCTAAACTATCATTGGGCAGCCATGATGGGGCATCAATCTCCCATCCATCATGGTGATCAGATCTGCCAGGGAGCAACAAACCACAAGTGCCTGGGCATCCACTTTACAGTAAATGTAGGGATACAAATGTAATTGAATAAGCCTTTATAGGTAGATGATCCCAGAAAGCAGAGGTCCCAAGTAATGTCGAGAAACTAGTAAATGACATATAGGAGGCAGAGATTCCCATCAAGCCTGTGATTAGCACAAAGTTGTGAAATCTCTCCCTAGACCATCTGTGAGGGGCACATTCCATCCCCATCAGATAAACGTCTCAGCCTGCCTGCTTATCTTGTGCAGGGGCAGCAGGGGCAAGGCAAGGTGAGAAAACAAGAGACACGAGCCTGGAGCGCTCCATAAAACTTTGTTCACCTTCTAGTATCAGCCTCTGCCAGCAAGTCTCACTGCCTTTGAGAATCAACATTGCGAGCAGGTTTTTTTTTTTAACTTGTATAGTTTTTTTTTAACTTGTATAGTGTAGAGTCCCATTTATCATAGCTGCTATTAACTTTGAAATTAGAGGCGTTGGTATTTTATCTTGAAGCCAATAAAGAATACTCTGCACTGGTAGCCCCAAAATTGACAGCTTTAATCCCTATGGCCTCCTGTGCAGTGTTGTTTATACTTAGATGACTTCTTGTTTATATAGGATATCAGGCTGGAGTACATCAATGTGAAAAAGTGACTCCAAATGCATTTGTTTCAATATCACGCAAGGCAGCGCTAGGTAATCGATACAATTGTATGATGTACCTATTCAAGGATACAACATTTTGTATTACTTTATTACCATTATTTACAGGAAAGAAAGGATTGTTTGTAACCAGTCTCCTACAACAGAAACTCCTTTCAGTAACCAACACTACCGTAATAGCACATTGTATACTAAGTGCTTCCTTTGCAGTTGTATTCATAGGGTTCATTCTATTTACTTGTGTTTGTAAAATAAACTAATATCTGCATAAAAGCAGAAAATAGCTTATTACTGTGGGGTCCTGCAGTACCACAGGAACAAACATTGCATGGTCTGCTAGGGCTATGATATCACAATGCAAATAGTTTTTACAGTAAAGCTATGTACTCACTGTCAGTTACTGTCCCCTAAAACAAATTTATGATCAGGGCCAGTTCTAGGCATTTAGCGTCCTGAGGGACCCCCCCCATCCTTCCGATTTTATATGATCGCACAGCACCCGAACATTTTGACCCTCAGTATAGGTAGGTAGGTAGCCAGGTATAGGTGCCCCCTGTATAGGGTAGCCAGGTATAGTTGACAGTATACAGTAAAGGTAGCTAGTGTTGTTGCCCCTAGTATAGGTAGTATAATTGCCCCAGTATAGGTAGCTAGCATAGTTGCCCCCAGTATAGGTAGTATAATTGCCCCAGTATAGGTAAATAGAATAGTTGCCCCCAGTATAGGTAGTATAGTTGCTTCCAGTATTGGTAGTATAGTTGCCCCAGTATTGGTAGGTAGCTAGTATAGTTGCCCCAATATAGGCAGAATAGTTATCCCCAGTATAGCTAGAATAGTTGCCCTTGTATAGTTGCCCCAGTATAGGTAGAATAGTTGGCACAGTATAGGTAGTATAGTTGCCCCAGTATAAGCTAGCATAGTTGCCTCCCTCCCCATGGCTGCCCCTAGTGTTACCTTCTAGTCCCCAGCCGGCCCCCTCTCCTCCGTCATAGGCTTCAGTCACAGCAGCGCGACCCGCAACTGCTGTGAAGTGGAAAGAAGCAGGACAGCAGTTCCCCTGGTAACGGCAATATACAGAAAGTACTTACTGGCAGGATGCCGCTCCAGGGCCCATGCCACCTGATGAGCCTGCTTCACTTCTGCCGTCGTGGACCACCTGGCCCTGTTTATTTGGGTGATGATGATGCATGCATTTGAGTGACATTTCAGGAAAGATGTATAGATTTGGCTCTCTGGTGAACAAATTGTTCTGTTCTATGGAAAGGGGTTGGGAAAGGCAAAAGAGAGGTGCATTTGTAGGGACAATAGAGGAATAACAGTATATTGGAGTTAGGGATCCAGCACAACGGATTATTTAAAGCATTGGCAGTACGCACAGTGCCCTTTCAATAGGGGATGCAGAGCTTGCAACTGCACCAGGGCCCCAACACCTGAGGGGCCCAAAAGAGGCCCTCCTCCAGTCACTGCATTAGCTTTTGATTGGTTCTGTAGTTGTATTAATCACTTTATATGTGTTTTGAATAGTGGTAATTGTGAAATAACCATTCCTTTGCCACTGCTTACACCTCTCTCACACAGTGGTGGTCTGTGTTATGTGATTATTATTCATACAGTGCCGGGTACGGAGGACCCAGTGTAAAATTTGTCACTGGGGTCCCTGGCTCTGTAGCTACGCCACTGAGTAAACACCTGAGACAATGATGAACAATCTTTTCAGTCAAGCTATAACACTGGCATATTGCACACTCTGCATGCTATAATTTGCATGTTACTTGTCATAACATAAAGATTGTGTTGGCAACGTTCATCATCATCATCAGCGCACACGTTATCCAGAAACGTATTGTAGAAAGTGCATTTAGATAACTTGGCCCTTTACCACGCAAAGATGTGAACACTGTTATTATTATTGATGCCATACATGCCCATAGAATTGAAGCAATTCACATATGGACTAATGCATGGAGGGCCAGTAAATATACTGTGCACAGATAGTGCACTGCAATGTTAGGGAGCAGTGCGCATTATGTTATTTTCATTAATACGTCCTGATCTCCTGGGCGCAAATATAAAATTAACTTTTCTCCTGAGTTATCTCCTAGGAGATCATTTCCATCTTCTCTTTAACATAACTTTTCAGTATTTTACAAATCGAAAAGTACAGAAAAGTTGGTGAAAAAGTACTACTAAAATTATTTAGAGTATTTTCTTGGTATTTAAAAAAAAAGTAATATGAAGTTTCTTCATAGATTAAGGTGAGCACCTGCATAAGCAAAGGTTGTGAGCAAGCTGTGTATCCCATTATACTGTCTGTCAGCAGTGACTGCCCTGCCCTGGGCATGGACCTGTAGAGGTGTCATTGACACGTCCTTGTCATATCTCTCCCCAGACCATTTGGGACCTTACACGAGTCCATAGAGGTGATTGGCAGCTCTCTAGCTTCAGTTAACCTAGAACACCCTCCAGGTTAAGTAAACAATGGGCTGGGGCTGGGCCATGTCTGGCATGTTGGGCAGGCTATAAAACCTTGCAGGGGACACAGAGGATCTTAACATATTCAGAGGAGCTTGAAATACAGAACACAATGACATCAGGTCTCAGTGCGGAACTGATAGTGACCAAGGACCCTGGTACAGGAGATTATGCTTCACCTTCTTTTGTGCTAGACTGCTATAGCTGCAAGTGTCTCAGAAGAAGTGACAGAGCTTTTCCAATGGGATGTACTAGAGCTTCAACAGACTCAAATAGAAGAGGAACGCAGAGGTAACTGTTATCTGTAATACATACTATGCATTGTCTCGGTGTGTCTTGTTGGTAGATGGATTCCTGCTATGTTACAAAGTATCAGTATTAGGGCAAATTAGGACAAAGGCACAGTCTCACATTCCTCTGCAATGCAGGTAGCCTTGCATTTTATACAATTGCATGGCACCTGTATTGGCACCAATTAACTATAATATAGCATGCCAATGGGCTGAGAGCCATATCCACCTTTCACATCAGGTCAGCTAAGATTTGTGTTGCAGTTCCCCTCATGCCCAGAATTCTGGTGATATTGAGTCCTGTCCTGGATAAGATGTGAAGCAGGGAGCCATGTGCTGTAAGGTGAGAGTACCATGCCACAATGCTGTCCCATACATACTTAGCGGATCTTAGGAGTTCACAATGCCAGTTCATACCAGGACAGCATTTGAATGCTGGCATAGGTCTGGATGGAACTTTTTGCTGATGAAAACAGGAGTCAGAATATAGCTTTGGTAAAGACACTACAAATGGAAATATTATGGTGCCCATACATGGTACAATTTTTTCATTTTTTCAAATTAGATCATTTTGTTTTATTATTCCATTAGATTGAATATAAAAATGTTTCCAACATGTCCAATCGGAATTTCAATGAAAAAAAATGGATAATCGTTTTTTTTTTCCTTGATCGAAAAAAAGATTCTTTTAAACTTTCATTTGATTCGATCGTTTTGGTCAAATAAACGGGAAAATTGAACGTTTTTATTGTACCGTGTATGGGCACTTTTAGTCTACAATGTTTTGTAATCTATGTCAACCAATTAGCACTTCTATATTACCTTGACTTCAACAAACATGGTATTTTCTACAATGTCCATATATGTATTTTTTTTCCAACTGAGTCATTCCAGCACCTTGGTCCACATAAGTCTGCTGCTTTCTTATGGACCAGTTCAGATAATTGTTTCAGATAGTGGACATGTTGCTATATTCATCCAACAAACTGGTATATATCCACTTTTAAGTGCAGCAGACACTACAGCCAACCTTTGCCACTGATCTAGTTTCAGAAAACCTAGCGTGCACCTTGCCTTATATAATCTGTGCTGAGTGCAGCCAGAGCCATATGGGACTTAAGTGCTAAGCTACCACATGTGTTTGTTTCTCAATACTCTAATTAAAAAAACAACTGCTGACCCTGCTAGGAAGAAGACCAAGCTCTCATGGATGTATGGCTGACAGTGTTGGGTTCACCAGCTTTTGTCCACAGCCTAGTGTTGTGGGCAGCTGGAGGCATCTCTGGGTGGTACAGTGCTTGAACAGTGTCATACCAGATTTACCACCGTCTTTGTGGGAGACAGTCTGTCACCCACCAGATGTGACAACCACACGGCCGATTGCTGACTGCAAACTACCAGCCTTAACCAGCCATAAGCATAGCCCCACCGAGTTACATATGCTGTAGCAGAATGATGGTTGATGCCAAATTGCTGAGTGTCTAAACCTTCTACCCCTTAAAGCCTGGTACACACTTTCAACTATGATTGGCCAATTACTGACCTATTTTATGACCTCCGTGTTGTATCAGGGTCAACAGATATTGAATAGTTTGAGCAGATCGTGTACGTAAATGCTCATACTACATGGAGGTCAGTGATTGGTGATCATAATTCAAGGTGTGTACAAGGCTTAATACTGGTTTGCATGATCATTTTCCTTGAAGGTAAAGCCTGACACACACTTTCAATCATGATTGGCCAATCACAACCAATTTTACCACTTCCATGTAGTATGAAGGTCAAAAGACATTGAAGACTGAGTAGATTGTGTAGGTAAACTCTCATACTACATGGCAGTGGTCAAATTGGTCATTGATTGGCCAATCAAAATTATAGGTGTGTAATAGGCTTAATTGTATCATTACCTGCATAACTGAGCATCCTGTTTAGACGGTGCATCCTGTATGACCCTGTAGGCACTTTGGATAACAAACAGGTAAGCCGTTTAATGCCTCATCTACACGCGTAGATGAGGCTCCGATCCGACGGCTCGATTAGCCGCCGAATAGCCTCTTCCGTGTCCCCGCTCGCCCGCGCCGGAATTCGATACCCGCTCGTCTCCGCGCCGCTTATCTTACGCTCGATTCCCTGCCATTGTCCCCTTGGGGAACGAGCAGGGAATCGGCGGTAGCAAGATCCGACCTGTCGGATCTTATCAATCGAGCCGCATCAGCGGCTCGATTGATAAGCCACATCGCCGCCTCATCTACGCATGTAGATGAGGCTTAAAAGCTTGACCTGACATATAAAGTCTACTCAGTTATGTCAGTACAGACATACTTGACTTGCTTGAGCAGCGGTTTGTATTCCATAAAGAAGGAAATGGGAGAAGAGCAGGACTCATGGGAACTTGATTCACAAAAGAGTGCTAACTGTTAGCACGGGCGTTTTCGCGGAAATTTTCACATGAAACGATAACATTTTTGCGCGCAAACGCAAATTTCCACGCCGAATCGATATCGTTTTCGTGTAAAAAATGTGCGTTTGCACACGAAAACCATTATCATTTCACGTGAAAATTTGCGATCGCGCAATGCGAAAATTCACGCGAAAATGGCCGTGCTAACAGTTAGCACTCTTTTGTGAATCAAGCCCATGGTGTCCAGGAATGCAATAGCAATCGTCTAAAAAAAAAAAAATTGGTTGAAACACTTTGATTGCTATTCTATTTTACTTGGGTCTGGAGCTGAGATTGCAGGACACTTGTCAAAGTGCATAACAGAGAATTGTTGCCTGGGACCATAATCTGAATGTCTGCACAGCGCTGTGGAAGACGTCAGCGCTATATAAATACTAAATTATAAATAATAATAACTGAAAGCCTGGACTAGCATGCCGGGGCAGCTTTACTGGTTTTTGTTTGAGATGCAGCAAAATCCCACTAAACATACACACATTATTGAGTGAAGTGTGCTGATGTGTTGCTCAGAACAAAAGAAGAGAAACACTTGTTGGTTTGCTTGGTTATCACACTTCAGTGGCTCAGTCCTTCGCTCTTCTAGCAGTGTGAAAAATTGGGCCATATCTGTTCTTTGAATTCCTTCTCTAATTACATCCAAGTTGTTGCTGTGCTGCATTGCCATACCAGAAAGATTACAAGTCGTTCTAGGACAGGTCTCATTAAAAGTTAATGCAGTTGTTTAGTTTGCATAATTTCCTATATATTCACACTTGCTAAGTTTGTAAAACTAGCACATCCTCTACAACTTGAAAGTATCTGAAATAAAAAAATAAACCAATTATCTCTTCTATGCATTTATTTTTATAACTGGGATCTAACCTTCTGTCCATTCCCAGCAGGCGTTCTCACTTTATAGACTGATGGATTAACATCCAGCATAGTCCATAACTTCTATCTTTTCATTAAATCCCATGTGTCAACCTTGTTATCACAACAGGCTGCTTCTGCACTTAAGTGCTGCTGTGTAGCAGTGTGACTCCTGTATCCCTTGCTGCCAGTATCAGATGTGATGCTGCGGTCCCTGAAATGTCTAGTGTTCGTCACGTAGCTTTAACACGTTAGGAATCTATTTTTAAAAAAGAAGCTCTAACTCCATGATTAATAGTATTCATTTTTCCAACTTCTGACAGGCCACAAGCAGCCTTCTGGAGACCCTGGATTCACATCAGCTCCAGACTTGAGTCCACAAGGAATTTGGTAAGCTCCTCTGCTTCTTCAGACATATTCTTACATCTCCCATAAACAAAACATATTCTCTTTTCTTCAGGGGCCTCTTGTCAGCTGCTTGACTGCCCTCATCCATTTTTTCTGAATCGTGTGCAGGCCAGGGTAGCTTTACTGTAGAAGCAAGCAAACCAAAGCAATGAGATGCTCATTTTTCCAGCTTGCATGCAGATTTAGGCTGCTTTCACACTTTATACAGATTGCGATATACATTGCGATTATTCCTCCATCACCCCGCACCAGCTCAGAAAAGTCACACCACACGTTAACGGTGTGTTTTGACCATACAGTTAGGCATACAGTACAATGAAAGTATGCCTCACTGATGTAAATGCGCACATCATACAGTTAACACACTACAAGCATCGCATTACTGCGTCAGTACCCGCTGCTTACAAATTTTTAACTTTAGAACACAGCTGTTTGCTACATGTACTAGGTGTTAGTTGCTTTGAACTCGCCCGCTCCTGTAACCTAATTATTATTATTTTATTATCATTATTTATTGTATTTATAAAGCACCAACATATTACACGAGCACTGCACAATAGATAAATGGGTTAACATACAAGGTAGGGCAAACAAGTAGCTCACAACAAAACCAGATCATGCAAATGTCTTTGATAATAGAGACTGTTCTAGCCCACAAGAGGGGAGACAGACAGTAAGATTGCATAATCAAGCTGAAAACACTAGGAGGGAGAGCCCTGGCAGAGGCTTACAATCTAAAGGGTGGGGGTAGAGACAATAGGTGCATATGTTGAGAGGGTGCCCAGCAGAACGTATTATGGTGCTGATGTAGGGGGGTACGTAAGCAGGAAAAGTTGAGTCTTGAGGGCTTATTTGAAGGTATTAAAGGTGGGGACGAGTCTGATGGCTAGTGGTAGTGAGTTCCAGAGAGTGGTAACCTAATGCAGAACAGCATTGACAGTGTAGCCATACATGAGGAAACGCTCATCTGCACTGTACAAGTGGCATACAGCACCACACAGCTCCTGTCCCTGTATGTCATGTGACATGTAGGGGAGAGTCACATGGTGCTATACGGAACTTATACTGTGAGGAGGAGAGCAGAGGCGCTCTACGGGGGGGGGGGGGGGGGGGGGGGTACGGTATGTACCAGGTGTAAGGGACATCAGGGAGAATTAGCTTTGGCAGTTACTGTGTAGATAGGAGCGGCTGGGCACGTCCAGTTAAAAAATACCTTTATTTGTAAACAATTTAAAAGATTCGCATCAGCAGCAACAGTGTACCAGGAGAGAGAGGGATTAGCATGAAAAGATGGTCGACAGCTGTTTCGCACTACAAATAAGTGCTTCTTTAGGACATAGAAGCCCCCAGCATCACCCCTTAAATACTTTACTTACGAGAGCGGCAGCTGAAGAGAGGAGGACGCCATGTGGAGCGCACCCACGATTGCCGCATTCAACACTTCCTGAACGCCAACTGCGTTCCACAGACCGGAAGGCGCGGACCGGAAGTGGTCATGAGAACTCACTGGGCCAATAGAATGCGAGCGCCGCCGAAGCTCCGCTCACAGATAACATTAGGCTGACTACCCAACAAGTCCTGCCCTAGGATGCCCTGTCACAAGGACTCTACACGCCCCTCGACTAACTCCAAATGCAGAGAGCACGGACCCAGACGGAAGTCCGCCTCCCTGCAACTAAGGAGTGGCGATAAAAGCGTTCCTAGCAACCCTGCAAATCATTTAGATGACAGCAATGGCTGTCTTGGGCACAATAACAAGAATAAGGGGAGCTAGGGCATGAAAGGAATGTTAAAACCCCGCATTGTACAAATAAGGGGGATCAATTACCTAAGGGCAGTAAATACTGACCTAAAGGACTGGGGCCCATAATACAATACCTGGCCCAAAACGAGTGATCCCACTTGCAGATGCTGCTACAACTGGCCTCCTCCTCCCCAGAACCAGCCTAGAATGAAAAGGGGGAGATACAAAAAAGCAAGAATTAGATACTAAAATCATCACATTGCATATAAACAATAATAATTAAAAAACAACAGCAACAACTACATTGTCTACAAAAACACTGATAAATCATTACGTTCATTTAGTCCCATTGGACCTACCGCCTCAAAAAAGAATATCCAAAATCTTTCCCTGCGTTGCAACTTTTCAACCCAATCATCACCCCTAGAGTCCCTTCCCACCACTTCCAGACCAAAGAACCTCAACTGTGAGGCAGGGAACACACTTGACTGTTTTCGTACGCGTTTTCTGCACAGAAAAACTGAGAACTCATGTTAATCAATGGGCTAGTACACACTTAATATTTTGTTCGCGCGCAGAAAAAAAACTGACATTCTGCATCATGACTCTGCACATTTTGTCAGTTTTTTGTATCAATTACATCAGCTGCTATGAAAAAACGCGCGCGTTTTCCTGCATAGAGACACACTTGGTGTGCAGAAAAAGTATGCAGGAAAACGCGCGCGGAAAACTGAAAGACAAGTGTGTTCCCTGCCTGAAGAATCTCCTGAGTGAACAGTGTTCATATGTTCCATGACCCTGGGACAGCCCTTAGCTCGCGGGTTGCCAAGGATCTACAGTGTTCTTGGTATCTATCCTGCATCATACGTGTAGATAATCCAACATAAATGAATTGACAAGGACAAATCAGTGCATATATTATACCTTTTGTTTTACAATTGATAAACTGCCTACATTTTACTGTTTTTCCAAATCTCAGGAACTCCTTGTCAGTAATCAAAAAGTTACAGCACGAGCATGAGTTACACCTGTAATTGCCCAGGGGTCTGCTTCTACCCAACCAGTTTTGCGTATTCTGACTCACAAACTCACTGTGGGATAATTGATCTTTAAGGTTAGACACCTTTTTATAAGAAATACATGGGGTCTGTCGACACTTATCTGCTAGGAGTTTATCCTCCTGCAGGATCCACCAATTGTTTTTGATTGATTTTTTAATTTTCTCAAACATTGGGGAGTAGGTAAATGCATAAAGAATCTATCCTGTTGTTTTTTCACTCTAGGGGTCAGCAGGGATTCCTTGTTCCTATTAGCAGCTTTTTGAAAAGCTTCAGCGATAACTGTATCACTGTAGCCTCTAGCATGTAATCTCTCCCTAAGTTGTTCAGCTTGAACAACAAAGTCCTCCATGGTCGTAGCATTCCTCCTAAGACGGAGGAACTGACTGAAAGGTAGCGATCTAATTGTCGATGGAGGATGATAGCTAGAGGAATGTAAAATTGAGTTTACTTCCGTGGGCTTTCTAAAGGTTTTTGTTATTAAAGACCCCCTACTAACATCAATATTAAGATCCAATAATTCAATTTTCTCCTCTCCCCAGGTAGAGGTGAATGCCATATTCACATCATTGTCATTAATCTTGGCTATAAACTCTTGAAAGGATACCTGATCGCCACCCCACATCACTAGGATATCATCTATAAAGCGAATCCTTCCCAGGAACGCGTTCCCCGTCGCAAAGACGTAATTGGCCTCCCAGTGGCCCATGAAGAGGCCGGCATAGGTGGGGGCCACCGGGCTCCCCATTGCCGTGCCGACCTCCTGACGGTACCACTGGCGGTCAAACAGGAACGCATTCCTGGTTAGGACAAACTCCAGACCCGCCAACAGCAACCACTGCTCCTCCTCTGAGTACTGTAAAGCTGGCAGAAATTTGGCTACAGCCTGCAAACCATCCCCATGGCAAATTCTACTATATAAAGAGACAACATCAATAGTAGCTAAATGGAAGGAAGACTGCCATTCAAATGTATTCAAGATATTCAACACTTCTACTGTGTCACCCACATAGGCTGGCAAAGATCTCAGGAGAGGTCTAAATTTAAAGTCCAAAAACTGGGACAAAGACTTGGTTAGAGAACCAATAGCCGAAACAATCGGCCTCCCAGGAGGCTTATCTGCGGATTTATGAATCTTTGGAATGGTGTACCACACCGGACTTCTTGGGTATTGCGGGACCAATTTATTGGCCAAAGTTCTGTCAAATCCCATCAGCTACTGCCTTCGAAAGCAGGTTTTTCAACTCCAAACTATAGGAGGGGGTAGGGTCACATGGTAGCTTAGTATAGGTGGATCTATCCTGAAGCTGTCTCAGGCATTCAGCCTGATAGTCCCTAGTGGCCAAGACCACTACCCCTCCTCCTTTGTCTGCTTCCCTTATTGTGAGTTCCTTATTATTCTTCAGCCATTTCAAGGCTTGTATTTCTAATGCGGACAGGTTATTTAGTGTGGATGGGTAGATAAGTGCTTTACATTCCTCCATAACACTTTTAACAAAAAGCTCCACAGAGCCCCCAGGTATGGCTGGAGGATTGAAAGTCGATCGTCCACCTATATGAAAAGGAACAGGCCGATTAGCATCAACCAAGTTGGGACCATAATCGCCAGTGAGTTCACATAAGTCCTTCAAAACATCTGTGTCCCAATAATTCCAACATTCACCAATTAGGGGGGCACAGTCATGAAGCTAGGGGGGGGTGGCCTGGGTTTTGGGTTTCTTCTGTCTCTGAAAAAAGCGGTGGAGAGTCAACTTTCTGGAGTTCAGGAACAGTTCTTGTTCAAATTTAATAAAGTCAAAGGGGGCAGATGGGCAGAATGTCATGCCCTTGGCCAATAGAGACAGACAAGCAGAGTCCAGAACAGCGCCAGAAAGATTATACACTTTTATTTCTTCCGATTGCGCTCTGACCTCCTGAGTTGATCTTTGTTCCAGCTGATTTGTTTGAGAATGCCCTTTTGTTTCCTCTTGCCTCTCCTGATCTTGCTCCTCCCAAAGGGAGATCATCCTCAAATGAACTATTGGTATCTCTACGGGAGGAGGAGGCCAGTTGTAGCAGCACCTGCAAGTGGGATCACTCGTTTTGGGTCAGGTATTGTATTATGGGCCCCAGTCCTTTAGGTCAGTATTTACTGCCCTTGGGTAATTGATCCCCCTTATTTGTACAATGCGGGGTTTTAACATTCCTTTCATGCCCTGGCTCCCCTTATTCTTGTTATTGTGCCCAAGACGGCCATTGCTGTCATCTAAATGATTTGCAGGGTTGCTAGGAACGCTTTTATCGCCACTCCTTAGTTGCAGGGAGGCGGACTTCCGTCTGGGTCCGTGCTCTCTGCATTTGGAGTTAGTCGAGGGGCGTGTAGAGTCCTTGTGACAGGGCATCCTAGGGGCGGGACTTGTTGGGTAGTCAGCCTAATGTTATCTGTGAGCGGAGCTTCGGCGGCGCTCGCATCCTATTGGCTCAGTGAGTTCTCATGACCACTTCCGGTCCGCGCCTTCCGGTCTGTGGAACGCAGTTGGCGTTCAGGAAGTGTTGAATGCGGCGATCGTGGGTGTGCTCCACATGGCGTCCTCCTCTCTTCAGCTGCCGCTCTCGTAAGTAAAGTATTTAAGGGGTGATGCTGGGGGCTTCTATGTCCTGAGGAAGCACTTATTTGTAGTGCGAAACAGCTGTCGACCATCTTTTCATGCTAATCCCTCTCTCTCCTGGTACACTGTTGCTGCTGATGCGAATCTTTTAAATTGTTTACAAATAAAGGTCTTTTTTAACTGGATGTGCCCAGTCGCTCCTATCTACACAGTAACTGGCTTGGTGGAACTGCTTTTGGGGCTTTGAGCACTCCGGAGAGTCCCAGTACAGTGGTCCTGTGCACCTTTTTCTCATTATTGGAGAATTAGCTTTGGCACTCATTAGTGCATCACATTTATACAGTGTTGAAAAAAAAGCCACAAGAAGGGTTGTAGGGGTGGCATACATTGGCATTCATTTAGAATTTTTTTCACCGATGGTCATCACTGTGGTTCACTTAAAGGGCTTTATTGCAATTCTGAATGTCAAGTGTATGCCAGGACCAGGGGTGCAACTACATTTAGCGCCCCCCCCCCCCCCGTAGAGCGCCGATCACTGACCAATTTTACCTGCTCCATGTAGTATGAGGGTTTACCTGCACAATCTGTTCAGAACATTCAAAATCTAATGACCCTCATACTACACGGAGGTGATAAGTTTGGCCAATCACAATTGAAGGTATGTACCAGGCTTAAGGCTGGTTTCACACTGGGGCAGCACATTGGTTTAAAATGTGCACATAACGCAGCCCCAAAGCTTGCAAAAAAAAAAAAAAAGGTTTGCAGTGACATGCAATGTAACACATGCAGAGCAGAGAAAATTTCAGGTGCGAATATTACAACCTGCTCCTCTATTGACTAGCATAGTGCTAGCTACTGACATCAGGAACTATAAGCGGTGAGTGCAGGGGGCGGAGCCAAGTACAGGCAGAGAGGAGGAAGAATGGACGCTTCCTTCCAGCCCGTAATCGACGTTCTGCTCAAGTCAAAGATTTTGACTGAGCAGAACAGGGGACAGGGGGCGCTGAAGGGGGAGCAAGGTGTTGTGAGGCATGTCACAGCACATGAAGTTAAACAGGAATTATGAGTATATCATTTTTAACCCGGTTCAGGGGTACTTTAAGCCTGGTACACACCTTCAGTTTTGATTAGCCAAAGCTTGGCCAATTTTACCACCTCCCTTTAGCATGAGGGCCAACAGATACTGAATACTATGAGCAGATTGTGTAGGTAAGCTCTCATTCTACACGGAGGTGATACAATTGGTCAGTGAATGACCAATCAAAATTGGATGTGTGTACCAGGCTTTAAACTACTGTAGTTCTGAATGGGAAGACTGCCAGGAAAATGTGTAATATGCTTGTGAGAGTGAGCTGTAAGGCTCCCTGCACACTGCACATCCGATTTGCGATTCCGATTTGCAATTCCAATTTTCTCTGAATGCTATCAACAGAAAAACGTTGAAAAAAATGCAGCATGCAGTAACGATGAAAAATCGGAATTGGAATCGCATGTAAAAAATGATTACAAATCGGAATCGCATGCAGTGTGCAGGGGGCCTAATGCCACTGAACTCTCTGGCACAGTACTAATTGCAGCTATAGTACACTGATTGCATTAGTGGATTGCCCTTCCCTGGGAGTCATGTATTAGCGTCTATTAACAATTTATTTTATATTCAAAATACAAAACAAGCCCACCATGTTTCATTGTTATGAAAGGTGCTTCTCTCCTTGGATAAATGATCATCATATTTTACAAGAGGGGGCCTTTTGTATGCAGATACCAGCAGTACTAATAATTGCCTCTGTCCCCTTGAGGGCACCTTGAGTGAGTGTAAAATACTCTGTATTTCTGGTAATTAGAAGATGTGGGCACTATAAAATCTACACTAATAGTAGTAATAAGTAGACAGCTGTCATATTAGGCGACAGCCAATGAAGAGACGTGTATTAGTTAAATGTATGTTTTCAGAGCAGCATGCACCACAGGGGGAGTTGCTGCACAATAATGTGATTTTAGTCATTAGAACAGATGTACAATGTACTCCATAAACTCATTTCAAGGTTTAACAGTCTTGTTTGCACATGTTCCTTCATTAGAGGAGGCACATGGCTTGACCTATGTCACTTGAAGCTGAGGTGTCAATGGCATTAACAGCTCCCAGGGCACAGCTATAATGAAGAAAACAGCTTCTATAGCTAACATCTTCTTCTCTCTATCCTAGCCATATGCGACTGGCCTGTGTGAAAATCCACAATATAGACAGAAACTCACAGAATACAACCATCCTGTAAGGTAAGTTACATTCAAGTTATTTGTTAGAAGCCCAACATTCTCCACATGTAAATCAGACAAAATGAATGCTGCTTACACAGTAGTCAATCACAAGTTTGTGGTCTGGTCACCTCAGCAGCTGAATTTGTATAGTTTGTTCTTGGCTTTCTTGCATTCTTCTATTCTGCAGAATAGCTAAACGTTTTGCTTGAAATGCCAATTCTTTTCATTCCTAGTCCTGATAGAGAGGGGTAATGGCTGGCAGTTCAACCATACCTCCTCTCCCAGAATGCATTTTGCCTCCATCTGAGGAATAGAGCTTAGCAACAACAGCAGCGTGGGTCCATGACTGTGATTTTGCTGTGTTTAACGTGGACCCGTATGGGACAAAATTAAAACATAGAGAAATCTATCCTGTATGTATTTAGAGAGTTTAGCCTTGATTAATTACTACTCATTTGTGTCTACACACAGATTGTAATTTGATCTCTCCCCTCTGTCACATGGCTGCCAATGGCAGAGATAGCAGACAAGTCCATTTGAAAGCACAGGCTGTTAACAATATGTCTTCTTCCATGAATCAGGAAGTAGAAACAGTGCAGATTTATTCTAGGATTTATATCAGCTGTAACAAGTAAAGGTTTTTGGTTTAAAGGTTATTATGCTGTTTCGCGTATCTTTTAGAGCAGAGAAGACTTTCTGAGTTCAGGTCCAGTTTAAAGAGAACCTGAAGTGAGAGGAATAGAGAGGCTGCCATATGCATTTCCTTATATGCAATGCCAGTTGCCTGGCTGTCATGCTGAGCTTTTGGCTTTAGTTAATGAGTCACACACTTGTAACACACATGCAGCCAGTGGAGTCAGCCACTGGAGGGAAGGAGGGAGGGAGGATGATGTTAGTTTAGGGCCCTTTTCCATTGGCGAAAGTGATACGATGCAGCTACGCATCACTTTCGCCGGTGCCCGCGTCATTTCTGCATCTCCCGATGCGGAAGTCAATTGCAGAGATGGGATGCGGCTGCGGGCGGATGTGGCCGTGCGAGAATCTGCAGCATGCTGCAGATTCTCGGATCGCTCTGCACCGCTCCGCACAACATACACACAGTGGAAACTGTTCCATTGCTGTGCATGTGTTTCAGCATACCTGCGGTGCGATGTGGCTATGTAGCCGCATCGCATCACTTCTAGTGGAAACGGGCCCTTATTTTACTTTTTTTTTTTTACTTATTTCACTCAATAATGTTGTTAAATCTCCAGAAAAATTAAAAAATAAATGCTTCAGTGTTCAAGCCCCCTCCTGTGCTTCCCTGCTGAGCTGGAGCAGTAGTCTGTGTGTAATTACTCACCCGATCCCTTGCTTGCTCCATGCCACGTGTCCCTCGTCAACACCCGTCTCCTCTCTTATTCCTGTTTCCAGCATGACGCGTAATTACGCATCATACATACAGAGATTTGCCTGCTGCTGCCGCGGACACAATGCATGGAGCGAGTGAGCAGGTGAGTTAATTACACACTGCACCACTGCACTCCAGCTCTGCAGGGGGCCACAGGAGGGGGCCCATGTGGAGGGAGGAAGGATGATGTCAGCCCCCCTCCCTGCAGTGGCACCTATACCTGCTACCTATACTGGGATAACTATACCTGCTACCTATACTAGGACTCCTATACCTGGCTACCTACACTGGCTGCACCTATACCTGGCTACCTGTATTGGCGGCACCTATACCTGACTACCTATACTGGCTGCAACTATACCTGGCTACCTGTACTGGGGGCATCTATTCCTGGCTATCTATGCTGGCTGCACCTATTATCTGGCTACCTGTACTGGCAGCACCTATTCCAGGCTACCTATACTGGCTGCACCTATATTTGGATACCTGTACTGGTGCACCTATTCCAGCAGGGCCGGTTCAAGTATCAATTGGGCCTTAGGGCAAAATTAGCCTGGGGCCCCCCAACAGACACCCCCCGAACCAAAAAACCTTTGTGGCAGCCAAATTTCCCTCCTGGGCCCCTGAGCTGGCTGCTGACCCTCCCCCAATCACCTCCCAGCTTAACAGACTCTGCAGAGTCCCTGGGGAGCAACAGTTAAGATGGGGAGGGACAACTTGGGGGCCCCTACAGGCTCTGGGGCCCTGGAGCAATTGCCCATTTTTTCCTATGGTAGCTCCGGTCCTGTATTCCAGGACAGGAAAAGTGGGATGCCAATACATATCTGGTATCGATGGATTCAGCAAAATCAGGGCTTTTACAAACAGTAACATTTTTCACAGTAAGGCTGCTTACACCCCAACGCACAGCAATGTAACACAAGTGGGCTGTTCACACAGCCCACGTTGCGTTACATGTAACGCTGCACATTCTGCCGAAAGTGCAGCATGCTACGGCGTTAGTGCGGCTATAGCCGCGTTAGACTTTTTGCACATACTCAGTGGGGGGCGGAGAGGAGGCAGGGAGATGCAGCTACAGTAGCCGCGCACATGGCTACTTAATACTCACTGCACTGGCGGCCGCTGATTGGCCGGCGGGACCACGTGATACGGAGTGTCTCGCTCCGCATCACGTGGTCCCGCCGGCCAATCAGCGCCACTCTGGGAGACCTTATACGGATAGAGCCGCCTAACGCGGCTCACTCTACTGTCCTCTCCCGCACCACCATACGTTGCATTAGGTGCACGTTATGCGACCTTAACGTAGCACCTAACGCAACGTCTTGGTGTGCAAGTAGCCTAAATGTAATTCTTCTTTGAAAAAAAAAAAAAACACAACAGAGAAATACCGTATTTTTCGCCGTATAAGACGCACTTTTTCTCCCCCAAAAATAGGGGGGAAAAGTCCCTGCGTCTTATACGGCAAAGGCAGGGAATTCCCGACTTAGAAACGCCCGCCGATACGGACCGCGACCCGCCGCCACGTCGAGAATTCCCTGCCTGTGTGGCTGCACCCGATGTATGCCTCTGCCCGCTCCCCATGCCTTTAATGTGTCCGGCGTGTGTAATATGTTTCCTCCCGCTGTGTGCCTTATCTCTGCGAGCCCCCGCTAGTGTATAATATGCCCATTCCCGCCTACCTTATCTCCCTCCCCCATGTCTTGGCTGGCCCCCCCGGGTGTTAAAGGGGAACTGAAGAGAGCGGTATATGGAGGCTGTCATGTTTATTTCCTTTTAGACAATACCTGTTGCCTGGCAGCCCTGCTGATCCTCTGCTTCTAATACTATTAGCCATAGCCCCTGAACAAGCATGCAGCAGATCAGGTGTTTCAGTGGTTCAGACTTATAAGTCTGATCTGACAAGACTAGCTGCATGCTTGTTTCTGGTTTTAATCAGATACTACTGCAGAGAAATAGACCAGCAAGGCTGCCAGGCAACTGGTATTGATTAAAATGAAATAAACATGACAGCCTCCATATACCTCTCTCTTCAGTTCCCCTTTAATCTGCAGCAGGCTTACCTCTCCGCCATGCCCGCGAGGATTGGAGACCTCCTTCACAGCCGCGCATCTCGCTCTAGTGATCGGCATGTGGTGATTGCGTCATTATCACATGCCGATCACTAAAGCGAGATGCGCGGCTGTGAAGGAGGTCTCCAATCCTCGCGGGCATGGCGGAGAGGTAAGCCAGCTGCAGATTAACACCCGGGGGGCCAGCCAAGACATGGGGGAGGGAGATAAGGCAGGCGGGGGAGCGGGCATATTATACACTCGCGGGGGCTCGAAGAGATAAGGCACACAGCGGGAGGAAACATATTACACACGCTGGACACATTACAGGCATGGGGAGCGGGCAGAGGCGTACATCGAGTGCAGCCACAATTTACACACACACACACGGGGGACACAGGCACATGGGGCAGGCATGAGGGACACAGAGGACACGGCAGGCATGGGTGACACAGGGGACACATGGGGGACAAAGGCACATGGGGCAGGCATGAGGGACACATGAGGCATGCATAGGTGACACATGGGGACACAGGCACATGGGGCAGGCATGAGGGACACACAGAGGACACATGGTACATGCATGGTTGCCACAGAGGACACATGGGACAGGTATGGGGGACACAGAGAACACGTAGGGCAAGCATATAGGGCAGGCATGGGTGACACAGGGCACATGGAGCATGCATGAGGGACACACAGATGACACATGGGGTATGCATGGGTGACACAGAGAACACATGGGGCATGCATGGGTGACACATGGGGCAGGTATGGGGGACACATGGGGCATGTATGAGGGACACAGAGGACACATGGGGCATGTATTGGGGACACAGAGGACACATAGGGCAGGCATGGGGGACACATGGGGCATGTATGAGGGACACAGAGGACACATGGGGCAGGTATTGGGGACACAGAGGACACATAGGGCAGGCATGGGTGACACATGGGGCATGTATGAGGGACACAGAGGACACATGGGGCAGGTATTGGGGACACAGAGGACACATGGGGAGACAATGGGACACAGGAGGACAACATTTGAGGGTTAACATGTACAAGACTCTCCTGGAATATGGACGCACCAGGTTTAGTATATATAATTTTTTTCTCTGGTTTTTGCCCTCTAAACCTGGGTGCGTCTTATATGCCGGAGCGTCTTATACGGCGCGAAATACGGTATTTTATTTTTCATTTCAAAGGTACAAAATTACAGGAAAAAAAAACAATCTATAATATGTCCTATTTCTTTTAGTTTTTCTTGTCAAAAATCCTAAGTAAACCTAATTATTTAGTGCTTTGGCAATGCTAAGTGGGGGGTGAATGCTAGAATCGATCATGAGCATTTATTGGTGGCGGTATCGGAGCATTAGGAGATGGTAGATTGTCAGCATGACTGCCCATTTGGTGTTCCTTTTAATACTATTTTACAGTGACAAGAGGAAGTATCCTCTTCTTACGCATGCCTAATAAAAACTAGGATGTGACATTAATTGCATGATGTTTGCACGGCTATGCTTAATATTCCATCTCTGTTTTGCAGGCTATTTTGGCCAAAGTCCAAGCCACTGGATAACATGTATGTGGAAGCAGCTGATTTGTTACAGAATTTTCCTGTCCAAGCTACCCTTTCTTTCTACAATGATTCGGAATCAGATACGGACAATGAAGGGAGTAACAGTGAGGAAGAACATGACTCTGGATTTGAATCTGATTAGCAGTTGTATAATGACTATGCAAATAAGTCTTGCTTCTTTATTAATGATGCTGACAATGGAACCAGCTGCTTCAACTTGTACATATTTACAGAAAAAATCTGTAATGAGCATCAGGGTTGCCAACAAAGCCTAGCAGCCACACTGACAGTCCCTGACTGGCCTTTTGGATAGGAGGGTCATATAATGTGAGTAGAGCAACTGGAATCTGCCAGTCAACACAGTTTTTCTATCAGCTAATCTACTTCTCACAAGAATCTACCCATTACCTGTCCATCTTTACAATTTGACTGGTCAGTGTCTTAGTGCATATGGCTCTCTCAGAGACATGGACAGAGGCGGTACCCCTGTGACTGGACAATTCCTTCCGTCATCTCATTGAAAAGGAAAGAAATGGTGCCTGGCTGTCATATCTCCTATACACTGTTAAGGTAGCCTTACATCTAGCAATTCTGATTCAATCAACAAAGCGACTTTATTAAGGAATTGACTTCAGTATGGTTAATTGAAAGTCGATCGACTAGTGAGCCACATGATACAAACAATATCCTATGCGATTCACCTTCACATTCAATCTAACCGATGTTGTGTCTCCATGCTCTGAGTGCAAAAATCGATTCAGAGTCGATCGAATGACATGTGAACATGTGAACAGCAGCCGATTGACCGATATCTTGCATCCTGCTCGATTGACTAAGCTCACAGGTTCGACATGAAATCAGCCACTTTTCATCCATTGGGAATTCTGGAACACACTCAATTCTCTCTCGAATTCTATAAAATGATCAAATCGAATAGTCAATCGTACAGGCAAATCACAAGATATATGGCTACTTTTAGATTTTCTTGGTTGATCTGGTAAACAATTGGTGCTTCCCCGATATTGTCTGTTCTCCTGGATTACCACCCCGCACCACCATATAATGCATCTGATGAGATTTTAGTAGAAGTCTGATAGAATATCAAACAGAACACTCCCACTGCTAACGTAGTACTCAATATTCAATTTTTATGACTAATATGACTATTGTGAAAAGTCATATGTGACCTGTAAAAAACGCCTACTCTGTGCTGGTACGGTATCGGGTGGAATTAGGGAATGTGCACCACCTTTCACCTGCATTCATTCAGACACCGAACAACACGCATAGTTATTTGTGCATAAAAGCAGTTGACATCTCTGTTGGATGTATATTTGAAAAATAAGAGCTTCATAACTCAATGCATTCCTGCATTATGTATAGAATTGTCTGAACTGGATAGCCTCCATGTGAAGCACTAAGCACAACCAGAAATATGTAAGGTCATATAATCCCGGCACATAACCGGGTGCACTGAGTACAGATGAGAAAACATGCAAGATGGGACTTTCTCTTGTATTTTTTCCTGTGAAGAGCAGAACATAAAAATCATTTATTTGCACAGTGTAAATCTCTTAAAGTGACTCTGTGCTTGGTAAATCATACTGATGGTAAGACTAGCAGTGCCCCCCACTATCATTAATTGAGGTCAGCAGACTCCAAATGGATTCCCAAATTTAAGTGAACTACCCTGCCTTCTTGCCATGGGGGTCCAGCCACGCCCCTTCCTTCCCCATCGCCATCGCCATCCTTGTGGGCTGGAATGCAGAGTATGGCTCTCATAGGATAAGAACTAGGAATAATTGTCCTCTAAGGTGGTCACTTACAGTACAATTTGCCAAACGATTGTTTACAAACGATTCTTTGTATGCACAATCAGAAATGATCGTTTGGGACCACTACAGGACAAAAATGTCCCAACCAATCCAATCAGATTAAAGGGATTGATCCGAAAATTGGATTGATTTCATTAGTCTGATTGGATTGGTTAGGAGATTTTTGTCCATTAGTGGTCCCAAACAATCCATTAGTGGTCCGATCGTTCATACGAAGAATTGTTCGTAAACGATGATTTGGCAAATTGTATCGTTAGTGGCCATCCTAAAGGTGACCATGTATGATGCAGTCTTCCAAACAATTCATTTAACCAGAACTCTTGCAAGTAGAATTGTGATATCAACTGAAGGATTATTGTATGGTACCAAATCTGCTAAACTTATGTCATCTACATTTTAATGTTATATTAAGATTGAAATATTGATTGATTATTGATAGAACTTGACTGTTCTTTGCTCTGTTGACACTGGTGGGAGTGCTGGGGAGCGGCAGGTGGAAGGAGCATGTATGTGACATTTCCATAGCTTTGTATTGCATCAGGCAGAGCAAAGCTGGTAGTTGCAGCAATATTAGCCATGATCTGTGATGTTGTCATGTCTGATATCTAGCGGCAAGCACTACAGTAATGTGGTACACCAGGTAAATGTTCAATATCTAAAAAATGACTTGATCACCTGATCTACCGCAAATTGTATAATTTATGCCTAGCCTTAACAAACCAACCCTATCTCTTAAAAGAAAGTTGTATATCTTACAGGTCATGTTAAAGAATCAAATGTATGCAGTGACAACATATATATAACCTATATATATATATATACAGGTAGTCCCCGGTTAACGAACGAGATGGGGACTGTAGGTTCTGTCTTAACCTGAATCTGTTCTTAAGTTGGAACAATGTGCTATCTCTTTCCCCTGTACCTCCTCTGTGCCCACCTGTGCCTCCAGTGTCCCCAACTGTGTCACCTCTGCCCTCTGTGTCTGCTTATACAAGTTTAAAAGCCATTTTTTCTTTAAAATTTTTAAAATCGATTTTATCCCCCCCCCCCCCCCCAAAAAAAAAAATCCAATTTGAAAAAAAAATTGGGGGGCTTATTCCCATGGAAAAACTGAATCCATGCCGTTCGTATCGGCGGGTCGTTCGTAAGTCGGGCATTTGTGAGTCGGGGACTACCTGTATATATACATACATCCTGGTGTTTATGTTTAAAATGTCCCTTATATCGTGTTATGACTCATTTATAGTTAAACCAAGTATTTTCAGTCTTATACGCCTTCTTTTTGCCAAAACAGTCTAGCAGGAGAGGTGTTTAGCAAAAAAAAGATAGCTTACCAGCGACCCCATTTTCATATCCTACTGTGTCTGCAATACCGAAACTTACCATGCACTGTTGCAGAGATAGTATGACTCAACACATTGTGGATGGCAGACACAGTAGAGTAAAGCCTGGTACACACTTTCAATTATGATTGGCCAATTACCGAATACTTTTACTACTTCCATGTAGTATGCCGGTTTACCCACACAATCTGCTCTTAGTTTTCAATATCTGTTTACCCTCATACCACATGGAGGTGGTAAAATTAATCAGTGAATGGCCAATCATAATTGAAAGTGTGGCTTAAGTGACCATGCACATATTGTTATTATTATTATTATTGATTTATATATCCAATTTTGATTGGCCAATCACTGACCAATTTTACCACCTCCATGTAGTATGAAGGCCAACAGATTTGGGATACTATGGAGAGATTGTTAGCGTACGCTCTCATACTAAATGAAAGTGGTAAAAATGGTCATTTGTTGGCCAATCAAAATTGAAAGTGTGTACCAGGCATAATAATGCACAGTAGATATCAGTAATAAGATCTTGATTTATTTTAAGGCTGGCTCACTGCTGGTAAGCTTTAGTTTTTTTGCTAAAAACGTAATGCAGATTTGCTTAGTCACAGATGTAAATTAAGTTTACTAATTAACATGTTAAAGTGAACCTCCGGACTAAAAATCTACTCAGCAGAACTGAAAAGGCTTGGTATTCTTTAAGGGCTCTTTCACACTAAGACGTTGCGTTTGATGCGATGTTAAGGTCGCATAACGTGCCCCTAACGCAACACATGTTAGCTTTGAAGTTGGACGTTACATTGAACTGCGTTATGCATCTCTTGATGCATACTTTTTGAAGCATACTGATCGAACGAAAACGGCGCATGCGGCACATTTAAAAAAAATAAAAATAAAAACATTACTAGCATGTGCAAACATTCTAACGCAGGGAAATACGAGTATAACACACAGCATGCTGCACTTTCATTTAACGTGCTGTGTTATACTCCAATGCAACGTGGGCACTGTGAACAGCCCATTGATTTATCATTGCTGTGAGTTGGGCTGCGATAAAGGCTGATGTAACGTGGGACTTTAACATCCCACTGTGAAAGGAGCCTAAAAGTTTCACAGCATCAGAACTTTCTCTTTGTTTTTGTTTTTCTTACCAAAGCATCATTTTTAGCTGCATTTTTAGCTAAGCTCCACCCATCAAAGAAAACTGCCCGGGCTTTTTTTCCCTGATGCTGTGCAAAGCATGATGGGATTTCCTATGTTGTTATTCACGGTGCCTAGCAACTGGGAGGGGTGATCAGCACACAGGACAGTTTGAACTGTGTCTCATGCTCCCTTTCACCTCCTTTCAACCAAAAAAGATGGCTGCCCTCATGAAATCAAACATTTGCCTGTTCTTTTAAAGGGAACCAGAGATGAAAAAAAGAAAGATTTTATACATACCTGGGGCTTCCTCCAGCCCCATATGCGCTGATCGATCCAACGCCGCCATCCTCCTCTGCCCGCACCTACGAGAACCGGCTCCCTGATGTTCCGTCAGTCGGAGCCAGACTAAGTGTAGCAGAAGTGCGCTCTTTGCGTATCTCTGCAGCAGTGTATGGAGAGATACGTAGAGGGCGCACTTCTCCTGCGTAGCTGGCTCCGATCTATTTTAATTAACATAACTATTGTAACTTAATGACAGTATGTTTGTTTAGGCTGAAGTTCCTCTTTAATATAAATTTGTATAATAGTCTGCAAAGAAAGTATATATATATATTTATTTTTACTGAATTTGTATCATGAATATTAAAATGATTAAAAAAAATACTGTCTACGGTAATCATTCACCTTCAATTTTGATTAGTCGGCGATTGGCCAATCTAAATGGAAATTGTGTACCAGGCTTTAGGATGCGTACACTCATCCAATTTTGATTGCCCAATGATCGGCCAATTTTACCTCTTCCATGAAGTATGAGAACTTACCTACACAATCTGTTCATAGTATTCATAATCTGTTAGCCCTCATACCACTTCTCCCACTGCCTAACCTTAACCAACTCCGCTCTGGTGCATAACCCTTAACCAGCAACCACCCCCACCATTCTAAACTTAACTATCCCCGTGCCTAACCTTAACCCCCCTCCCTGCCTAGCCTCAACCCCGTAAACTACTCTGCTGCCGCCATAGGCCGCAAAAGTAAAAGCTGCGATTAGCGCCAGTGAACAGTAATTATGGCGCTCGATAAATAGTGGGCGCCCAATTACTGTTCACTGCCACTAATTATGGCCTGTACTATTGCTTACTTATCTATGGTGACGCATTTTTAGCAACCCTTGTCCTGTGCCATTTTTACTTGATTCTCTAGGCAGACACTGCTGGAATTGTTAGAAGGGTAACAGAAGTCATTGCATTTCCATCCCACATAACAACTCCCACAAGTATTATTATTATTATTATTATTATTTATTGTATTTAATAAGGGCCAACATATAAAGCAGGGCTGGACAATAAATATATACAATGATACAAGGATGACAGACGTAACAAGGTTATACAACACAGAAGAAAGTTGTACAAGGCAAACGGTACAAGATACATGATCATGCGATTATGGGCTGGTTAGGAGAAAACCACTTAGTCTGGTGGCGTCATGTCCATCTGTTGACATGTTAGAGCTTACATCCAGGGCCGGGCCGAGGCATAGGCTGGAGAGGCTCCAGCCTCAGGGCGCAGTGTAGGAGGGGGCGCACAATTCATTCAGCTGTCATTCCCAATTGTGTATGAAGCAGAAAGAAATAAGAAAAGGGAATACATGGCAGTGACTGCAAGCCAGATAACTAGAGATTAAGGTGTTGGGGAGGTTGTGGGCCCTGTGGCGCCTCTTAGTCTAATAGCAATCAGTGTTTGATGGCTGGGGTGGCAGGGATGGGGGGGGCGCACTTCGGTGTCTCAGCCTTGGGTGCTGGAGGACCTTGTCCCGGCTCTGGTGACGGCTAGGGTGGCAGGGATGGAGGGGCGCATTTTGGTGTCTCAGCCTTGGGTGCTGGAGGACCTTGTCCCGGCTCTGCTTACATCTGTCTGCTAATGTGTTCAGGTTACACTGTTTTACATGGCTTCATACTACTGTGATGTGTGAACTTAACACAGCATGGTATTCTTCATTTCACACCTAGGTTATAGGGTGCAGTGCAGGTCAATTGATTTAGCAGAGATTTCTTGTCTTCTTGAAAGAAATCATATTTTCAGCGCAACAACAGAAGCTAAAATGTATGTAATGCTCTGCAATGCCTGTCCATGGGGGATTCAGTCTATTTGCTGGTTTAAAATGGGTTGGGTGGGTTTGCTTTCTATACGTGGATTAATTAATATATATTTGTACTTTTCTTAACTTTTTGGCTCCCTACATATTTACTATTTACTATGCCATTATAACTGCAAGAATTGGTGCTGCACCTCAGTGGCGTACCTAGGGCATTTGACACCCGGTGCTGGGTATTATAAGACCCCCCCCCCCCCAAAAAAAAAGTAAAAGGGCAAAAATGGGTGGCGCTATAACATGCAGCACGCAAAGCGCGCTGCGGCAAAACAAATTCGGCGTGGGCCATGACCGGATGAGGGCGGAGCTAACTGATTTAAAGTGAACCCGAGGTGAGAGTGATATGGAGGCTGCCATATTTATTTCCTTTTAAACAATACTAGTTGCCTGCCAGCCCTGCTGATCTATTTGGCTGCAGTAGTGAACTGAATTACACCAGAAACAAGCATGCAGCTAATCTTGTCAATTCTGACAATATTGTCAGAAACCCCTGACCTGCTGCATGCTTGTTCAGGGTCTGTGGTTGAAAAAATTAGAGGCAGAGGACCAGCACGGCAGCCAGGCAACTAGTATTGCTTAAAAGGAGATAAATATGGCAGCCTCAATATTATTCTCACCTCGGGTTCCCTTTAAAAGTGCAACGCAAAGACAGTGGGCCCAAGTTTTGGTGACCCTTTCCCCAGAAAATTCACATACTTGTGCAGGTTTTCTCAAGAAGATACACGTAATGTGAGCAGATTTGCCCAGAAAATACGTTCAATCATGTCTGCAAATTTGACCAGAAAACATGTTCAATCATGTCGGCAGATTTGACCAGAAATTAGTTCAATCATGTAAGCAGATTTGATTAGAAAATACGTGCAATCATGTCGGCAGATTTGCCCAGAAAATACTTGCAATCATGTAGCAGATTTGACCAGAAAATACGTGGAATCATGTGGCAGATTTGCCCAGAAAATACGTGGAATCATGTCGGCAGATTTGCCCAGAAAATACATGCAATCATGTAGCAGATTTGACCAGAAAATACATGCAATCATATCGGCAGATTTGACCAGAAAATACGTGCAATCATGTTGGCAGATTTGCCCAGAAAATACATGCATTTATGTGGAAGATTTGACCAGAAAATACATGCAATCATGTAGCAGCTTTGACCAGAAAATACATGCAATAGTGTGGCAGACCTGGCCAGAAAACACTTCAATCGTGTAGCAGATCTGGCCAGAACATAACTATACACCTGGCTGCTAATATAAGTAAATAATAATAAAAAACATTTACTCACCTGCAGCAGAGCTCCTGTCCCGGCCTCCGTCCGGTGCGCAGCTCCCACGATCCTCTGCAGCCAGCAACTGAAACTCCCACGCTGAGAGCAGGGCTACGGGAAAATGGCGCCCGAAGCCCTGAGAGCAGGGCTTCGGACGACATTTTACCGTAGCCCTGCTCTGCTGCTGCTGCTGCGGTGAACTGACATGGCGTCTATTAGATGCCGAAAGTCAGTTCACGCTGGGGGGTGCTTGGAGAATTTTAGGGGGTGCTTCAGCACCCAAAGCACCCCCCGGCGCCGTCACTGCACCCAGTATAGGTAGCAAGCAATGTTGCCCCCAGTATAGGTAGCTAGTTGCCCCCAGTGAAGGTAGTATATTTGCCCAAATATAGCTGCCCCCAGTATAGCTAGTATAGTTGCCCCCAGGATAGGCAGCATAGCTGCTGCCCCCAATGTAGGTAGTGCTGCTGCCCCTAGTGTAGCTAGTATAGTGGCCCCCCGTATAGCTGCCCCCAGTATAGGTAGTATAGTGGCCCCCATAGTTGCCCTAGTATAGCTAGTATAGTGGCCCACATTTTAGGTAGTATAGTGGCCCCAGTTTAGGTAGTGTAGTGGCCCCTAGTGTAGCTAGTATTATGGCCCCAAGGAAGCTAATAAAGTTGACCCCAGTGTAGCTAGTATAGTGGCCTCCATTGTAGCTGGTATAGTGCCCCCCCCCCCAGTATAGGTAGTATAGTGGCCCCCATAGTTGCCCCCAGTATAGCTAGTATAGTGGCCCCCAGTTTAGGTAGTATAGTAGCCCCCAGTGTAGCTAGTATAGTGGCCCCCAGTATAGCTAGTATAGTGGCACCAAGGTAGCTGGTATAGTGCCCCCCCCCCCCCAGTATAGCTAGAAGGAGGGGTGACAGCAGGAATAGCGACGGAGAGGGGGACATATCCCCCCCCTCCCTCACCTGGGTCCCCATCTTCTGCCTCTCTCCCCCCCCCCCCCAAAATGCGGGCAGCGGGCAGCAAACAGGCAGGGCGAGCAGGCGGGTGCGGAGAATACTCACTTCGCTTCCGCGTATCAGCCTGGAACGCTGCGTCGCCGTCACGTGCCTCTTCTACGCCTCCAATGATTGGAGGCGCAGAAGAGTCACGTGACGGCGACTCTGCGTTCCAGTGGTTGATAAACGGAAGTGACGTAAGTGTTCTCCGCGCACCTGCCTGCTTGCCCTGCCTTTTTGGTGCCCGCTGCCCTAGGCCCGCTGCCTGCATTTTGGGGGGAAGAGAGGCAGAAGTAGGGGACCCAGGTGAGGGAGGGGGGGGTATGTCCCCCCTCCCCACCGCTATCCCTGCTGTCACCCCTCCTTCTAGTGCTGCTCTTCCCCTCCTGCATCTATGGGGGGTCGTGGCAACACCGCCCTGGCAGTCTGTCCCCAGGTGCGCCACTCCCCCCTGCACCCTATTGTAGGAACGCCACTGCTGCACCTTCAGTATCTGTACCACCTACAGCCAGAGCCGGGACAAGGTCCTCCAGCACCCAAGGCTAAGACGCCAAAGTGGGCCTCTCCATCCCTCCCATCCCAGCACACTGATTGCTATTAGACTAAGAGGCGCTCCAGGACCTCCATCCGCCAGCCCCCCTCCACACACACACATTAATCTCTAGTTATCTGGCTTGCAGTCACTGCCATGTATCCCCTTTTCTTTTTTCTCTGCGTGCACCCCCTCCTACACTACACTCTGAGGCTGGAGCCTCTCTCGCCTCGGCCCGGCCCTGCCTACAGCTGTCTCCCTCCATGTTAGTCCAAGTCACTATTCTTCCCCTTCTCTGCTATTAGGCCAACCACACATTTATTTTTTTTAGCAGCCTTTCATTATCTGTCCAAAATTTCAGCCGTGTGTTTCATTATCTGTCCAATATTTAAGCTGTGTGACAAGCACAAGGTCTTTTAAATCTGATCTTACGAGAATAACTAGCATGTTTATATCCTTCTCTTCAAAACCTGATTCAATCTAAAGTTCATAGTCTCAAAGCAAGCAACATGAACGTACTGGAAATGACAGAGGAAGTATATAATCTGAGGAAGGCTTGTGGTTATATTTTCACACAGAAAAATAAGGTTATAAGACAAAAGCTTAAAAGACGTTTCTCCTGTCTGAGCTTGCATTGAGCCATAGCCCATAAAATATAATTTGAACTAAAGAAAACATGGTTTTATAGAGACAGAATCTTTCTTCCAAAGAACATAGTGACTTGTGGGCAGCATGGTGGGTAGTGAATAGCATTCTCACCTTGCAGCGCTTGGTCTTTGGTTTGAATCCCAGCCCGGGCACTATCTGCACAGAGTTTGTATGTACTCCCTGTGTATGCGTGTGTTTCCTTCAGGCACTCTGGTTTCCTCCCATATCCCCAAAATATACAGACCAGTTAATTGGCTTCCCCCTAAATTGGCCCTAGACTACGATGGACATATGACTACTGTAGATTAGATTGTGAGCTCCTCTGAGGACAGTCAGTGACAAGACTATATACTCTCTAAAGCACTGCAGAGGATGTCAGTGCTATATAAATACTAAATAATAATAACTTGAATGGTAATTATGTATTATACATTGATCCAATACAATGAAATTGGAGCAATGAATCAAACCACTCTTATGGTGGCCATTAGATGTAATAATGTATACATTTTAAAGGAATCATCAGCCAAATTACATGAAAGCTGAATTACTTACCTGAGGCTTTCTCCAGCCCCTTGCAGCTGGCATGTCCCATGCCGCTGCTCTGCTCTCCGCTGCCGGCCCGGGGTCCCCGCACGGTGCAGAAGACGACCTCGAGGTCGTCCTTACTGTGCCTGCGTGAAGCGCCGCTGTCAATCAAGCCCACGTTGTACACGGCGTACTGCGCAGGCCAGTAGTTCTGCGCCTGCGCAGTAAGCCGCGCACAGCATGGCCTTGATTGACAGCAGCGCTCACGCAGGCGCAGTAGTGGACGCCTGGCGAGACACTGTCGGGGACCCCAGGTCGGCAGCGGAGAGCGGAGCAGCGGCGTAGGACATACTTTCATGTAATTTGGCTGATGATTCCTTTAATTTATAAATGTATATGGGGTGCTCTCTGTGCCATCACTGCTATGTATAAAGGCATACAACACAAACAACCGTGGAAAATGTACATTAACAAATGTATTCCTTATTTATTTTAATTAACAACACTACATTTATCACAGTAAAGAAATACATTCTAATGTGTCACTTTGACAAATTAAGTTTATTTTTGAATGTAAACTTAAAATGTATTAGGTCGAATGACTTTCATAAAACCCACCACACACCATTCAACTTCTGCCAATATTGATCTGATTTTTCCAACCTTTCTGAAAAACAACAATATCGATCAAATTTATCAATCATAAAACTAATTCTCAATTTTTCACACAATCAATCATTTTAATCAAATTGGGGTAAAATCGAACAGAAAACTTGAAACGTGTGGCCACCATAAGGCTGGATTTACACTTGTCTATCACTTTGCTGCGTGCATTTTTCTGCATCTGTTTACTGTGTTGCTGTCAGTTGTTTTTCTGCTTGTGAAAAACACATTCAAGCGTGAACTAACTGATTGATTAAAGTGACACTGAAGCGAGAATTTTTTTTTGATATAATGAATTGTATGTGTAGTACGGATAATTAATAGAACATTAGTAGCAAAGAAAATAGTCTCATGTTTTTATTTTCAATTATATAGTTTTTATTTTTATAACATTGCATCATTCTCTAATATTTGCAATTTACACAATACACTCAGCATTGTAAGTGATTTCACAGAGCAGGCTAGTGAACGTTTGAACTTAACTCTGCAGAAAAACAAAACACAGTGACAGACACTTGAGATAATAAGCTTCAGAAGACAGAGCTTTCTGCAAGTCGTGGAGCTCAAAAAAGCTCTTTTGCATAGATATCAACTGGAGTTTCTTAACTCTTCCTGTACTGGAAACAATATTAGACTCATATTTCTGCTGCTAGTGTTTTATTTCTTAGATGTATTTCACATACAAATCATTATATCATGTTTGTTTTCACTTCAGATTCCCTTTAACATTGGTTCTCAGTTTTTCTCTGCACAAAACACAACGAAAACCAGACAGTGTGAATACCGAAGCAGTAAAAAAGGGTGCATACAGCAAGTGAACTAATTGGGCCCCACCATTGGCGTCATTGCAAAATATCGGGTATTGGGCACCCAAATGCTGATATTTTGAGGTGACTATGGCGGCGCCCAAGAAATTGCAGGGTTTTCTTTCTTTGCCAGGGATGTGATGCAATGCCATCACCGCTATTGAAAACAGGCCCTTAGGTAGCTAGTGTGTAGGGGGTTAGGCTTTTGGTTGGTAGTTTATGTGGGGGAGGGGGAAGTTGAGGGTTAGGTGTTAGGTAGGTAGTTTGCAGGGCAGTTTCTAGGCTGAATTGCACAATTGCACCCAGGGCGAGGGTGTAAAAATCCCCCCCCCAATGGAGCCAGGTATACATGCCTGCAGTATTGGTTAGCCAGGTAGAGGTGCCTGTAGTATAGATTAGCCAGGTATAGGTGCCTGCAGTATAGGTTAACCAGGTATATGTCTCCATAGTATAGGTAGTTAGGCATAGGTGCTCCCAGTATAGGTAGCTAGGCATAGATGCACCCAGTATAGGTAGCTAAGCACAGGTGCTCCCAGTATCGGTAGCTAGGCATAGGTGCTCCCAGTATAGGTAGACAGGAATAGGTGCAGCCAGTAGGTAGCAGAGAATAGGTGCTCCTAGTATAGGCAGCTAGGCATAGGTAGCCGCAGCATAGGTAGCTAGGCATAGGTGCACCAAGTATAGTCAGGCATAGATGCTCCCAGTATAGCCAGGCATAGGTGCTCCCAGTATAGCCAGGCATAGGTGCTCCCAGTATAGCCTGGCATAGGTTCTCCTAGTAAATCCAGGCATAGTTGCTCCCAGTATAACCAGGCATAGGTGCTCCCAGTATAGCCAGGCATAGGTGCTCCCAGTATAGCCAGGCATAGGTGCTCCTAGTATAGCCAGACATAGGTGCTCCCAGTATAGCTAGGCAAAAGTGCTCCCAGTATAGCCAGAAATAGGTTCTCCGAGTATAGCCAGACATAGGTGTTCCCAGTATAGCCTGGCATAGGTACTCCCAGTATAGCCACACATAGGTGCTCGCAATAGAGGTAACTAGGCAGTGGCGGGGGAGAGTGGGCACAGTGTGTAATAACTCACCTTCTGGGATCCATGCCTCCTCAACCTTCTTCCTCCCTGGCGTCCATCGCGACGTTGGTAACAGCGCCCCCTGTGATGACATGCGGTTACCTCATCACAGGGGGCGCTGTTACCAACACGACGGGCTCCTGGGAGGAAGAATATTTTAAGGTTTGCCGCTTCACGGGCCAAGACTCGGGCTGCAGTTTCGACTTACGGGTCTCGGCAAGCCGCTGACGTCACTGGAACGCAGGAGACCTCTCAGCTCTCATTGGAACCCGCTCCAAAGATGTAAACAGTAACTCTCACGTTGCATGTGTGTCAGCTGACCAGCTGACACGCTGGATCACTATTGGTTGTTTTCAATTCTGCTTATGTTTGATTGGTTAGCCCTTGTATTTAAACTTGGTGAGCACCCCCAGTCATCGCCCGTGATAGCATTAGCGTTGGCTAGTTGCTGGGTTGTGCTCACCGCTATTGGATTCCTGTTACCGACTATTTGCCTTGTACCTTGACCACGTTTAACCTCTGCTTGATTCCTGTTGCTGACGATTGCCTTGTATCCTGACCACGTTTATCTCTGCTGGATTTCCTGTTGCCAACCTTGCTCTTATACCTGGACTACGCTTTGCCTTGCTGCCTGGATTAACCCTCTGCTTTGGACTAGGATTTGTATGAACTCTGTTTGGACCGTCCTCGGCTTTCTCTGACTACGTCATCTCTAGGAAGTGTCTATCGGGACTACCTTGCTACTCACCAGGAACTCCTGACACTGATGTCATTTATTTCACTCGTCTGGATAGTCTCATCCACTACACCTCAGGTGACTATCATCTACAGGGCCGGATTTACAGCTCAGGAGCCTATAGGCGCAGAAGATCTGGCGCCCCTAAACTCCGCCCCTCAGCAAAGGCCCCACCCCAAGCCATGCCCCCTATTTTTATGAAATAAAGATATTACCAAAGAAAAGTACAGGAGGACACGTGGACAGCAAAGGGAAGACATGGGGGCAGCAGATGACACAGGGACAGAGGAGGACACAGGGTGACAGTTAACTTACCCTTCTAGCCGCCTATAGCCAAGGGAATGGGGGAAGCCCAGGTGGGCATGGATGGGATAAGCATAAAGGGTGGGCATGAGGAGGGGAATCACAGAGAGTGGGCACAAGAGGAATATTCAGAGGGTGGGCACGGGTGGAGAACACACAGAGGGTGTAGGGGGGAGGGGGGGCAAAGATGGAGGGAATAGGTGGGAGATGTGCAAAGAAAGGACATGAGAGGGAAGCACAGAGGGTGGACATGAGGAGGAAACACAGAGGGTGGGCATTAGGGGGAAGCACTGAGATAATCAGTAACAGAGGGAAGTAAAAAAATAGAACGAGTAAAGGCAAAGTGAAGAAGCTAGACAGTATATTACCTGCTCCTTCTCTGTCTCTGACTGCGGCTGTATCCTCCTCTGTACGTCCCCAACTCCTTTGAAGCAGGCATGCTGATCTCTGGTTGTCTCTCTGCTCTGCTGTGTGTAAGCTGACAGCTAGCAACACACAGCTCTTTTGATCATCTCTGCTGTCCCTCTCCTCCTCCTCCCTGTGTTGATCTCAGTCCCAGTACTCCGAGTCCGGAGTTCAGAAATAACACGCTCCAGTGTCCTCACGTCTCTTCTCAAATTTCCCGCTACAACAATCTATTGGTGACACGCAGCCTCAGCATTCAGCAACACCAGAGGGGAGAAAAGAGGGAGGCGCTGCTCTAGAAATCTTATGCTGTCAGCTGCCAGGTATGTGAACAGGAGGGGGGGTTGTGCGGAGCTTTTTGCTTTCCTCCGCTGTCACTCGTCTCTCTCGCCCTTGTTCAGGGCGCAGGCTAATTTAGTAGTTGGTAAACGATGCCCTCCCCGTCCACATGGTTTCTCCCAGCCAGCAGCAGCACAGCCTGACACGCGCTGAAGGCTAGCAGCAAGATGCAGCGCTGCGTGCAGGCGTAAATACGGCGATAGGCGGAGACAGCGGGGCTGTGCTTGATTAGCCTCAGCCATGACTATCACTGTACGCGGCCAGCTGCAGAGTACAAGGCGGCCGCGGAATCGTGACACGAGTGGGCGGAGCGAGCACGGATGTCATGGATCAAGCTCTCAGGTTTGAAATTTTGAAGAGGGACATTTGTAATGCCGCCCTTGCCCAATCAGGCGCCTGTAGGCACGTGCCTAGTGTGCCTTATGGTAAATCCGGCCCTGATCATCTATATGCTTGTATACACAGTGCCCATTTGCATTGACAGAGGTTCTGTTTGGTGGATTACTATCTGTCAGTCTGTATGCTACATCTACCTGCAGGGTGTATTGTAGTATTGTGTTAGGTAGGAGTTTGCACAGGTGTTAAGGGCTGGGCTATAGGTCAGTCACATGGGCATACAGCCTGAACTATAGTCATTGACCAGACAAACCTGACAAAAATAGAGGCAGTGGTGGATCCCAGTATCTCTCTCTGCTGAATCCCTACCCCCCCCCCCCCCCCCAAGCAGCGCCGCCGCAGTAACCAGGGCTTTCACCTGGTCTGCCTGGCCCTAGAAATGGTTCTGGTGGTTTAGGGGTTAGGTGGGTAGGTTGTGTGGTGGGGAGGTTAAGGGTTAGGTGTTAGGTAGGTAGTTTGTGCGGTGGGGGGTTAGTTTTAGGCAGTAGGCAGGTAGTGTGTGTGTGTGGGGGAGGTTAGGTTTAGGCATTAGGGAGGAAGTGTGTGCGGGGGTGAGGTGGGTATAAGGAATGTAGTGTGTGCAGGTGGGGTTAAGGTTGGGCGTTGGGTGGGAGGGTTCTGTGTGATTAGGGTTAGGTTTGCCCATAGGAAAATATCGGTATTTAATACCAATATTTTACTGTCGGCATTACTGGCCAACCAAATTTTTAGGCTCCCTTTTTGGATAGGTGCTGTGAATACAGCCTATTACTGCATTATTCCCACTGTTTTCCAGTCCCTGGGTCCCTCTGTGTCAACATTCATGTCTTATTCCCCCCACCCCCAGGGCCGGATTTGGACTTCCCAGTGCCCTAGGCCCGGTACCACCAAGGGTGCATACACACATCAGACCATAGTCTTTGGAAAATGAAGGATCACAGACCAATTTTACCCTCTTCCATGTAGTATGAGGGCCAGACCTACAAAGTCTATTCTATTGAGCTGAACTCCCCATCAGATAGAAATCTTTGCAAGATGCTGCACACAAAGATGCTGTACACATGCAACAGATCAGTATCTGCAAAACATCTGTTCCTGCAAAAGATCCGTTTCTGCAAAATGCATTCATAGTCTATGATATCTGCAGATCCTCATACACACCTTGTTTAACAAACATTCATCTGCAGATCAGATCCACCAGGATGGATCTTCAGATCTGCAGATGATTGTCTGATCTGCAGATAATTGTCTGTTAAACAAGGTGTGTATGAGGATCTGCAGATATCATAGACTATGAATGCATTTTGCAGGAACGGATCTTTTGCAGGAACAGATCTTTTGCAGATATTGATCTTTTGAACGTGTTCAGCATCTTGCAAAGATTTTTATCTGATGGGGAGTTCAGCTCCATAGAATAGACTGTGTAGGTATGGCTCTCATACTCCATGAAGGGTGGTAAGATTGGACTGTGATCTTTCTTTTTCCAAAGACTATAGTCTGATATGTGTATGAGCCTTAACGATCACTTGTTTGCAGGATACCTATGAATGTTTTCTCTCTGAAAAATGATGAATGATTGTTTTTCCTGTTAGAGTAGTGAGTCCCTAATGCCTGGTACGCACCAGATAGATGGGTTGAATCGATTTTCCGATCACTTATACAAAGTCGATTAGAAAAATGATCAGAAATCAGATTAGACCTGTCAGAAATAATCAATTTGAACCCATCTATCTGATGGCAAATTGCATGGTGTGTACCAGGCATGAAGTAGCAGAGCGGCATTCATCTCCCTCTCTGCTCTTCTGTAATCACAGATCTGTTGCATTTATTTTATAGTATTTATTGTACTGATTCTTTCACAGGTGTTTTTTTACTGTTTGCCAACACGGTACAAATATATTTTTTTTAAATTTTTAGTGTATGTTATTACTTTTGGTATACAAAACAGAATGTAACAATACAAAAGTATACAACAGTACATTTGTAATTATAATTATAGAGAAGTTGTCTATCTCATACTAGACTACTGCTGCCTTTAAAATGAGCCAGCAAGGGGTTAAGATTTAGCTTAAAAGGGGCTGCCATAAATCTCTCTAAGGAAAAAAAACCCTTATCTGTTTAAGATTTACAATCCAGGGGGAGAGAGGAGAAGGAATGGCTCAAGTCATTAACAGAATCTGACATGTATTGCAATACATTGTTTAGCCCAGCTTGAGTTGTAAAGTGGAAATAATTCTGTTAAAATGTTTACTTTTACTGGATCAGAAATTGTCTACATTGTGATCCATGTTTCTCTCACCCCTGGCAATAAACTGAAGCGTGTATGTTCAGTAGATAGCACTGTCTCATCGCACACCACGAAGTAAGGAAAATACACGGAGCTCTGGAATTCTGACTGTGTGTGTGCAGCAAAGCCGGGGCGCTTTGAAGCAGGAGAAATGATTTATTTTGACATGCAGCCTCTTATCTCTCTCAGGTCCTGCCGCCCTTTTATCCTTCTGATTTTTTTCCCGCCCTAGGCCGTGACCTTTGCAGAAATCCGGCCCTGCCCACCCCCATCCATATTGGGCTTGATTCACAAAGCGGTGCTAACTGTTAGCACGCCTGTGAAAACCCCCTTAGCACGTCTAAACGAGCTTTTCGCCCGCAAAACTTTATGCGCGTAAAACTTTATGCGCGCACTGCACAGAGCGCAGGGCGATCCGCACAAAGTGCCCATTAAAGCCTATGGGACTTAGCACGCGCATAGGACTTAAAACTTTGCACGCGATCTGATTGAGAAATCTGGTGCTAACCTACTTAGCACCCTGGTTAGCGCGCCTAAAAACTTTAGACGTGCTAAGTAGGTTAGCACCGCTTTGTGAATCAAGCCCATTGTGTGTATGTGCATGCCTGTGCTGACAACATGAAGTTTGACATACAGGAGACTGGCCTGTGACTTGGCAGTGCTGCAGAGGCCTAGAACAATGTTATGTGGGTAGAGAGTACAGGATAAGAGTGTGTGATGTGGGAGGGAACAAGCAGGCCCAAAAGCAAATAGAGGCACATCTGCAGTACAAAGAAGAGGCGGCTGTGCCAAGAAGAAAAGATCTTTAGCAGAAAAGTATGCATTTTATAATGTAAACGTTGCCCCCTTGTTGTGTCAGTGTCCTATTTTAGCAAATGATTCCATTCAATACCACTTTAAAACAAGCCTGTCAACAGTACATACAGTACAAAGGAGCTGACTCAGCAGCGCAGCTTAATGTGAGGAGCGCGAGTTGTGCGCACGCTACGTGCGTTAGTGATGCATTGCGTGTGCTGGTAACTTAAACGCACTTCGTTCATGTAATGGCCGCTCCACTCATCCTGCTCTGAGCCCCGGCGGGTTCAGTGGCTTCATAGGAAGTGATCTTTGCACTTTGACTGGCCCAATAGGCAGCCTGTCACATGACTGCCTGTCAACAGTGCATGCTACACATCACTACGGCAGGCAGCCTATTGGGCCAATTAAAGTACGGGGATCATGTCCTATTAAGCCCCAGAACCCGACAGGGCTCAGGGCGGGACAGTGGAGTGGCCACCATTTGGAAGGAGTAGGCGTTAGTTGACAGCGCACGCTACACTGCTCTACCGTACATAGCGTGCGCGCAACTCGCGTTCCTCTCATTAAGCTGAGCTGCTTTAGCAGCACAACTTAAAGAGAGTCTGAAGTGAGAATAAACGCTATCCCGCGGCAGAACGGGGGTCCTTTACCCCCCAAATCTCCTCCGTGCTGTGCGGGGAGCGCTTCCTGCTTGAGGCAGGGCTAACGGCCGCAGCCCTGCCTCTCAGCGCATCTATCAGCGCTGATTGCCGCCTCTCCCCCGGCCCTCTCAGTCTTCCTTCACTGAGAGGGGCGGGGAGGGGCGGAGATCCGCCGCTGATAGACGCGCATGGGCAGAGCTACAGCTCATAGCTCTGCCTCCAACAGCAGCAAAATCCACAACCAAGTTGGTCGAGGATTTTGCAGGTGGGGATTTGGGGGGTAAAGGACCCCCGTTCTGCCACGGGATAGCGGTGTTTTAGCAGGGGCAAACATGCCCCCGCTGAATATAAGGGAAAAAGCGAGTTTTATTCTCGCTTCAGAGTCTCTTTAACCCTCCTGGCGGTATGAAAAATTCCGCCAGGAGGCAGCGCAGCAGTTTTTTTTTTTTTTTTAAATCATGTAGCGAGCCCAGGGCTTGCTACATGATAGCCGCTGCTCAGCGGCATCCCCCCGCCCGCTTCGATCACCTTCGCCGATCTCCGATCAGGAAATCCCGTTCAAAGAACGGGATTTCCTGGAGGGCTTCCCCCGTCGCCATGGCGACGGGGCGGGATGACGTCACCGACGTCGGGACGTCATTGGGAGTCCCGATCCACCCCTCGGCGCTGCCTGGCACTGATTGGCCAGGCAGCGCACGGGGTCTGGGGGGGTCCGCGCGCCGCGATAGATAGCGGCGATCGGGCGCGGGGCGGCGCCGATCAGTGTGCTGGCGCAGCTAGCAAAGTGCTAGCTGCGTCCAGCAAAAGAAAAAAAGTATGCAAATTGGCCGAGCAGGGCCGGAGAAGACCTCCTGCGTGGCTTACCCCGAACTACGTTCGGGGTTACCACCAGGAAGGTTAATGAATCAACCCCAAAGTGAGCTTATGATAAAAATGTATACTAGCTACTGTAGGGATTATCGTTTGTGAAAACCACATTTCAAAACAAAGACACAGCCTGCAGAAACCTGGAGAAGATTAACATAAAAATACATTTCAGGTTAAGTTTACATTTACAACTTCTGGTCACTGAAGCCACCCATTACATTAAAGGGGCACTATGGTTAAAAAATTTAAAATTTTATATATGTGCAAACATAAACAAATAAGAAGTACATTTTTTTCAAGAGTAAAATACTATACATTACTTTTCTCCTATGTTGCTGTCACTTACTGTAGGTAGTAGAAATCTGACAGAAGCGACAGGTTTTGGACTAGTCCATCTCTTCATGGGGGATTCTCAGAGATTTATTTATTTTCAGAAGCCCTTAGTGAATGGCAGTTAGGGTGCGTTTCCACTAACGCGATTTCGCATGCGTTCCCCGCATGCAAATTCACATAACCAATAAAAGTAAATGTGCCTGTGTCCACTAGTCAGGAAAACGGAGCGTTTTCTTGTACAGGAAAAATCTGCACAGCAGAGCCATCCGAATTCGGACACCGCACATACCGCATGCGATTTGCATACAATGTATTTAATAGGGAATTCGCATGGCGGTTTTGTATGCGAATTTTCATGCGAATTCGCATACGATTTCGCATGAAATCAATGAAAAAGCACACAGGCACTGACATAGTTAAATTCGCACACAGCATCATCCATGCGAAATCGTATGCGAATTTGCAGTAAAATTTGCATACAACCGCATGCGATTTCGCTCCTGCATGCGAATTCGTCCGCGAAGAATCCGCTGCGATTCCCCACCGCACTAGTGGAAACGCACCCTGACTCTATACAACTGCCAAAAAACTGTGTAGCGAGCAGGGAAGTTGGCCATTGTTATTGTTTAAACCCTTTTTAGGGAATATCTTTATAAAGTATAAAAGCCTTGCTGAGAATCCCCCATAAAGAGATGGACTAATCCAAAACCTGTCGCTTCTGTCAGACAACAGTGAGGCTGTACAGATGGAAGGAGCAGGGCCAAGTTCAGCATTGTAAAATAACCCTCTAAATTTGTATACTACTTTGGCAGTCACTTTTCCACCAAGTTTTCTCCTAGTTGATATTTTTGCATCAATAGAGTGTCTTTTAAGCCACCAGCAAGCAAGAAAATACTCAGAATAATTTCGAGAGGCCTTTTCACCTACTTTTTGGTACTTTTTCAATTGCAAAGTGCTGAAAAGTTATTTTAAACAGAAGATGGAAAATGATCTCCTAGGAGAAAAATTAGGAAAAAAAGTGAATTGGTCTTTGGACCCATGAATCATTTTGCTGTGACATCCTCACCATTGATACCTTCTGAATAAACATTTTTCCATAATATTATCAGTTTAGTTGGCCACGTTTGTGGCAGTAGTGCTCATTAAAAGAACTTTGAATGAAGCACTAGTTAGATCTATTGGAAGCCTTTTCCCAGATTCAGTAAGGGCTCATTTCCACTATCGCGAATTCGATGCGTTTTTCGCATGCAAATTCGCATAGCAATACAAGTGAATGGGACTGTTTCCACTTGTCAGGATTCCTTTGCGTTTTTCTGTGCAGAAAAAATTTGCATGGCAGTGCCATCAGAATTCGCATACCACATACCGCTATGCGAATCGCATACAATGTATTTAATAGGAAATTCGCATGAGGTTTGGATTTGCGAATTTTCATGCGAATTCGCATAGAAACAATGGAAAAGCACACCAGCACTGCCATGGTTAAATTCGCACACATCGTCATCCATGCGAATTCTCGTGTGAATTTGCATGAAAATTCGCATGGACCCCATGCGAATTTCGTATCCGCATGCAAATTTTACCGCGGCGATTGGCACCGCACAAGTGGAAATGCAGCCTAAACCTTTTTCACACCCAGTGTAAGGATCCCTCCTGTAGTGTGTTCTGTCCGTTGCAGTGGAGCTGCAAACGAATAGTTCTGGCTTATCTGCTTGCATTCGGTTGTGCATTCACAATAAGTCTCATTGTCATTTGCAGTCACTCTGCAGTTCTGGGCAGCTCAGGATGCTGTCATCATTCCACCAATTGCTTGTTGCAGCTGAGCTGCGGCCAGATAGCCCTGGATTTCCTGCATGCATGTTGTTACATAATTCTGCATGTATTTCTTATGGGGGTCCTTTGCATTCACAGGCAGCTAGCAAATGGTGATCAAGCCAGCTCAGGATTGAATGATTACCATTCAGCTGTGTGGGAATTTGCATACCTGCATCCATTGGCTGAGGCCTGCATAAAAGTCTGCCTCCCATTTCATACCCCACCTGACATAGCATTCAGCTCTCTGAGTTGTCGTTGGGTCTATGCTGAGAAAATTGTTATTGTAAATGCATATAGCCTTGCTCTGTATTGTCATGTCTGCTGGACGTTTGCTGACCTGCGGGGGTCAGTGAAGTCTGGCTGATCCTGATAGTTAGATTCTGCCAGCACAACTTTGGTGACTGGTAGTATGCCTTCTAGCCTTGTCCTTGAGGATGAACTATAGCAGCTGTTGCCATTAGTTCGCTCCTACCTGTTAGTCTTGTCCATCTCAGTGTGAATGTTGCCGTCACTGAAACAGCGACTAGATTGGCTGAGCATTCCGTCCGTCTGTCTGTCTTGTTAATTATCATTACTTGTGCTGTATCTAGTGAGTTATTTGAGAGCTACATTTCATATATTGCACATCAGCACGATATATATGTACTCTAGTCAGTCAGTATTGTATTATTTGTAATATTGTATTATGTACCAACCTTTGCCTGCCTCTCGACTACAAATCTGCCTAATCCTTCCAATACGACTGACATCTGAATTAACGTGTATGACCCAAGCCTGTTACCGACTACGTCTGTTGTGTATTGTATCACATAGCATCTAGCCCAGGCATGGGCAAACTTGGCCCTCCAGCTGTTAAGGAACTACAAGTCCCACAATGCATTGCAGGAGTCTGACAGCCACAGGCATGACTCATAAAGGCAAATGCATTGTGGGACTTGTAGTTCCTTAACAGCTGGAGGGCCAAGTTTGCCCATGCCTGATCCAGCCTGATAGGTGACCCAGAGCTGCATTTGCTCTGGGCAATCTTGCTCCCTTGTTCATTACTCCTGTGTCCATCTGTGGAGCCTCTTCCATTATCCAGCTCTTAGCCTTGTTGCGCTGGGTGGTCAGAAAGTATGACCCCCAGCATTACACCCAGTAAGTGAAAAAGCATTAAAAGTATGCATGAAAAGTGATAGCAAGTTTAAAGAGTGAAAATAATGTAATAAAAAAGTGCTTCATTTTTACAATAATTATGTATAAATGATTTAGTCAGTGTTTGCCCATTGTAAAATATTTTAAATCCCTGCTTTATATTCTGACATGTATTACATGGTGACATTTTTACTGCTGGCAACTGATGTAGCTGCTGCTTGCTGTTTTGGCAGTTGGAAACAGCTGTAAACAGCTATTTCCTACAATGCAATAAGGTTCACAGACAGAAAATTGGCAAGAGTAGAACTCAGAATTTCTTTGTGGGAGGGGTTTTACCACAATATCAGCCATACAGCGCCCCCTGGTGGTCTGTTTGTGAAAAGGAATAGATTTCTCATGTAAAAGGGGGTATTTTTTTAATTTGTGTCCTTTCCCCCTTCCAAGTGACAATCGGGTAGAGTGTTTTGCCACCCCCCCCCCCCCCCCACACACACACACACACCCTTTTACACTCACAAGACCCCTGAAGTTTCAGTGTTTCAGTGATGATGCAGGATAACAATGCAACAACTCAGGACCCTGGTCTTTGTAAATCAAAAAATTTACATGGAGAAAGCTGCATTATTTTTTTTTTTCAAACTCAGCAGCTGACAGGTGTTTCCCAGAATAATATGCTTGGCTACATCAGCATGTTTCTTGTTTTAGGAGTTCAGTTACATCATTGTTTGCTATACGAAAACATTTACTGTCGCAAATAATCATAATATGAATAGAAAACAACATACTTTTTCTAATACACAAGGATGCTGAAGAGTATTAAAGTGAATCTGAAGCCTAATAAAAAATAAAAAAACAGATACTTACCTATGAAGAGGGAAGGCTCTGGGTCCTATAGATGTATATGAGATCACATTAGACTCACACCTAGACCAGGTCTGTGACTCTAGACTAGTGTTGGGCGAACAGTGTTCGCCACTGTTCGGGTTCTGCAGAACATCACCCTGTTCGGGTGATGTTCGAGTTCAGCCGAACACCTGATGGTGTTCGGCCAAACCGTTCGGCCGCATGGCCGAACTAAGAGCGCATGGCCGAACATTCCCCGAACGTTCGGCTAGCGCTGTGATTGGCCGAACGGGTCACGTGGTTCGGACCCGAACGCGCTCTGATTGGCCGAACTGTCACGTGGTTCGGGTAAATAAATACCCGAACCACGTCATATCTCCGCCATTTGTCTGTGGGTTTAGCTTTGGGTAGGCAGGCAGGGTAGTTCGCGCTCCAGCCACGCTAGCCAGGGTCCCCCCAGTCATTGTGTCGCTGCTGGGAATAGTAGTACACCGCTCGCTCAGCCACACTATATAGCATTGTGTTTACTGCCACTCTGTGTACCTCGCTCAGCCACACTATATAGCATTCTGTTTACTGCCACTCTGTGTCTGCTGGGAATAGTAGTACACCGCTCGCTCAGCCACACTATATAGCATTGTGTTTACTGCCACTCTGTGTACACCGCTCACCCAGCACACTATATAGCATTGTGTTTACTGCCACTCTGTGTCTGCTGGGAACAGTACTACACCGCTCGCTCAGCCACACTATATAGCATTGTGTTTACTGCCACTTTGTGTCTGCTGGGAATAGTAGTACACCGCTCGCTCAGCCACACTATATAGCATTGTGTTTACTGCCACTCTGTGTACCTCGCTCAGCCACACTATATAGCATTGTGTTTACTGCCACTCTGTGTCTGCTGGGAACAGTAGTACACCGCTCGCTCAGCCACACTATATAGCATTGTGTTTACTGCCACTCTGTGTACACCGCTCACCCAGCACACTATATAGCATTGTGTTTACTGCCACTCTGTGTCTGCTGGGAATAGTAGTACACCGCTCGCTCAGCCACACTATATAGCATTGTGTTTACTGCCACTCTGTGTACCTCGCTCAGCCACACTATATAGCATTGTGTTTACTGCCACTCTGTGTCTGCTGGAAACAGTAGTACACCGCTCGTTCAGCCACACTATATAGCATTGTGTTTACTGCCACTCTGTGTACACCGCTCACCCAGCACACTATATAGCATTGTGTTTACTGCCACTCTGTGTCTGCTGGGAACAGTAGTACACCGCTCGCTCACCCACGCTATATAGCATTGAGTTTACTGCCACTCTGTGTACACCGCTCACCCAGCACACTATATAGCATTGTGTTTACTGCCACTCTGTGTCTGCTGGGAACAGTAGTACACCGCTCGCTCAGCCACACTATATAGCATTGTGTTTACTGCCACTCTGTGTACCTTGCTCAGCCACACTATATAGCATTGTGTTTACTGCCACTCTGTGTCTGCTGGGAACAGTGGTACACCGCTCACCCGCCACTGTATAGCATTGTGCTCTGTGTCGCTGCTGGGAATAGTGGTACACCGCTCACCCACCACTGTATAGCATTGTGCTCTGTGTCGCTGCTGGGAATAGTGGTACACCGCTCACCCACCACTGTATAGCATTTCTGTACTGCCACTGTACTGCTGCCAGTCAGCGTGTACTTTAAGGATAAGTGAAATGAGGAAGAAATCCGGTGAAAGAGGGAGGGGCAAGGGAAGAGGTGTTTCCCCTGACGGTTCACGTACAGGCCACAGGGGAGCACCCAAGAAAACCCACTCAATACCGCCCATGTTGTCCAGGACAACAACCCTCACAAATCCAAAAGAACAGGACCAGATAATTACTTGGATGACCTCTCAAGCGTCCAGCAGTGGGTTAAGCAGCACCAGCACATCACGCACGAGGTCCGAGTCCTCAGCCAGTTACAAGGAGCCAGTGGGCACAAAGCTGACACAACCGGCAGCAACACCACGCACACAACTGCCAGATAACCAGTCCGATGAATTACCTCAGGACACAATGGGGTATTCGCAGGAGCTATTCCCAGCCCAACAAACTTCCACCTTTCAAAGGTCAATGGAGGAACAGCCAGAAATGTTGTGCCCGGATTCACAACCATTAACTGTGGGAAATGCACCGCGCACTGAAATGCAAGGCGAGTCCGAGGACTTTGAAACCCAAATCCCAGAGCAAGTTGGGCAGGAGGGGTTGCAATTGCAGGAGGTCGGCCGACAAGATCTGGAAGACGACGTTGGAGTGAGCTGCGCAGAGGTTGTTCTGGGGAGCTCTACTCCACGGCGGCGGCCCCCCACAATGACATATGACGAGTTTGAGGAGATGGAAGAGGAGGGTATGGACAATGTGGACATAGACCCAGATTTTGTTTGTGAACGAGAACATCGCCGTCGTAGCAGCAGCACAGATGAGTCTGTTGAAGAACCCACTGCTGCACGAGTTCGCCTTGTGCCACAAGGTAGGCGGCGCGCAATTTCAGACACCACAAGCGTGGAAGTTCAAGTGAGAGGCAAAAGAGGCGCAAACAGAAATCGCCAGCAAGGCAGGTGCTCCAAAGTCTGGGCTTTCTTTGAAGACTGCACTGAGGATGGTACTATGGCGATTTGCAAGGTGTGCAAGACCCGCCTGAGCAGAGGGAAAAGTATTAACAACCTCTCCACCACCAGCATGAGCCGCCACATGCTATCCAAACATCCCACTCTGTGGGCAAATGCGGCAGGACAGGGTACCAGCAACACTGCCTCCCTTGGGGTCACCAGACTCACCACCAGACCCGCCTCAGCAGCAGCAGTAGCCCAGCCATTGCGTGGTTCACAGCATTCGCAAATATCAGACGCTGACACTGTCACTTTCTGGAGTAGTGCTCTTGAGGTCTCCCAGTGTTCATCAAACACAACAACCAACAGCCCTTCAGTGTGCAGCCCTACGATTCAGTTGTCTGTCTCGGAGATGTTTGATCGCAAGAGGAAATTGCCAGCAAATGACCCCCGGGTCGTGGCAGTAACAGCCAGCATAGCTAAGCTTCTGGCCTGCGAAATGCTGCCATATCGAGTGGTGGAGACAAACAGCTTCAAGGGCATGATGTCAGTGGCCATCCCAAGTTACGTGGTTCCCAGCCGCTACCACTTTGCGTGCTCTGCAGTGCCTGAGTTGCATGAGCACGTGGTCAGCAAAATAACCCGAAGCTTAAAGAATGCCGTTGCCTGCAAGGTTCACCTCACCACTGACACCTGGACGAGTGCGTTCGGCCAGGGTCGATACATCTCCCTTACCTTACCTTGTGGAGCCTGGCAGCGATTCCTCACCTGCTACGGCGCGGGTGTTGCCCACGCCGCAAACAGCTGCACCGCCGTCCCTCCCACTGGATAACAACAGCAGCACCTACCTCGCTGACTCCTTCTCCTCCAACGCATCTCAAAGCTGTACCTCATCCGGAAACGCTAACCCAGCACCAGCAGCAGTAGGATCGTGGAAGCAGTGCAGCACAGCTGTTAGCATGCGTCAGCAAGCGTTGCTGAAGCTGATCTGCCTTGGGGATAAGCAGCACACAGGAGAGGAAATTTGGAGGGGAATAAAGGAACAGACGGATTTGTGGCTGGCACCGCTGGACCTGAAATCGGGCATGGTTGTGTGTGATAATGGGAGTAATCTCATTCGCGCTTTAAGGTTGGCTAAGCTGACACACATCCCTTGCCTGGCGCACGTGATGAACCTAGTAGTTCAGCGGTTCCTGAGGACATACCCAGGCGTGGCCGATCTTCTGTTGAAGGTGCGACGAGTGGCCAAACATTGTAGAAATTCCAGTACTGCTTCGGGGGCACTCGCCAAGATGCAGGAGCGCTTCAATCTCCCCCACCATCGCTTGCTGTGTGATGTCCCTACGTGCTGGAATTCTACGCTGCACATGCTAGCCCGCTTTTGCGAGCAGAAGAGTGCAGTGGTCCTGTACATGATGGCGCAGTACCGAGGCGCATCCGGACAGCTGCCAAGCTTCTGTGGATCCGATTGGGCCAACATGTTGGACCTCTACCAAGTCCTCCAAAATTTTGAGCAGTCCACGTTGCTTGTGAGCAGTGACAACTCTTCAGTCAGCATTACCATACCACTGCTGTGTTTACTGAAGAGGTCAATGTTGAAAATCAAGGAAACAGCTGTGATGATGCAACTGGGGGAATCTGAAGGAGAAAACGATCAGCGTGATGGTACCAACATCAGGCCATCCGCCTCAGAAAACGCTGGCCCCAGCAGCTATGACGAAGAAGAGGAGGAGGAACAGCTGGAGTTGGAGCAGGAATTTCCTGCCACCACTGACGAGGGCCAGAGCGGTGCACGTTGGACTTCCACAATTCAGCGCGAATGGTCAGCAGAAGCAGACCAGGAAGAAGGTGACGACTATGATGCATCACAACAACTATCACAACGCTCACAAGAGGATGATGAGGATTCTGGCAGGACTCTGGCACACATGGCTCAATTCATGCTAGACTGCATTGAACGCGACCCACGCATTGTGCGCATTCTGGACAACACCAATTACTGGGTTTATACACTTCTGGATCCACGGTACAAACACAATGTTCCAAAACTGCTTAAAGAAAGATTCAGACAGGTCAAAATGGAAGAATACCAGCAGGCCCTTGTGGAGACTTTAGAGAGGAGATTGACATCCTCCCCCTCCTCTAGCCAGTTGTACGCTGACAGACTGACTTCCGCAAACCCAGGACGACCAGGAGGGCAGCAAACAACACAAGCCGCAGCTAGTGCCCAAAAGGGAATGGTATCGGCAGTGTCCTTGGAGTGGGAACATTTTCTGACACCCATGCAGCAGCAGCCCACAGAACAGCAAGCGTGCAGATCCACCTCCAACACCGATCGCCTGGAGAAGATGGTCAAGGACTACATGTCAGATGGCGTAGCTGTGTTGAACAATCCATCTGCACCCTTCAACTATTGGGTATTGAAGCTAGACACCTGGCACGAACTGGCAATGTACGCAATAGAGGTGCTGGCTTGCCCGGCAGCCAGCGTTATGTCAGAACGCTGTTTCAGTGCTGCCGGAGGCATCGTCACAGATCGGCGTATCCACCTCTCCACAGAAAGTGCAGACCGTCTGACTCAAATTAAAATGAATCAATCCTGGATTGGAAATGACTATGCAACACTCCCGGACCCAAACCAAGTAACATGAACAATGACCATCTGTGATGGGTTAGCGTTGCCGGTCCCTGTTTATGGAACCTCTCATCTTTATTACATTTATGACTGCATGGCGGTAAAAAGCATGCTATCCGCACGCTTCTTGTCCTCATGCAAGGCCTGGGTTGTTATGTCTCAAAGCGTGGCCTTCTCCTCCTGCGCCTCCTCCTGTTACATCACGTGTGCTGCTGCTGGGTTAGCGTTTCCGGTCCCTGTTTATGGAACCTCTTATCTTTATTACATTTATGACTGCAGGGCGGTACAAAGCATGCTATCCGCACGCTTCTTGTCCTCATGCAAGGCCTGGGTTGTTGTGTCTCAAAGCGTGGCCTTCTCCTCCTGCGCCTCCTCCTGTTCCATCACGTGTGCTGCTGCTGCTGCTGCTGGGTTAGCGTTGCCGGTCCCTGTTTATGGAACCTCTCATCTTTATTACATTTATGACTGCATGGCGGTAAAAAGCATGCTATCCGCACGCTTCTTGTCCTCATGCAAGGCCTGGGTTGTTGTGTCTCAAAGCGTGGCCTTCTCCTCCTGCGCCTCCTCCTGTTCCATCACGTCTGCTGCTGCTGGGTTAGCGTTGCCGGTCCCTGTTTATGGAACCTCTTATCTTTATTACATTTATGACTGCATGGCGGTACAAAGCATGCTATCCGCACGCTTCTTGTCCTCATGCAAGGCCTGGGTTGTTGTGTCTCAAAGCGTGGCCTTCTCCTCCTGCGCTTCCTCCTGTTCCATCACGTCTGCGGCTGCTGGGTTAGCGTTACCGGTCCCTGTTTATGGAACCTCTCATCTTTATTACATTTATGACTGCATGGCGGTAAAAAGCATGCTATCCGCACGCTTCTTGTCCTCATGCAAGGCCTGGGTTGTTGTGTCTCAAAGCGTGGCCTTCTCCTCCTGCGCCTCCTCCTGTTACATCACGTGTGCTGCTGCTGGGTTAGCGTTTCCGGTCCCTGTTTATGGAACCTCTTATCTTTATTACATTTGTGACTGCATGGCGGTACAAAGCATGCTATCCGCACGCTTCTTGTCCTCATGCAAGGCCTGGGTTGTTGTGTCTCAAAAAGTGTGACCTTCTCCTCCTGCGCCTCCTCCTCCTGTTCCATCACGTGTGCTGCTGCTGGTGCTGGGTTAGCGTTACCGGTCCCTTTTCCTGGAACCTCTTCTCTGTATTACATTTATGACTGCATGGCGACAAAAAGCATGTTACCTGTGCAAAGAAACTTGACATTTTCCACATTTAAAAGACAGTTTTTCCTTTGAAACTTTACAATCAATTTTCTCAAAAACTATAAGCTCTTTTTCAAATATTTTTTTTCCTCTTGTACCCACTCCCAAGGTGCACATACCCTGCAAATTTGGGGTATGTAGCATGTAAGGAAGCTTTACAAAGCACGAAAGTTCGGGTCCCCATTGACTTCCATTATGTTCGGAGTTCGGCGCGAACAGCCGAACATCGCGGCGATGTTCGGCGAACGTTCGCGAACCCGAACATCTAGGTGTTCGCCCAACACTACTCTAGACCTGGAAGCCGGTGCCAACTTCTGCAGGTACACCACTCCTGCTCAACGTGCTTACAGACCAGTAAAGAAGACGGCACACAGAAGGCTATTTCAAGTAATCTGTATTGAGTGCATACAGTTACAAAGTGTCAGGACACGACATGTTTCGGGCCACGCCCTTCCTTAGGTGTGCCCCTTCCAGCACACATGACACCCTTATACCCCACTGTCACAGGAGCCCTCAGTGGCTGACCGCACTTAGCCTTCTAAACGGTGCCAGCGCACAGATCGTGCAAACTCTGGTCGCAGTCAATGCGCAGGAACCGTTAAGAATTAGCCGCAGACAACTCAGAAGGGAGCCTGTGAGACACGGGTGATTACAACGTCACCTACTGGTTCAGAGTAAACTGCCACCACCGCGGTTACTATGGGACCGTGGGGCCCACTAACTGACTGACTAATCCTGCGAATAAAACGGTTAAACACACGATATTCTGTCTAGCCAACAACAAACAAACAGTAGCGTATCTTCAGAGACCCGGGATCATTTCTGTGTGTGCTGATAAGCAGGGTAGCGGAAAGTGAATGACTTGGAGAAAGTCGTTTATTCACGCAATATAAATAATTAATATATACAGACAATTATGAAAATCAACAATTATGAAAACAGTAATAGCCAGTATGAAAAATAAAAGAAGGGAGAAAAAAATACTTAGTTCCTGGAAAGATGTCCTTATTGTGGGAAGAATCATAAAGTCCTTGGTTTCAAAGTCCAGAGTTCAGAGTTCAGACCAGGTGGATGCCAGCATATCCTCAAGCTGGCATCTGATGAGTGCAAGATGTTTCAGTGTGGAGGACACAGCCCGCCTGCTGGCTCTGTGCTTTTGATGAAGCTGGTTTGGGGGTGTGGCAATGCCAGCCCCCTCTGAGCTACCAGCAAATGACAGTTCATTCCCTCTGAGAGATTTTAGAGCTAAACTTATGAATTGCTGTAACTCCTGAACCATACACGTTACATTTAGGGGGGTAACAGCTTCATACTTGGAGGAAAATACAGATTAATATGATACCTGACATGGCTAGTGCATCAGATCAGGGTCCTGAGTAGATTCATACCTGGGTGGTAGGGGCCCCGGGCCCCTCTCGACTGGTATCAAGAGATCCAGCATGACCCTACGGATCCAATGATACCGCTCTCATAACCACCCTATTTATTGTATTCTGTAAATGGGCAAAAGATTATATTGTACATTCATTTCTTCCTGCTAAGGCCGGAGTCAGCCTGACTGGAGTCCAGCTGTGTCTGCTTCTTGTCTATGAAAAGGCCCTGTTGGCTCCTTCAATTAACATCTGAATGTGAAATCTGCTTAGACAACTTTGAGTTTACACCTCTGGCTTGATCAGCAGTCACAGGGCCAGTCTTCCTGCCAGCTGCTTGTCACCTTATACCTGATGGATGGGCCATCAGCACAGCTTGAAGCCAGGGACTCTCTGGGCCCAGGCTCATTAGCATATCAAAAGAGCCATCCTGCAGTTAAGGTGATGCTATTCCTCTGCTAAGAAGGGACTGCAGACCTCCTACACAATAAATCCAGATTCTATCGATTTGAAGCGCAATCGACGCAGAGAATCGAGTGCGATCGCTTTTCTTCACGGGCGGTTCCAGGACGCGCCTGCGTCCCCGCAATCGTCCGTGACACCCACCCACAGGAAGTCACCTGTATCAGGTGACCAAATTGAAATTTCACATAAACAATCAATCATCAATACTACAAAACAGACCTAAACAAACAAGGGAACTACACCATAAGGTGTCTACCCCAGATAATCCCGAGGATAGCCTACCCCCTTATTTTAAAGTCCATACATCTTAAATCTTGATCTTCACAAAGTCCATCAATTTAGAATATAATCCTGTATGAGTAACAGAGAGCAGCCAACATTCTGTACCTAAAAAGAGAGGACAGTCAGAGGAAACATTTCAGGGTCAGGCACTCATTTAAACCGTTGGGGTCAACACAGTTAAACCTCCTGATCCATTTAGCCTCACATTGGAGTAATTTCTTTTTTCTGTCTCCCCCTCTTGAGAACACAGGAACATTGTCAACAACAAACCACCGCAGCTGAGCCGCAGTGTGTTGTTTTTTCAGGAAATGACGTGAGACTGATGTCTCATATTCCTTTTTTCCTGCTGCAAAATTAGATATATCCCTTTTGTGTTCCTGGATTCTTTTCTTTACCTCCCGCTCCGTTTTCCCTATGTAGGCATACCCACAGGGACACTTGAGCCCATACACAACGTATGTGCTCAAGCAGGTGTACCTGTCCCTAATGGGTATCCTCTCACCGGTAGACGGATGGGAGATAAAGGGACCTTTCAAAATTGCATTACAGCAATTGCAGCCAAGACAGGGAACAGTTCCCCTCCTCTGCGGAGGAACCCCCCTCCCTGGGCGCGGCTGTATATCAGTTTTACTGACCCAACTGCGTATGGTTCTGGCCCTCCGGTAGGCAAACACCGGCGGATCCCCGAACAGTTTCCCAAACTCCGGATCCTGTCCAAGGATCGGCCAGTATCTCCGCACCACAGAACGGATCCGCCCTGACAAAAAAACAAAGTCACAAACAAAGGGGATTCTACTAGAACCGTGTTTCACTTTTGGCAACATAAGACAAAGACAAATAACATTTATATCGCGCTTTTCTCCTGGCGGACTCAAAGCGCCAGAGCTGCAGCCACTAGGGCGCGCTCTATAGGCAGTAGCAGTGTTAGGGAGACTTGCCAAAGGTCTCCTACTGAATTAGTGCTGGCTTACTGAGCAGGCAGAGCCGAGATTCGAACCCTGGTCTCCTGCGTCAGAGGCAGAGCCCTTAACCATTACACCATCCAACATAAGGCTACTCCTGTCTACAGCCCGTACTTCCTCACTGACTCGGCGAAGGACACCCTCATCATAGCCTTTCTCTGTCATTTTTTTGATGAGTCTCTCAGCTGCCTCATCGTAGTCCCCGTTCCTCGAGGAGATCCGACGCGCCCTAAGGAATTGTCCCTTAGGGATACCTTTTTTCACCGTCGCTGCATGAAAACTATTGGTGCGCAATAGATTATTGCGCTCCGTAGGTTTCTGAAAAAGTTTTGTGTATAACAGGCCATCCTCAATAAAGATGGTAACATCCAGGTAATTAATAACTTCCTTTAAATATTCCGCCGTAAACTTGATGGTTGGGTGAGATAAGTTTGCCTCCTCCACCATCATTTCAAACACATCCCTTGGTCCATCCCAGAGGATAAGGATGTCGTCGACAAACCGAAAAAAACGCACAATATGTTTCTTGTATTTCACATTGTTGATGAACATGTCCCTCTCTAAGTCAGCAAGGAATAAATTAGCGAACGATGGGGCCACCGGAGAACCCATGCTCGTGCCTTGACACTGGATGTAGAACTCATTCAAAAATCTAAAGTAATTCGAACGCAAAATAATTTCAAGCTCATCAAGCAAAAAGTAGATTTTGTCTGTCTTACTTTCTTCGATCCGACGCATTCCCTCCTCATGGGGAATTGAAGTAAAAAGGCTCTGAACATCCAGTGTGAACAGCATGAAATCTCCGGACACCTGCTCCACACCCTCCAATCTATCGAGCAGATCTTTACTATCAACCAGACAGGTCTCAATATTCATCACCAACTCCTGCAATGTGTTATCTACATATTTAGCCAGAGGGTAGAGGACCGACCCCAGACCAGACACAATGGGTCGACCAGGAGGATTCTCCAAATTCTTATGCACGTTAGGCAAAAGATAAAAAATAGGTATCTGCGGATTTTCCGTCATCAAATACGCCGCAGTCTGGTCATCAAGGATTCCATCCTCCACCCCCTGGCCTATAAACATATCCACCTTCTTTTTTATTTCCCTAGTGGGATCATAATCACATTTTCTGTAGTGACCCTCACAGGATAGCTGGCGAAATGCTTCCTGCGTATATTGTGACCTGTCCATCACCACAGTAGTGCCCCCCTTATCTTCTTTGACAATGATTATATCCTCATTAGATTGCAAGCTCCTAAGAGTCTCTCTTTCCAACACAGACAAATTATTACATACTTTTAGCCTTTTTTTCTGATCACAACGGTCCCAAAGGGCCCTTACTTCATGCAGAACAGCACCCTCGAACATATCCACTGAACTGTTAGATAAATCAGGGATCCAATCACTCTTTTTAAAGAAAATGCCTTTCTGTACTGAAGGTTTTTCACTAAAAGTCATCTTCAACTTGATGGACCATTGGACCTAATGAACTTATAGAAGTCCACCTCCCAGTTGAATAAGTACCCTTCAGTAGTGGGAACAAAGCCCAAACCTTTACTCAAAACACTAGTCTCTGAATTGGTCAAACAGTACGAGGAAATGTTCAGGATTGGGTTGCTTACCCCTCCTAACGATGTCCCGTTCGTTTCGGATACTCGTCCCTGGGTAAGGGTTGCCGTGGGTTCCGTTTTGTATGATTTCCTCCTTGGGCCGCGGCGCTGCCTATGCCGCCTGTGTCCGAACTGGTCCCGGACTCCGGAAAACCCTGCGCCGACTCTGAGCTGGTTTCCCCCTGTGGAGTTTCGTCAGAGGCTCCCCCCGCGGCACTACTAGATCCACTCTCCACTGGATTCCTCTTTTTCGGCTTGCGTGGACGCTTGCTTGGTTTCCGGGGTCCACTTCTGGGTCGCGGTGCGTCACTTCCGGTCGGCGGACGACGTGGCCTGGACCCAGCGCCTGCACCAGCACCACTCTCCCAGGATTCTAGCGGTGGACGGCGTCCCGGCTTGCGCTCCTGCTGCCAGGTATATACTCGCCCCGCTTTATAATCTTCTATATCACGGCGTACTTTAGCTTGTTTAGTTGCTGCCAACTCTTTTCTTAAAGTTGCGATCTGCAAATTGTGCTGGCTATTCAGGGTAGTGTAATCCACCGGTGGTAAGGCTGATGTCAACTCAACCTGCAGCTTTATTATGTCCACCCGTAAATCAGCAATGTGCACTTGCAAGCGGCCGATGGTCAAAACCATCACATCAAGGCTTCCTTTGTTCAGGATTTCAAAGAACCTTGTTTGGAACACAGTGTCCTGCACCAGCAACGTTGATCGCAGTGTAATCCTGTATCCTCTCGGTATGCGCTTGGCACGAACGTAATCCACTAAGAATGCCTGATGAGACATGTATCGAGCTTCCAGTTTCTAGTGTATCGAGCTTCTAGTTTCCAGTATCTCCGCACCACAGAACGGATCCGCCCTGAGGAAGTACGGGCTGTAGACAGGAGTAGCCTTATGTTGCCAAAAGTGAAACACGGTTCTAGTAGAATCCCCTTTGTTTGTGACTTTGTTTTTTTGTCAGGGCGGATCCGTTCTGTGGTGCGGAGATACTGGCCGATCCTTGGACAGGATCCGGAGTTTAGGAAACTGTTCGGGGATCCGCCGGTGTTTGACTACCGGAGGGGGAGAACCATACGCAGTTGGGTCAGTAAAACTGATATACAGCCACGCTCAGGGAGGGGGGTTCCTCCGCAGAGGAGGGGAACTGTTCCCTGTCTTGGCTGCAATTGCTGTAATGCAATTTTGAAAGGTCTCTTTATCTCCCATCCGTCTACCGGTGAGAGGATACCCATTAGGGACAGGTACACCTGCTTGAGCACATACGTTGTGTATGGGCTCAAGTGTCCCTGTGGGTATGCCTACATAGGGAAAACGGAGCGGGAGGTAAAGAAAAGAATCCAGGAACACAAAAGGGATATATCTAATTTTGCAGCAGGAAAAAAGGAATATGAGACATCAGTCTCACGTCATTTCCTGAAAAAACAACACACTGCGGCTCAGCTGCGGTGGTTTGTTGTTGACAATGTTCCTGTGTTCTCAAGAGGGGGAGACAGAAAAAAGAAATTACTCCAATGTGAGGCTAAATGGATCAGGAGGTTTAACTGTGTTGACCCCAACGGTTTAAATGAGTGCCTGACCCTGAAATGTTTCCTCTGACTGTCCTCTCTTTTTTGGTACAGAATGTTGGCTGCTCTCTGTTACTCATACAGGATTATATTCTAAATTGATGGACTTTGTGAAGATCAATATTTAAGATGTATGGACTTTAAAATAAGGGGTTAGGCTATCCTCGGGATTATCTGGGATAGACACCTTATGGTGTAGTTCCCTTGTTTGTTTAGGTCTGTTTTGTAGTATTGATGATTGATTGTTTATGTGAAATTTCAATTTGGTCACCTGATACAGGTGACTTCCTGTGGGTGGGGTATAAGGGTGACATGTGTGCTGGGAGGGGCACACCTGAGGAAGGGCGTGGCCCGAAACATGTCGTGTCCTGACACTCTGTAACTGTATGCACTCAATACAGATTACTTGAAATAGCCTTCTGTGTGCCGTCTTCTTTACTGGTCTGGGTCCTATAGAGCCTTCCTGTTCCTCTCCTCATCCCTCGTTTCCCCTTTAAGAGTTTAAAATATCGCTTCATGATGTATTCTCCTACTGGTATGCTGAAAACCTAAAGTACATGGAATGTGTGCAGGAAGGCTGTAGATAGACTAAAAGGGGTCCGTTAAAAATGGCGCCAGTTATCGTAGTTAAAATACGGCGCCCCATAGAGAACCACTATCTCTAGTTATTTTTCGTTTTTGACAGCTAAAAAATGGCGCCGGCTTTAAAAACGATATTTATCGTTTATATTTATATTTGTATTGCTCCCAAACGATATTTATCGTTTTAACCCTTGCTTTGCTGCCGTTTGGAAAATATCTGCCCGCCGGCTTTAATGTTTAATAGCAAAACCCCCTTAAAAGCTACAAACACCAAATTTGCAGGGAATGTTAAGAAGAAAATTGTGAACAAGAGGAAAAATTTTTTTTTCAAAAAGACCTTATAGTTTTTGAGAAAATTGATTTTGAATATTCTTCTTCTGACCGTGGGAAAATTAAATGCCCGCCGACTTTAGCGGTTAATAGCAAAGCCCCTTTAAATGCCAGAAACACCAAATGTGTAGGGAATGTTAAGAAGAATAGTGGGAACACGAAGAAAAAAAAATTGTTCAAAAAGACCTTATAGTTTTTGAGAAAATCGAGTTTAAATCTTCAAAGAGGAAATGTATCTATTTAAATCGCGTACTGACATTTCCGTGGAAAATTTTCCGCCGACTTTAGCAGTTAATAGCAAAGTCCCCTTAAATCCTAGCAACACCAAATTTGCAGGATATGTTAAAAAGATACTGGGAAACAATATTTAAAAAAACATCGAAAAATTGTATTTATTTATTTTTTTAAATTAAAATTTGTGGGTTATGTTCAGAGTGTGGGAAATGTTTTGAAAAAAATGACGTGGGGTCCCCCCTCCCGAGCCTCTGTAACCCCTTGTCTCCCATGCAGGCTGGGATAGCCAGAATGCGGAGCCCCGGCCGACTGGGGCTTCGCACCCTGAGCTATACCAGCCCGCATGGTCCATGGTATGGGGGGGGCTTCGGGGGGGAGGGGCGGCCAAGCCTTCCCCTCCCCCCCGGAGCCCTTGTCCAATCCATGGACAAGGGGCTCTTTCCCACCTCCGGTGCCCCAGGAGGAGGTGGGGGCGACGACTCCCTGGGGGGGGTTCATGGTGGCATCTGGGAGTCCCCTTTAAGAAGGGGACCCCCAGATGCCCACCCCCCTCCCAGGAGAAATAAGTATAGGGCTACTTTGTACCCCTTACCCATTTCCACAAAGGGTTAAATGAAATAAAAACACAACAACGAGAAAAGTCCTTTAATGTTCTAAATTAACCAGAAATACTTACCTGTACCTTTAAGAAAAAAATCCCACGTCAATTAGGTCCCACGACAGTATCCTCTGTCTTGCGACCTTCTGTTACATCTTGATTGAAGATCTCCGCCGCCCCGACGCCACACACGCCGCCTCCGCCGCACTGCTCTTAGCTATACTTAGTATAGCTAAGAGCAAAAAGCATCTTTAAATTTTAGCTCCAATGGTCCCCATTGGTTCCTTAACAGACCAATGGGGATCAGGAGGATCCCCATTGGTCGATAAGGAACCAATGGGAAGCCTTGGAGCCAAAATTTAAAGATGCTTTTTGTTCTCAGCTATACTTAGTATAGCTGAGAGTTGCGTCTATGCATCTATATAGACGCATTAGCGCTAGCTGCCGCTGCCCTCCCTGCCTCCCCCCACCTGTCACCCTCACCCATGCTGGCACCCATGGGTGCATTGGGTGTCAGCATGGGTGAGGGTGACAGGTGGGGGAGGCAGGGAGGGCAGCGGCAGCTAGCGCTAATGCGTCTATATAGACGCATAGACGCAACTCTCAGCTATACTTAGTACAGCTGAGAGCAGTGCGGCGGAGGCGGCGTGTGTGGCGTCGGGGCGGCGGAGATCTTCAATCAAGATGCATCAGAAGATCGCAAGATGGAGGATTTTTTTCTTAAAGGTACAGGTAAGTATTTGTGGTTAATTTAGAACATTAAAGGACTTTTCTCGTGGTTGTGTTTTTATTTCATTTAACCCTTTGTGGAAATGGGTAATTGGCACTTTGTACCTCTATACTCATTTCTCCTGGGAGGGGGGTGGGCATCTGGGGGTCCCCTTCTTAAAGCGGACTCCCAGATGCCACCATGAACCCCCCCCCCCAGGGAGTCGTCGCCCCCCGCCTCCACCTGGGGCAAGGGAGGCGGGGAAGAGCCCCTTGTCCATGGATTGGACAAGGGGCTCCGGGGGGGAGGGGGAGGCTTGGCCGCCCCTCCCCCCCGGAGCCCCCCCACACCATGGACCATGCGGGCTGGTATAGCTCAGGGTGCGAAGCCCTAGTCGGCCGGGGCTCCGCATTCTGGCTATCCCAGCCTGCATGGGGGACAAGGGGTTACAGAGGCTTGGGAGGGGGGACCCCACGTTGTTGTTTTTTTTTAATTTGGTATCAATTTTTATTTTTTTAATGTTCTGAGTGTGGAAAATAAATTTAAAAAAAAAAAACGACGTGGGGTCCCCCCCTCCCGAGCCTCTGTAACCCCTTGTCCCCCATGCAGGCTGGGATAGCCAGAATGCGGAGCCCCGGCAGACTGGGGCTTCGCACCCTGAGCTATACCAGCCCGCATGGTCCATGGTATGGGGGGGCTTCGGGGGGGAGGGGCGGCCAAATGAATCGATTCATTTGATTCAATACAAAAAGAACCGGCTCATTTAAGAGCCGGTTACTATACCTTAGGATGCGTCCTGTGCGGACGTATAGCTGCCAGCTCCGCTGTCTCTCCCCGTCTGCCTGCACCTGTCACCCTCACCTAGGGTGGCACCCATGGGTGCACCAGGTGCCAGGCTAGGTGAGGGTGACAGGTGAGGAGGCGGGGAGGACAGCGGGAGCCGTGCTATGCGTCCCTACGCAGGACGCATTGTAAGGTATAGTATTCTAATTGGCGTAGGAGATCTTCAATCAAGTTAATTGAAGATCGCAAGATAAGAGGATATTGTTATTCGTTGGATCATTTCCGAGGATATATTGGCGTGGGAACATTTTTTTTAAAGGTACAGGTAAGTATTTGTGGTTAATTAAGATTATTAAAATACTTTTCTCGTGGTTGTGTTTTTATTTCATTTAACTCTTTGTTGAAATGGGTAAGGGGTACAAAGTAGCCCTATACTCATTTCTCCTGGGAGGGGGGTTGGCATCTTGGGGTCCCCTTCTTAAAGGGGACTCCCAGATGCCACCATGAACCCCCACTAGGGAGTCGTCGCCCCCACCTCCTCCTGGGGCACCGGAGGTGGGGAAGAGCCCCTTGTCCATGGATTGGACAAGGGCTCCGGGGGGCGAGGGGAAGGCTTGGCCGCCCCTCCCCCCCGAAGCCCCCCCATACCATGGACCATGCGGGCTGGTATAGCTCAGGGTGCGAACCCCAGTCAGCCGGGGCTCCGCATTCTGGCTATCCCAGCCTGCATGGGGGACAAGGGGTTACAGAGGCTCGGGAGGGGGGACCCCACGTCGTTTTTTTTTTTATTTATTTCCCACACTCAGAACATTAAAAAAATAAAAATTGATACCAAATTTAAAAAAAAAATGACGTGGGGTCCCCCCTACCGAGCCTCTGTAACCCCTTGTCCCCCATGCAGGCTGGAATAGCCAGAATGCGGAGCCCCGACCGACTGGGGCTTCGCACCCTGAGCTATACCAGCCCGCATGGTCCATGGTGTGGGGGGGCTCTGGGGGGGAGGGGTGGCCAAGCCTCCCCCTCCCCCCCGGAGCCCCTTGTCCAATCCATGGACAAGGGGCTCTTCCCTGCCTCCCTTGCCCCAGGTGGAGGCGGGGGGCGACGACTCCCTGGGGGAGGTTCATGGTGGCATCTGGGAGTCCCCTTTAAGAAGGGGACCCCCAGATGCCCACCCCCCTCCCAGGAGAAAGGAGTATAGAGGTACAAAGTGCCCCTTACCCATTTCCACAAAGGGTTAAATGAAATAAAAACACAACCACGAGAAAAGTCCTTTAATGTTCTAAATTAACCACAAATACTTACCTGTACCTTTAAGAAAAAAAATCCCACGCCAATCAGGTCCCACGACAGTATCCTCCATCTTGCGATCTTCTGATACATCTTGATTGAAGATCTCCGCCGCCCCGACGCCACACACGCCGCCTCCGCCGCACTGCTCTCAGCTATACTAAGTATAGCTGAGAGTTGCGTCTATGCGTCTATATAGACGCATTAGCGCTAGCTGCCGCTGCCCTCCCTGCCTCCCCCCACCTGTCACCCTCACCCATGCTGACACCCAATGCACCCATGGGTGCCAGCATGGGTGAGGGTGACAGGTGGGGGGAGGCAGGGAGGGCAGCGGCAGCTAGCGCTAATGCGTCTATATAGATGCATAGACGCAACTCTCAGCTATACTAAGTATAGCTGAGAACAAAAAGCATCTTTAAATTTTGGCTCCAAGGCTCCCCATTGGTTCCTTATCGACCAATGGGGATCCTCCTGATCC